>NC_092165.1:23500007-23826257 GCF_045791955.1 Oncorhynchus clarkii lewisi | reverse complement strand
TCTCTCTCTTTTGCTCTCTCTTTTGCTCTCAATCTCTCTCTTTTGCTCTCTCTCTCTCTCTCTCTCTCTCTCTCTCTCTCTCATTTGCTCTCTCTCTCTCTCTCTCTCATTTGCTCTCTCTCTCTCTCATTTGCTCTCTCTCTCTCTCTCTCTCATTTGCTCTCTCTCTCTCTCATTTGCTCTCTCTCTCTCTCTCTCTCATTTGCTCTCTCTCTCTCTCTCTCATTTGCTCTCTCTCTCTCTCTCTCTCATTTGCTCTCTCTCTCTCTCTCTCTTTTGCTCTCTCTTTTGCTCTCTCTCTCTCTCTCTTTTGCTCTCTCTTTTGCTCTCTCTTTTGCTCTCAATCTCTCTCTTTTGCTCTCTCTCTCTCTCTCTCTCTCTCTCTCATTTGCTCTCTCTCTCTCTCTCTTTTGCTCTCTCTCTCTCTCTCTTTTGCTCTCTCTCTCTCTCTCTTTTGCTCTCTCTCTCTCTCTTTTTGCTCTCTCTTTTGCTCTCTCTTTTGCTCTCTCTCTCTTTTGCTCTCTCTCTCTCTCTCTCTTGCTCTCTCTCTCTCTCTCTCTCTCTTTTGCTCTCTCTCTCTCTTTTGCTCTCAATCTCTCTCTTTTGCTCTCTCTCTCTCTCTTTTGCTCTCAATCTCTCTCTTTTGCTCTCTCTCTCTCTTTTGCTCTCTCTCTCTCTTTTGCTCTCTCTCTCTCATTTGCTCTCTCTCTCTCATTTGCTCTCTCTCTCTCATTTGCTCTCTCTCTCTCATTTGCTCTCTCTCTCTCTCTCATTTGCTCTCTCTCTCTCTCTCTCTCTCTCATTTGCTCTCTCTCTCTCTCTCTCTCTCATTTGCTCTCTCTCTCTCTCATTTGCTCTCTCTCTCTCTCTCTCTCTCATTTGCTCTCTCTCTCTCTCTCTCATTTTCTCTCTCTCTCTCTCTCTCTCATTTGCTCTCTCTCTCTCTCTCTCTCTTTTGCTCTCTATTTTGCTCTCTCTCTCTCTCTTTTGCTCTCTCTTTTGCTCTCAATCTCTCTCTTTTGCTCTCTCTCTCTCTCTCTCTCTCTCTCTCTCTCATTTGCTCTCTCTCTCTCTCTCTTTCGCTCTCTCTCTCTCTCTATTTGCTCTCTCTCTCTCTCTCTTTTGCTCTCTCTCTCTCTCTCTTTTGCTCTCTCTTTTGCTCTCTCTTTTGCTCTCTCTCTCTTTTGCTCTCTCTCTCTCTCTCTTTTGCTCTCTCTTTTGCTCTCTCTTTTGCTCTCTCTCTCTTTTGCTCTCTCTCTCTCTCTCTCTTGCTCTCTCTCTCTCTCTCTCTCTTTTGCTCTCTCTCTCTCTTTTGCTCTCAATCTCTCTCTTTCTCTCTCTCTCTCTCTCTTTTGCTCTCTCTCTCTCTTTTTGCTCTCTCTCTCTCTCTCATTTGCTCTCTCTCTCTCATTTGCTCTCTCTCTCTCTCTCTCTCTCTCTTTGCTCTCTCTCTCTCTCTCTCTCTCTCTTTTCTCTCTCTCTCTCTCTCTCTCTCTCTCTCTCTCTCTTTTTTCTCTCTCTCTCTCTCTCTCTCTCTTTTGCTCTCTCTTTTGCTCTCTCTCTCTCTCTCATTTGCTCTCTCTCTCTCTCTCATTTGCTCTCTCTCTCTCTCTCTCTCTCTCTCTCTCTCTCTCTCTCTCTCTCTCTCTCTCTCTCTCTCTCTCTCTCTCTCTCTCTCTCTCTCTCTCTCTCTCTCATGGCAGTAGTGTAAAGTTATTGGGAGTGTGTATGGAGACTGAGGCCAGCTGGGAGGAAACAGTGGAGGCTCTCTTCTCCTTGAGATCAGTCACATTAGTACCCAGACATGACAGACTGGAGACATGACAGCATAGTGGAGTCCTACAGACTGGACACTTGATGACATGGTGGAGACCTACAGACTGAAGACATGACAACATTGTGGGAGCCAACAGACTGGAGACATGACAACATAGTGGAAGTCTACAGACTGGAGACATGACATCAAGGTGGAGGCCTACAGACTGGAGACCTACAGACTGGAGACATGACATCATAGTGGAGGCCTACAGACTGGAGACATGACATCATAGTGCAGGACTACAGACGGAAGATTTACTGATTGGAGACATGAAAACATATTGGATGTCTAGAGAATGGAGACATGACATTGTTGTGGAGGCCTAGAGACTGGAGACATTACAACATAGTAGAGACCTACAGACTGTAGACATGGAATCAAGTGAAAGCCTACAGACCGGAGACATGCAAACACAGAAGAGGCCTACAGACTGGAGACATGACGACATAGTGGAGGCCTGCAGACTTGAGACATGTCATCATAGTGGAGGCCTACAGGCTGGAGACATGACAACATAGAGGGGGCCTACAAACTGGAGACATGACAACATAGTTGAGGCTATAGATTGGAGACATGACAACATAGTGGAGGCCTACAGACTGGAGGCATGACAACATAGTGGATGCCTACAGACTGTAGACATGACAACATAGTGGAGTCCTACAGACTGGACACATGACAACATAGTGGAGTCCTACAGACTGGACACTTGATGACATAGTGGAGGCCTACAGACTGAAGACATGACAACATTGTGGAGGCCTACAGACTGAAGACATGACAACATTGTGGGAGCCAACAGACTGGAGACATGACAACATAGTGGAAGTCTACAGACTGGAGACATGACATCAAGGTGGAGGCCTACAGACTGGAGAACTACTGACTGGAGACATTGCAACATAATGAAGGCCTACAGACTGGAGACATGACATCATAGTGGAGAACTACAGACTGGAGACATGACATCATAGTGGAGGACTACAGACTGAAGATTTACTGATTGGAGACATGAAAACATATTGGATGTCTAGAGAATGGAGACATAACATCGTGGTGGAGGCCTAGAGACTGGAGACATGGAATCAAGTGAAAGCCTACAGACCCGGAGACATGACGACATAGTGGAGACCTACAAACTGGAGACATGACGACATAGTGGAGGCCTGCAGACTTGAGACATGTCATCATAGTGGAGGCCTACAGGCTGGAGACATGACAACATAGAAGGGGCCTACAAACTGGAGTCAAGACAACATAGTTGATGCTACAGATTGGAGACATGACAACATAGTGAAGGCCTACAGACTGGAAACATGACAACATTGTGGGAGCCAACAGACTGGAGACATGACAACATAGTGGATGCCTACAGACAGGAGACATAACAGCATAGTGGAGGTCTACAGACTGGAGACCTACAGACTGGAGACATGACAACATAGTGGAGGCCTACAGACTGGAGATATTACAACATAGCAGAGGCCTACAGACTGGAGACCTACAGACTGGAGACATGATGACATAGTGGAGGCCTACAGTCTGGAGACATGACATCATAGTGGAGACCTACAAACTGGAGACATGACATCATAGTGGAGACCTACAAACTGGAGACATTACAACATGGCGGAAAACTACAGACTGGAGACATTACAACAAAGTAGAGGCCTGCAGACTGGGGACATGACATCATAGTGGAGGCCTACAGACTGTAGACATGGAATCAAGTGAAAGCCTACAGACCGGAGACATGCCAACACAGAAGAGGCCTACAGACTGGAGACATGACGACATAGTGGAGGCCTGCAGACTTGAGACATGTCATCATTGTGGAGGCCTACAGGCTGGAGACATGACAACATAGTTGAGGCTATAGATTGGAGACATGACAACATAGTGGAGGCCTACAGACTGGAGGCATGACAACATAGTGGATGCCTACAAACTGGAGACATGACAACATAGTGGATGCCTACAGACTGGAGATATTACAACATAGCAGAGGCCTACAGACTGGAGACCTACAGACTGGAGACATGACGACATAGTGGAGGCCTGCAGACTTGAGACATGTCATCATAGTGGAGGCCTACAGGCTGGAGACATGACAACATAGAGGGGGCCTACAAACTGGAGACATGACAACATAGTTGAGGCTATAGACATGACAACATAGTGGAGGCCTATAGGCATGACAACATAGTGGATGCCTACAGACAATGACATAGTTGAGGCTAGAGGAGACATGACAACATAGTGGAGGCCTACAGACTGGAGGCATGACAACATAGTGGATGCCTACAGACTGTAGACATGACAACATAGTGGAGTCCTACAGACTGGACACATGACAACATAGTGGAGTCCTACAGACTGGAGTCCTACAGACTGGACACTTGATGACATAGTGGAGGCCTACAGACTGAAGACATGACAACATTGTGGAGGCCTACAGACTGAAGACATGACAACATTGAGCTGGAGACATGACAACATAGTGGAAGTCACAGACTGAGACATGACATTGGATGACATAGTGGAGGCCTACAGACTGGAGACATGACATCATAGTGGAGAACTAGACATGACAACATTGTGGCCTACAGAGGCCTACAGACTGAAGACATGACAACATTGTGGGAGCCAACAGACTGGAGACATGACAACATAGTGGAAGTCTACAGACTAGAGACATGACATCAAGGTGGAGGCCTACAGACTGGAGAACTACTGACTGGAGACATTGCAACATAATGAAGGCCTACAGACTGGAGACATGACATCATAGTGGAGAACTACAGACTGGAGACATGACATCATAGTGGAGGACTACAGACTGAAGATTTACTGATTGGAGACATGAAAACATATTGGATGTCTAGAGAATGGAGACATAACATCGTGGTGGAGGCCTAGAGACTGGAGACATGGAATCAAGTGAAAGCCTACAGACCCGGAGACATGACGACATAGTGGAGACCTACAAACTGGAGACATGACGACATAGTGGAGGCCTGCAGACTTGAGACATGTCATCATAGTGGAGGCCTACAGGCTGGAGACATGACAACATAGAAGGGGCCTACAAACTGGAGTCAAGACAACATAGTTGATGCTACAGATTGGAGACATGACAACATAGTGAAGGCCTACAGACTGGAAACATGACAACATTGTGGGAGCCAACAGACTGGATGACAACATAGAAGGGGCCTACAAACTGGAGTCAAGACAACATAGTTGATGCTACAGATTGGAGACATGACAACATAGTGAAGGCCTACAGACTGGAAACATGACAACATTGTGGGAGCCAACAGACTGGAGACATGACAACATAGTGGATGCCTACAGACAGGAGACATAACAGCATAGTGGAGGTCTACAGACTGGAGACCTACAGACTGGAGACATGACAACATAGTGGAGGCCTACAGACTGGAGATATTACAACATAGCAGAGGCCTACAGACTGGAGACCTACAGACTGGAGACATGACATCATAGTGGAGACCTACAAACTGGAGACATGACATCATAGTGGAGACCTACAGACTGGAGACATTACAACATGGCGGAGAACTACAGACTGGAGGGGACATGACAACATAGTGGATGCCTACAAACTGGATAACATGACATCATAGTGGAGGCCTACAGACTGGAGGCATGACAACATAGTGGATGCCTACAGACTGGAGACATTACAATATAGTGGAGGCCTACAGACTGGAGACATGACAACATAGTGGAGGCCTACGGACCTTAGACATGACATGATAGTGGAGGCCAACAGACTGGAGACGTGACATCAAAATGGAGGCCTACAGACTGGAGACATGACATCTTAGTGGAGGCCTACAGTCGACATGACAACATAGATGTGGCCTACAGACTGGAGACATGACATGATAGTGGAGGCCAACAGACTGGAGACGTGACATCAAAATGGAGGCCTACAGACTGGAGACATGACATCTTAGTGGAGGCCTACAGTCGACATGACAACATAGATGTGGCCTACAGACTGGAGACATGACAACATAGTGGAGGCCTACAGACTGGAGACATGAGAGCATAGTGGAGGCCTACTGACTCGAGACATGACAGCATAGTGGAGGCCTAGCGGATTCCCTCCCAGAGTATCCACATATCCAAACTTGGGTATAACCCACCTCTTAAATAAATATCTTGACTTAATACCAGTGCACACAGGTTTTGCTGTTTTAGTTCTCTCTCTCTCTTTCCCTCTATATTCTCTTGTTGTCTTTCATTGTCTCTCTCAGTCTGATGGAGCTCCTCCCTTCATCTCTCGTGACGAAGCCACGATCAAGGCCGAGACAGACAACTTGTTTTCACAAGGCAGCAGGCGCGCACACAGACACACAGAAACAGACACATACACACACACGCACATCTGGATCTCATCAGTGCTTTGGAGTAGCCTACAGACTCAGGCGTTCAGAGCAGAGCAGGCTGTGTGCTCAGGCCTGGCTCTCTGCCCAAATTAGTTGATAGAACCAGATAAGCTTTTGTTTCAGATTAGGAACAGAGCTCTACGGTTGGTGACTGCTGGAACATGTTCTGGGGGGGGACACACAAAGAGAGAGAGAGAGAGACAGAGACACACAATCAGAGAGGGAGGCACAAAGAGAGAGAGAATGGTTGAGAGAGCAAGAAAGAGAGAGAGGGACAGGCAGAGAGAGAGAGACAGAGAGAGAAGGCTTGAGAGAGAGAGAGAGAGCGAGAAGGGCAAGGCAACAAGGGCCTTCTATGCCATCAAAAGGAACCTAAAATTTGACATACCAATTAGGATCTGGCTAAAAATACTTTAATCAGTTATAGAACCTTTATGGTTGTGAGGTCTGGGGTCCACTCACCAACCAAGAATTCACAAAATGGAACAAACACCAAATTGAGACTCTGCATGCAGAATTCTGCCAAAATATCCTCAGTGTACAACGTAAAACACAAAATAATATATGCAGAGCAGAATTAGGCTGATACCTGCTAATTATCAAAATCCAGAAAAGAGCCGTTCAATTCTACAACCACCTAAATGGAAGCGATTCCCAAACCTTCCAATACAAAGCCATCACCTACAGAGAGATGAACCTGGAGAAAAGCCCCCTAAGCAAGCTGGTCCTGGGGCTCTGTTCACAAACAGATCCCACAGAGCCCCAGGACAGCAACCCAACTGAATCATGAGAAAACAAAAAGATAATTATGATATACAATAGTACGCACACCACTCACGCTACTGAGACCTTCCGGACCTGTGTTTTCTTCTGTGATAGTTGGTGGGGTGTTTAATCTAGGACTTGGTAGCTAGGGGATAAAATCAGACAAATGGCTTTGTTCCATGCCCGCCACCTCTGTTCTCCTAAGAGATAGAGAGCAACAAGTTGTTCATTTAGCAAATTATCCATAACCAAGTCTGCTCCACACCCTGTCATTCGGTAAGTAATCCTGAAAAGAGACTTTGAAGACCTTTCCTGGTGTGGGTTGCTGTATTTGGTTATAAACCAAGATGTCACGTGTTGCAGAACCACTGACAGCTGACGAGACAATTTCAGTAATGAGTGTTTGTGCGTGTTCACTTATTATACAGGGAGAATATATGGCAGCACTAGAACAGAAATACATTTGTGACGTATTTCCACAAACATCATCATCAGAAACATCTCAGGACATCAGGAAGTTAAAGCTTGGTCGCAAATGGGTCTTCCAAATGGACAATGACCCAAGCATACTTCCAAAGCTATAGCGAAATGGCTTAAGGACAACAAAGTCTAGGTATTGTAAGGGAATACCCCCCTGAAATGGACAAAAATGAATGGCAAAACATTGGCATTGGACAAACCATATACACGATGTCCAATACCACCCAATGTGGCGTTGATTCGTGCAAAGTTGATGGCAAATGCCATATGGCAAGTGCCAGTTGTGACACTTCAAAAATCCAACAGTGCACTCCACTGGGGTTTTTCATATTGGAAATGCAACCCAAGTCAACATCCAAAAGCCATACCTTAAGGGAACATTTCGGCATTTCGTGTATGATCAGTGAAAAAGTCCATATTGCAAATGTACGGTCCCTTACTAGACGTCCGAAAACATTTGTAAAATTCGCGGTCGGCGTCGGGCCGTGCGGTAGGGCCAGACCTACCGGGAAGTCATCAAATGAACTTTGTCGGACATTCGGTTTCCGTTTTATAAAATAAACAAGTTTTGGACCATTTTTCCGCTATCCCGGAAATTCCCACAAGAGGGCATACGGAATCATATGGCAATTTGGCAAAACATCACGAATCACGACGGGGCCTTATCTCGAAAACGGAAAATATTTCGAAGCCGAAACTTGGTGAGCGTAGGTTTGGCATAATGGGCAGTTGGCCCCGAACAAGATGGCGTCTAGGCCTCAACGGTTTTTGAGTTATGGCCGTTTTTCTGGGATTAAAGGTCCAAAATGGAAATAGAGAAATTATTTTTCCACTTCAGGTCAAAGTCAAGGAGCCTCCGGTGTCAATAAAAAAAGAACCAGCCATTTATCTATCGTCATTTAAGAGAAACGGAACAATGACAACTTGGCGATGGTCACAAATAGGCGTTTTTTTTTTTCAACGGTTACAGATCCAGTTGCAGGGTGTTCATACGAATCTTTTTAAAGTGTGCTGCGGAGCTCTGCGAGATTTCTGTGATTTTCTATGATTTTCTGAAATAACACACACATACTAAACCCTCCGTAAATAACTCAGTTCTTAACGTAAAGACTTAAAACTCAGGATTCTGTAACAGCATACCCCAATGAGGATATGTGGTGATTTATAGCTTCCTGTGCCAACCGGAAGTGCCATAATTGGTGTCTCAGGGGCTGTTTCAAAGGGTTAAAAAAGTCTGATCTGTCCAAAACTTCATATATGTGATTAGGCAACCCCCATGAACTGTAAATCAGTCATTTTTCCCCAAAAAAAATCAAAGGAAAAAAAAATCACACTAAAACACAACTTGGATGGAGGGACGTATTGGGGTGCGTAGAGACAGACAGTGGCTGCAATAGTTAGCTTTGTTGGAGCTAAAAAAGAACCGTCAGACCTAGAGTTCCGAAACTTTAGAAACCTGTTCTAGACCTCCGGTCGATGGTACGTGGTGAGTTACGTGGCTCTAGACGGTTCTCGGACCGAGAAACAGCCTTGTACATTTGCAATACCTTCAATTCATTTTGACCATTACGAAAATGACGACGTTTAGAAAAGTCTCAGAGACGCAAGGCTAGGTGCATTGAAACCGGTTCGGCCCATAGAGACGGACCCCAACGTTTCTGTCCGATAGCTCGTTCCAGGACCCCGTAGCAAGTCATGGAAAATAGTGGATTTTCAGCACCAATTAGGGTTTTTCTCGGACACCAAATGACCTATCGAGCCGAAACTTGGGATTTGGGGTCGCCTCAGCTAGGCCAACACATAACATAAGAAATGGACCCGCAGCTAGAACGTAACTACGTGTTTTATGGTTTTTTTATGGTTTGAACCCAAGGCGTTGTGAATTTTGGGCCAGCTCTGAAGTATGTAATAGTTGGCTACTAAACGAGTTGGAAAAAGTGGGTTTGGTGTCAGTTTGTATCAGTTTGGTGTCAGAATTATATCTAATTGACTGATGGACTCTTGTCCACTTGACTCTTGTAAATTTGCAATATGTTTAAACAGTGAGGTACCATCACCAAAAGCGACATTCTGAAATCAACCCTAACGAGCGATTGAGATGAACCAGAATCACTGCAAAGCCATCCCGAGTTCATCGGGCCAGTCAATTTCACATTCCTGCAGGATTTTTATAGCATGACCAATTCGTGATGGTACCTACCCATTGAAACATATTGCAAATGCACAGTGACTTTGAAAAAGTAAGGAAACATAAACAAAAAAAATCCCAAAATTGTTTTTTTGGGTGACCAGTTGCACGTGCATTTGCAATATGATTCTATAGTGAAAAAACATCACCAAAAGCGACATTCTGAAATCAACCCAAACGAGCCATTGAGATGACCCAGAATCACTGCAAAGCCATCCCGAGTTCATCGGGCTAGTCAATTTCACATTCCTGCAGGATTTTTATAGCATGACCAATTCGTGATGGTACCTGCCCATTAAAACATATTGCAAATGCACAGTGACTTTGAAAAAGTAAGGAAACATAAACAACATTTTTTTATTTTTGGGTGACCAGTTGCACGTGCATTTGCAATATGATTCTATAGTGAAAAAACATCACCAAATGCGACATTCTGAAATCAACCCAAACGAGCGATTGAGATGACCCAGAATCACTGCAAAGCCATCCCGAGTTCATCGGGACAGTCAATTTCACATTCCTGCAGGATTTTTATAGCATGACAAATTCGTGATGGTACCTGCCCATTAAAACATATTGCAAATGCAAAGTGACTTTGAAAAAGTAAGGAAACATAAACAAAAAAAATCAAACTTTTTTTTTTTGGGTGACCAGTTGCACGTGCATTTGCAATATGATTCTATAGTGAAAAAACATCACCAAAAGCGACATTCTGAAATCAACCCAAACGAGCGATTGAGATGACCCAGAATCACTGCAAAGCCATCCCGAGTTCATCGGGCCAGTCAATTTCACATTCCTGCAGGATTTTTATAGCATGACAAATTCGTGATGGTACCTGCCCATTAAAACATATTGCAAATGCACAGTGACTTTGAAAAAGTAAGGAAACATAGAATCAATTTTTCTTTTTTTGGGGTGACCAGTTGCACATTTCAGATCACCAGTTGCACATTTCAGATCACCAGTTGCACATTTCAGATCACCAGTTGCACGGAGGAAAATCGTTACTTTTGACTTTGACTTTTGACTTCCTATGACATCATATTGCAAATGGACAAAACATATGCCTTATGCACAAGTAAAACAAAAAAAAATTATGATAATACAAGTTGACAAAGGTATAGTTTGAGCAAAGTATAGTTTGAATTTTGAGCATGACAAATTCGTGATGGTACCTGCCCATTAAAACATATTGCAAATGCACAGTGACTTTGAAAAAGTAAGGAAACATAAACAAATGGACATAATGAAATCATCATTTTTTTTGTTCCGGTTACCAGTTGCACGCGCAATATGATTCTATAGTGAAAAAACATCACCAAATGGACATGATGAAATCAACACAACGAGTGATGGAAATTAACAACTATCACTGCCCGGCCGTCCCGAGTTCACCAGTTCAGTCAATTTTGGCCCCCAAAAAAGTGACTTTTGACTTTGACTTTTGACTTACTATTAAATCATATTGCAAATGGACAAAACATATGCCTTATGCACAAGTAAAAAAAATAAAATTATGATAATAACATTTTACAAAAGTATATTCATACACTTCTTACACATGATTAATTGTCTTAAAATCGAAACAATTTCGAAAAACGGTCCAGAAAGCACTTTTTTTAGTTTTTAAAGTTTTAAAAAAAAAATCAAATTTTCGACTTTTGACATCCTATTAAATCATATTGCAAATGGACAAATCATATGCCTTATGCACAAGTAAAAAAAATAAAAAAATAATGATAATAAAATACGAATAAAGTATGTTGATACAGTTCTTATACGTGTGTAATTGACACAAAATTCGAAAGAATTTTGAAAAACGGTCCAGAAAGCACTTTTTTAAGGGTGTGTGAAGTTTTTTATACAATTTTGACATTTTTGACTTTTGACTTTTGACTTCCTATGAAATCATATTCCAAATGGAGAAAACATATGCCTTATGCACAAGTAACAAAAAAAAAAAAATGATAATAAAGTATGACTAAAGTATGTTGATAAAGTTCTTATACATGTGTAATTGACACAAAATTCGAAAGAATTTTGAAAAACGGTCCAGAAAGCACTTTTTTAAGGATGTGTGAAGTATTTTACCAAATTTTGACATTTTTGACTTTTGACTTTTGACTTCCTATGAAATCATATTGCAAATGTACAAAACATATGCCTTATGCGCATGTAATTAAAAAAAAAAAATTGATATCAAAATTGGACAAAAGTATATTCATACAGTTCTTACACATGTGTAATTGACAAAAAAAGCGAAAGAATTTCGAAAAAAGGCCCAGAAAGCACTTTTTTAAGGGGTGAAAAGTTTTTGAAAAAAATATCCTTTTTTCAAAATTTTTCTTTTGGATGTTGACTTGGGTTGCATTTCCAATATGAAAAACCCCGGTGGAGCGCACTCGCCCCCTGTTGGATTTTTGAGGTGTTACAATTGGCAATTGCCATATGGCATTTGCCATATACTTTGCACGAATCAACGCCGCTTTGGGTGGTATTGGACATCGTGTATATGGTTTGTCCAATGCCAATATCTTGCCATTCATTTTTGTACAATTCAGGAGGGTATTCCCTTACATATTGGAAATGCAACCCAAGTCAACATCCAAAAGCAAAATTTTGAAAAAATGATTTTTTTGTCAAAAACGTATCACCCCTTAAAAAAGTGCTTTCTGGACCGTTTTTCGAAATTCTTTCGATTTTTTTGTCAATTACACATGTGTAAGAACTGTATGAATATACTTTTGTCCAATTTTATTATCAGAATTTTTTTTACATTACATACGCATAAGGCATATGTTTTCTCCATTTGCAATATGATTTCATAGGAAGTCAAAAGTCAACATAGACTTCACACATCCTTAAAAAAGTGCTTTCTGGACCGTTTTTCAAAATTCTTTCGATTTTTGTGTCAATTACACATGTATAATAACTGTATCAACATACTTTAGTCGTATTTTATTATCATTATTTTATTTTATTTTTTTTACTTGTGCATAAGGCATATGTTTTGTCCATTTGCAATATGATTTAATAGTAAGTCAAAAGTCAAAGTCAAAAGTCACTTTTTTGGGGGCCAAAATTGACTGAACTGGTGAACTCGGGATGGCTGGGCAGTGATAGTTGTTCATTTCCATCACTCGATTGATTTCATCATGTCCATTTGGTGATGTTTTTTCACTATAGAATCATATTGCAAATGCACGTGCATTGTTGTGCAACTGGTAACCCAAAAATAAAAATATGGTGATTTCATTATGCCCATTTGTTTATGTTTTCTTACTTTTGAAAAGTCACTGTGCATTTGCAATATGGTTCAATGGGCAGGTACCATCACAAATTTGTCATGCTATAAAAATCCTGCAGGAATGTGAAATTGACTGGCTGGGGATGGCTGGGCAGTGATTCTGGTTCATCTCAATCGCTCGTTAGGGTAGATTTCAGAATGTCACTTTGGTGATGATACCTCACTGTTTAAACATATTGCAAATGGACAAGAGTCAAGTGGACAAGAGTCCATCAGTCATTTAGATATAATTCTGACACCAAACTGATACAAACTGACACCAAACCCACTTTTTTCAACTCGTTTAGTAGCCAACTATTACATACTTCAGAGCTGGCCCAAAATTCACAACGCCTTCGGTTCAAACCATAAAAAAAACATAAAACACGTAGTTACGTTCTAGCTGCGGGTCCATTTCTTATGTTATGTGTTGGCCTAGCTGAGGCGATCCCGAATCCCAAGTTTCGGCTCGATAGGTCATTTGGTGTCCGAGCAAAACCCTAATTGGTGCTGAAAATCAACTTTTTTTCCATGACTTGCTACGGGGTCCTTGAATGAGCTATCGGACAGAAACGTTGGGGTCCGTCGCTATGGGCCGAGCCGGTTTCAATGCACCTAGCCTTGCGTCTCTGAGACTTTTCTAAATGTCGTCATTTTCGTAATGGTCAAATTGAATTGAAGTCATTGCAAATGTACGAGGCTGTTTCTCGGTCCGAGAACCTTCTAGAGCCACCTAACTCACCACGCACTATCGACCGGAGGTCTAGAACAGGTTTCTAAAGTTTCGGAACTCTAGGTCTGATGGTTCTTTTTTAGCTCGAACAAAGCTAACTATTGCAGCCACTGTCTGTCTCTACGCACCCCAATACGTCCCTCCTTCCAAGTTGTGTTTTAGTGTGATTTAGTTTTCCTTTGAAATTTTATGGGAAAAATGACTGATTTACAGTTCATGGGGTTTGCCTAATCACACATATGAAGTTTTGGACAGATCTGACTTTTGTAACCCTTCGAAACAGCCCCTGAGACACCAATTATGGCACTTCCGGTTGGCACAGGAAGCTATAAGTCAAGACATATCCTCATTGGGGTATTCTTTTACAGAATCATGAGTTTTAAGTCTTTACGTTAAGAATTGACTGATTTACACAGGGTTGAATGCACTATGTCTATCAAACTGCAGGCAGGGTATGGATATACACTTTTAGGGGGATTTTAACCACTTCCGGTTGGTCCAGGAAGCTTAGAATCAACACAGGTAGACCTCATAGTGAGTGGCCTGCAGGACTGTTTCCGAAGACAGGTTCATACGGCATTCATAACCCATATAGGCTTCAGGTTGAATTTAGGGGTGCAGGCAATGTATTCCTATGGGGAGAGAAATCAATGCAAAATGTTTGATGTAAACACCTTCTTTTAACTGTTAAGGGTTAATGCCACATGGTCAAGGTTAGGCTTGTACGGATCGATCGGAAGGACCTTAGGAACATTCCTGTGGTGGAATTTTTCTTCTCACCCTAACGGTTCTCTCACTGTCACCCAAAATCAAATGACGTTGTGGGGCAGGCTTCATTTTGGGCCTACTTTTCTAATGGTCGCTGCGCCTAGACCGAGCGAGCTACGGTCAAGCGGGATATCTCGTTGAACTCGAGGGATTATGGTAATGCCATTGCCTGCTCTCTGTGTCTTTAAGCACTGCACTTTGTCACTCCATCCTTGCTGTTTGTGTGTGTGAGAGATTTTCTTTGACATCTGTTGGGAGAAATGACTGACTTACTGTTTATGGGGGTTGCCTAATCACACATATGAAGTTTTGAAAAGATCTGACCTTTTTAACCCTTGGGAACTGCCACTATGACACCATTTAACCTCTCTGATCTCCCAAACCCGGATCCGGTATCGTGACTACAGCCTCAAGCTCATTACCATAACGCAACGTTAACTATTCATGAAAATCGCAAATGAAATGAAATAAATATGCCATCTCGCAAGCTTAGCCTTTTGTAAACAAAACTGTCATCTCAGATTTTCAAAATATGCTTCTCAACCATAGGAAAACAATAATTTGTGTAACAGTAGCTAGCAAACAAAGGATTTAGCGTTAGCATTAGCGTTAGCATCCAGCACGCAACATTTCAACAAAAACATAAAAGCCTTCAAATAAAATCATTTACCTTTGAAGAACTTCTGATGTTTTCAATGAGGATACTCTCAGTTGGATAGCAGATGCTCAGTTTTTCCAAAAAGATTCTTTGTGTATTAGAAATAGCTCCGTTTTATACATCACATTTGGCTACCAAAAAAAAAACGAAAATTCAGTCCTCAAAATGCGAACTTTTTTCCAAATTAACTCCATAATATCGACTGAAAACATGGCAAACGTTGTTTAGAATCAATCATCAAGGTGTTTTTCACATATCTCTTCATTGATACATCGTTCTTGGACACATGCTTTCTCCTCTGAATCAAATGGTAAAGTAGAAGCAGCTGGCAATTGCGCACCGAATTCGACGCAGGACACCAGGCGGACACTTGGAAAATGTAGTCTCTTATGGTCAATCTTCCAATGATATGCCTACAAATACGTCACAATGCTGCTAAGACCTTGGGCGAACGACAGAAAGTGTAGGCTCATTCGTTGCGCAATCACAGCCATATAAGGAGAGAATGGAAAACAGAGCTTCAGAAATTCTGCTAATTCCTGGGTGATGCATCATCTTGGTTTCGCCTGTAGAATGAGTTCTGGGGCACTTACAGACAAAATCTTTGCAGATTCTGAAACTTCAGAGTGTTTTCTTTCCAAAACTGTCAAGAATATGCATAGTCGAGCATCTTTTCGTGACAAAATATCGCGCTTAAAACGGGAACGTTTTTTATCCAAAAATGAAATAGCGCCCCTAGAGATCTAAGAGGTTAAGGCACTTCCCGTTGGCACAGGAAGCTATAAATAAACTCATATCCTGATTGGGGTAGGCCTTTACAGAATCCTGAGTTATAAGTCTTTACGTTAAGAACTGAGTTATTTACGGAGGGTTTAGTGAGTGTGTGTTATTTCAGAAAATCATAGAAAATCTCAGAAATCTCGCAGAGCTCCGCAGCACACTTTAAAAAGATTCGTATGAACACCCTGCAACTGGATCTGTAACTGTTGAAAAAAAAAATGCCTATTTGTGAACATCACCAATTTGTCATTGTACGATTTCTCTTAAATGACGATAGATAAATGGCTGTTTTTATTTTTATTGACACCGGAGGCTCCTTGACTTTGACGTGAAGTGGAAAAATAATTTCTCTATTTCCATTTTGGACCTTTAATCCCAGAAAAATGGCCATAACTCAAAAAACGTTGAGGCCTAGACGCCATCTTGTTCGGGGCCAACTGTCCATTATGCCAAACCTACGCTCACCAAGTTTCGGCTTCAAAATATTTTCTGTTTTCGAGATAAGGCCTCGTCGTGATTCGTGATGTTTAGTACAATTGCCATATGATTCCTTATGCCCTCTTGTGGGAATTTCCGGGATAGCGGAAAAATGGACCAAAATTTGATTATTTTATAAAACGGAAACCGAATGTCCGACAAAGTTAATTTGATGACTTCCCGGTAGGTCCAGCCCTACCGCACGGCCCGACGCCGACCGCGAATTTTACAAACGTTTTCGGACGTCTAGTAAGGGACCGTACATTTCCAATATGGACTTTCTCACTAACCATACACGAAATGTCAAAATGTTCCCTTAATGTATGGAGTGGCCATCACAAAGCCCCCACAGATTTGTGGGCAGAACTGAAAAAGCGTGTGCGAGCAAGGAGGCTTACAAACCTGACTCAGTAACACCAGCTCTGTCAGGAGGAATGGGACAAAATTCACCCAACTTATTGTGGGAAGCTTGTGGAAGGCTACCCGAAACGTTTGACCCATGTTAAACAATTTAAAGGCAATGCTACCAAATACTGATTGAGTGTATGTAAACTTCTGACCCACTGGGAATGTGATGAAATAAATAAAAGCTGAAATAAATCATTCTCCCTACTATTATTCTGACATTTCACATTCTTAAAATAAAGTGGTGATCCTAACTGACCTAAGACAGGGAATTTTTACTAGGATTAAAATGTCAGGAATTGTGAAAAACTGAGTTTAAATGTATTTGGCTAAGGTGTATGTAAACTTCTGACTTCAACTGTATATGGACTTTACTATTATAGCCCAGAGAAACAAAATTAATAACAAATTCATAAATGCAAAAATAGACAGTCAAAAATAAATCATAATGAACATGTTTTTCATTTTTTTGTCATATATCTTGGATATATAAGAAAGATCAGGAAATACATATATATTTTTTGTACACATATTTAACCCCTTTTTCGGGTAGGCACAAAACTACAGTACCTTCATACTTCCATAAATATTTGTTGAACTTCAGACCTTCAGACAAGTCCCGTGACACTTGTGGGGGTCATAGAGCAAAATTAAAAAACACAATTGTGTTTGTTAGAATCTCCCCTTTCTACAGTGGGGTCACATTAGTTTGTAGCCCAAACGCTTCGGACGCTACAAACAGAAGTTGGCACAACTTCTGATGAGTCCCCTGACACTTGTGGTGGTCATAGAGCAAAACGGAGCCCTCCATAGCTTGTAGGTTTGGATGCTACAGATTTTTTCGGGAGAGGACCGATTTTCGGGATGTCTCATGTTCTGACAAACACTGCTCTAGCTCTGCCACCTTTAACAGCAAATGCGGAAGTGCGACATCGGCGGATGCGGTGGGTTGAGACGCATCCAATGCAAAAAACAGATCTTTAGCTTAAACTAATGGATTTTGATGGGGCTTTTTTTATTATGTTTCTTAGATTGACCCACTAATGCGTCAATCAACTCTACAGTTTTTAAACACTGCAGTAGGAAAAGCCCAGGCACAACATAGGACCATCTGCTGTAAAGGTCAGAGGAGTACTGGATGGTGCTGCTTTACTGTTGTAGGCCTACAGCTTCCAGATACACTTCATTGTTTCACACTCTCAATGTTTCCAATCATTTAATAACTCTGTGAATTCAAATGGAAAGGATTTAGCTATAGGATGGCTCAATTTAAATCGAACCTGCAATATTTGCAACCCTGTAGGTAACCTATGCAACATGTTTAATTTCTCACAAAATGGACAGTTTGTTATTTTATTCTTTTTTCCTATGGTTAAAAAAAAATCACCAATACACTGTGATATAGCAAATTTGATTCAATTTCAATCTTATATTTCAAGAACATCATCCCAGCACCTGACAGTCAATGTGAAAGAGAACATGGAGTCCAGCT
Organism: Oncorhynchus clarkii lewisi; assembly: GCF_045791955.1. Classification (NCBI taxonomy): domain Eukaryota; kingdom Metazoa; phylum Chordata; class Actinopteri; order Salmoniformes; family Salmonidae; genus Oncorhynchus; species Oncorhynchus clarkii. The sequence goes on along the minus strand of NC_092165.1, from coordinate 23,807,982 downwards.
CCTGTAATGTATTACACCAAGGCTTCTGACCCACACTCCTCTCATCTGAAACCATGTGAGACACAGATCTTACATTGATGTGAACCTGTTCCCTGATGGAGAGATTGACTTGTATATTTTCCTTCCACTGTTCTGTCTCATGGAGGTTTTAGGTATGGCCCTTCTCTCTCTGTCGCAAGATAAGCAGGCTTAAACACTCACATGTGTCTCTCTCGCCTTCTCTCTCTTGCCTGGTTCTGTGCCATGGGAATGAGGTTGTGAGGTAGACTACAGCAGAGAGGGTAACTGGTTTGATTATTGAGGATATTGTCCTGTGCATAAAGTAGTGTACAGTGCTATGGCCCTAATGGTGTGATTTAGAAGATGTATTTCCAGAATGGTAACCTGAGTGCTGTATTTGTTATTGTTATCTTGTCAACCAAGGCAAAACAACATTGTAATGACGCTGAATGCAGATATACCCTCTACAGATTACCTGCCTTGAGTTTACTTTCCAGTGGGAAAATAATTCTCAGGATTCCACTCTCAGTATCTGGGTACATAAAGTAAAGTTTGGGACGTATAATTGTTCTGAGCTATAGATCAAATCCAGACTTATGGTATCATGTTCAGCCCAACAGTAGAGGAACTCCCTGATACTATCATCTCCATTCTGTCAGGTTTGACTTGACATTGAACTATTTCCATTCAAAACAACATGAGGCATGTAGACAGGCTACTCTCTCTGTTCTCTGCTTCTGTCTACAGAGTTTGAGTAATAGTGTTATTTTATAACAGAGGATTCCTGTTTCTTCATGCCAGACACAAAACACAGCATGGTCTGAGATTGGGTTTCTCAATGTGTGGGTATGTATGGGCAAGCGCTTGTTTGTTTGTTTGTGTGTGTGTGTGTGTGTGTGTGTGTGTGTGTGTGTGTGTGTGTGTGTGTGTGTGTGTGTGTGTGTGTGTGTGTGTGTGTGTGTGTGTGTGTGTGTGTGTGTGTGCCTCTGTCTACTGCCATTTTCATTAAGAGAGATGGGGAGAGAATGCAGGAGATTCCGTGCTTGTCTGGGAATTTTATACCTTCCATTCCTGCCATTGGCTTTAAATGGGGGTAAATAAAAACGGTCTGCTCCGTCTGAGACCTCTGTATCTGAAAAAGATGTGAAAGGTGTCCCGCAGGGGTCGATTCTGGGTCCTGTACATTTACTGTTTGCATTAACAATATCGACTTGTCTGTAAAAATGTTTAACCTGTACTTGTATGCCGACGATACTGTTGTGTATGCTATTGCCCTCAAGGTTGATCAGGCTCTATCTGAACTAAAGTTTGTCTTCATTGTATTACATAAAACCTTTATTGACCTGAAATTAGTATTCAATGCAGCTAAAACGAAGTATATGTTGTTCTCTAGAGTGCAAAAAAATAACTCTGATTTCAGCATATGTACTTTGGATGGTGTCCATATTGATCATGTCCCTGTTTACAAATATCTGGGCATCTGGATAGATGAAAAGCTGTCTTTAAAAAGCATATTGATGAGTTAGTTAAGAAGCTAAGGATAAGAAGCTAAGGATAGAAATAGCTGCTGCCTCTCGCTAAATAAATAGTAGAAAGCTGATTATTCCGTCAACGTGCCTATCAGTCCTAGACTATGGCGACGTCATCTATATGAACCCAGCTGCCACTTTGTTAAAGCCGTTAGATGCAAATTATCAAAGCGCACTGCACTTTACTGCGGGCAACAATTTTTGTACTCTTCACTGCAGTCTCTACCAGAAAGTGGGTTGGCGCTCTTTGATGTCACGTAGGCTGATACACTGTACCTAACATCTTTACTAAACTTTAGACATCCGAGTTACCACACCCCGTCTCAGTAATGGTTAACTCTAGAAATTCCTTTGGTCTCTACTGAATTAGGTAAATCAGCTTTTAGTTTTCTTGCACCTTATTTGTGGAACAATCTAAAATCAAATCAAATCAAATGTTATTGGTCACATACACATGGTTAGCAGATGTTAATGCGAGTGTAGCGAAATGCTTATGCTTATGACCGTGTAGTAATATCTAACAAGTAAACTAACATTTTAACAACATCTACCTTATACACACAAGTCTAAAGGAATGAATAAGAATATGTACATATAAATAAATATATGGATGAGTGATGGCCGTGCGGCATAGGCACGACGCAGTAGATGGTATAGAGTACAGTATATACATATGAGATGAGTAATGTAGGGTATGTAAACATTATATAAAGTGGCATTGTGTTTAAAGTGACGAGTGAAACATTTATTACATCCACTTTTTAATTATTAAAGTGGCTAGAGATTTGAGTCAGCATGTTGGCAGCAACCACTCAATGTTAATGATGGCTGTAACCTCTTTATCCTACCCCCTCCTTTTCTGAACATTCTGTTAAAAATCGCGCAACTTTTCAGCGTCCTGCTACTCATGCCAGGAATATAGTATATGCATATGATTAGTATGTGTGGATAGAAAACACTCTGAAGTTTCTAAAACTGGTTAAATCACGGCTATAACAGAGCGTGTGTTTCATCGAAAAGCGCAAGAAAAACTGCTCACTGAAATCTGAAAAAAGTATCCATGCGCCCCTTTCATGGATTATTTAAAGGAAACCAAATTTAATATGGAGACGGATGCAATTCCTACAGCTTCCACACAATGTCGCCAAAAACGTCATTTTCATTGACAAAAATCCATTGACACATTACGAATGGATCCTTGATTTCATCCAGCCTACCTCAATCGATTTTGGAAGATTGAAAAATGGACACTGTTTTCTTTTGTAGCTGCTATTGAATACAGATCGCCCAGTGATCAATTTGATCGCTTATTAACGTTTACAAATACCTAAAGTTGGGTTATAAAAGTAGGTTGAAGTTTTTTGTCAAAGAATATAGGCAACTTATATCATTTTTAAACATGACGTTGCGTGTTGGAAGAGAGCTTTTTTCGTGATGCAGACAGGCCATACAAATGGATATTTTGGGCATTCATGGACGGATTTAATCGGGAAAAAGACCAATTTGTGATGTTTATGGGACATATAGGAGTGCCAACAAAGAATATCATCAAAGGTAATGAATGTTTTATATTTTATTTCTGCGTTTTGGGTAGCGCCGGCTACCGCAAAATCTGTTGTTTACGTGTCGTGCTGGTATTTTGGGGGGTGCATGCTATCAGATAATAGCTTCTCATGCTTTCGCCGAAAAGCATTTTAAAAATCTGACTTGTTGGCTAGATTCACAACGAGTGTAGCTTTAATTCAATACCCTACATGTATATTTTAATGAACGTTTGAGTTTTAACGAGTACATTTAGCATTTAGCGTAGCGTCCACGCAGACGTCTCAAGTAGGAGCAAGAAGTTTTAACAGTCTGATGGCCTTGAGATAGACGCTGATTTTCAGTCTCTCGGTCCCAGCTTTGATGCACTTGTACTGACCTCGCCTTCTGGATGATAGCGGGGTGAACAGGCAGTAGCTCGGGTGGTTGTTCTCCTTGATGATCTTTTTGGCCTTCCTGTGACATCGGGTGGTGTAGGTGTCCTGGAGGGCAGGTAGTTTGCCCCCGGTCAAGCGTTGTGCAGACCGCACTACCCTCTGGAGAGCCTTACGTTTGTGGGCATAGCAGTTGCCATACCAGATGGGGATACAGCCTGACAGGATGCTCTCGATTTTGCATCTGTAAAAGTTAGTGAGAGTTTTCGGTGACAAGCCTAATTTCATCAGCCTCATTTACAACATTGACAATGTCTACACTGTATTTCTGATTAATTTGATGTTATTTTAATGGACAAAAAAATAGCTTTTCTTTCAGAAACAAGGACATTTCTAAGTGACCCCAAACATTTGAATGGTTGTGTACATATAGTCAACTCCTGGTGTGTGGTTAAAACCAGAACAAGTTAAAAGAGTGTATTTGAACTGGAACTAGTGAACTGCACTGCACTTTAATAGAGTATGCCCCCCCGCCCGCCTGCGCACACACACCATATCTATTTCTATGGGCATAAGCACTGTTCATGACACAAACTGTCAACACCCCTCTTGTTGGTGGAGAGAATTTTGCAGGTTTAAAAGTCATTTTCTGCAATTCTATAATTTTTTCATGGGGTGCAAAGAACAATGTGCCGTTTTAAATGTCTAATGTATATTCACGTGATATTTGAGTGACTAAAAAACCTAAATGAAAAAAACGTTAGCTGACATGGGCTAGCTGATCTGGACATTTCTGTTATAAATAGCTCTCTAAGGTATGCAATGACTAACATGACAAGAGGAACTGATAATGCACTACCCCATCTCAAAATTGCACCTTGTGCATTCTACTATTACAACTTTCAAGAGTAAGTTTAATGCAGGACTGAGTTCCCCCTTGGCTTCCCATCGGACGCGCCCCACAGTTTGGGACCCACTGGGTTAGAGGACAGCCAGCAGCGAGTGTTTACCTAAACCAGGGCTACTTTACCTCTTTGTTTAGGCTCATAGGGCTCTGTGTCAAACAGAGTGACAGATCATGTGTGTGTGTGTGTGTGTGTGTGTGTGTGTGTGTGTGTGTGTGTGTGTGTGTGTGTGTGTGTGTGTGTGTGTGCTTGTCCGTGCAAATGCATGAATTTGTTATTGTATGTGTGTATATATGTTTGTTCCTGTAAGTGGATACATGCATATGTGTACCTACATGTTTGTTTGTGTGTGTAAGTGTGTATATGTGTGTACTTGTGTGTGAATGGGTTCACGGTGGGTGGCGCCAACAGTTCAGTTTGATCGATCTCCCAGTGGATGCCCCCTTTAAAAAAGATCTCTGTCATCCCTGAGTTAACGCTAGTGAAACATCAGCAAGACATTAGTCATTGGAACAGCTTATTTACATGTAACCTGAACTCAGTTCATGAGCTGCTGATGGACCTAACTATGGGTCGGAAAAACAACCATTTGGCTGGGTGAGATTTCGTGGAAGGACCATACAATTTAACACATCTCACAGAGTGATTTTCAAACATCCGTGACCTTTGGCAGTGGGGTAAAAACACATTACAGATCAGATTAAAACCCGCTGTGTGGCTTTTTTTTATTGCTTCTTTATGTGGGCGTTGTGCCTTTAGCTCTGAGGGCTGTCACTGTTGTTGTTCTTAGGCTTGGCTCTATAAACTGCATCTGGGTACAGTAACTGATTACGTTACCCTCCCACTCACCCCTAAAAACAAACTCTGAAGTCAGGGACGTTCAAGATTCAAGATTCCAACTAATTTAGTTTGAACAGAAGAGCCAAGGCTAGCCTACTGTATTACTGACGTTAATGATGCTTTCTACACAAACACAAACACAAACACACACACACACACACCCTCTAGACTACAATACAGTACTGTACAGTGACCCCTCCACCACCATCACAAGATCGCCTCACACACACCCTTCTAACTTTGATTTAATTGAGGCTCTGTGTTGCTGAAGTATCAAAGCGTTTCACAAGTGATTTAGATTACACCTAATATCCTAGTGTGCAATGTTGTAGCAGGCCGGCCAAGTCCAGAGCTGCTCTGCTTATCTTGGCCATACTGCAGTAGACTCCCTGGTGTTATCAGGGCATTAGACTCTCATTAGCCCCTCCAACGACGCAGTGACCCGACTGAGTGTGTGTGTGTGTGTGTGTGTGTGTGTGTGTGTGTGTGTGTGTGTGTGTGTGTGTGTGTGTGTGTATGTGCATGCGTGCGTGCGTGCGTGTGTGTGTGTGTGTGGCTATGCTTAAAACACCTGAGAAATCAACACAGACACCACACAGGCCAAACACATGAGCTCATGGTTAGTATAGCTGTTAAGACATGATAGCAAACCTCCAGGCCAAAGAGCCAAAGATATGTATTTTAGAGAAGAATGAGATTGGTTAATACGGTAATGTACCCATACACACAATTACAGCTGATTAACGCATCCTGCAACTGAATAAATTGTGTATCAGATTAGGTGTAATGTTGGCTGATTTAAATCAGACTAATTGATATGCATGTTAGCAGACAGGTGTTTGTTTACATTGGCTTTGTGTGTTGCCCAGGAAAGTGTTTTTCCACAGACTCCTAGTTGTCCCAGAAGGGTGCCAAAGCAGTGATGGAAACGTAGAGAAGGAAGTAGGTGATAGTCATCTGTCATAAGTCAGTAGACACGAGACAGTCGTTCCAAGAGTCTTGTCAAAATAGAGGGATTGTTTTGTTAGCATTACAGTAACATAAGAACAAGGGAAAGATCCACTGAATATGCATTCTTGTGTTATAATATTGAACAGTCCCACTGTTCTTTGGCAAAATATTCAACAGCTCCTTTTGATAGACTAGAATGGTCATATCTCTGGTCTGTCTTGGAACATATGGGAATTGTCTCCAATTTCATTAATATGATTAAAATGCTATATAGCAATCCCTCAGCCATAGTTATAACAGGTAATATCTGCTCTGCTCTGTTCAGAATCACTAGAAGCATCAGACAAGGCAATCTAATTTCTCCTTTCCTTTTTTAATTATCCATGGCACCCCTGGCCCAGGTCAATAGAAGGAAATAACACAAATGTCCCTCAAATCTACTAATCATTTCATCTCATTATACGCACATGATATTTGACCATATCTAGACAATGTGTCTCAATCGGTCTCAAACACAATCAAGATTATAAATAAATGGATCTGAAGTTATACATTTAAACTAACAAAATCAACCCTGCTGCCTCTCAAAACCCCAATGGAGGCCTCCATCTATACTCACGGAATCCATATTATTACCAGTTTTAAAGGTACTACCCAAAGAATTTCTCAGAATTTAGGTGAACTGAAACAGCACTAGGCTGCATTCAAAACAAATCGCTCCCCTCCCCCGCATCCCATTTCCCTGTAACATGGTGGAGACTCGTGTTTGAGCCTTTAATTTCAGTTATCATCCACCAGCTTCAACCACTGTAAAAACGAAATGTTCTGGTATTGAAAATATATTTCACAGTGATATAGATGGTACAATGATTCCCTACACTATTCAATGTTTGTTTTCTCAGATGAACTGAAATTGAGCAAACAGTGTAGAATTTTAGCAACCAGGAAATTACAGAGTGATTTTTACATTGGCAGCTTGACCCGATTCCCACTAGATAACACAGCAACAAAGTCAAAACAGCTTTCCAATTTCGACAACAAATGCCGCTCAGGCGAGAGAAATCAATATGCGAAAATCACAGCCAATCACAGCATTGGCAGGTAAGTAGTACTGTGGATCATAGCTTTCACCACTAATCAACTGGTCAGTCTATGTTATTGAAAGAACAGGTATTCATAATGTTTTGTACACTCAGTATATTAACAACTTTTGGAAAGCTCATATTCTGAGCTAGCCATTAAAAAAGCACGGCCCACCCTTTAACTGGAACAGAATTTGGCAAAATATGACCTTGGCATCCTGTAATCCGAACAATCAATTTTTAAATGTAAAGCTTGTTCACAGACTGTATTTAACCCCAAGGAAACATTTTAGGATGAAATTGTCCCCAACTCCCAACTGTTAACTGTCCAAAAGTGTATATACAGTTGAAGTCGGAAGTTTACATACACCTTAGCCAAATACATTTAAACTCAGTTTTTCACAATTTCTGACATTTAATCCTAGTAAAAATTCCCTGTCTTAGGTCAGTTAGGATCACCATTTTATTTTAAGAATGTGAAATGTCAGAATAATAGTAGAAAGAATAATTTATTTCAGCTTTTATTTCTTTCATCACATTCCCAGTGGGTCAGAAGTTTACATACACTCAATTAGTATTTGGTAGCATTGCCTTTAAATTGTTTAACTTGGTTCAAACTTTTCGTGTAGCCTTCCACAAGCTTCCCACAATAAGTTGGGTGAATTTTGTCCAATTCCTCCTGACAGAGCTGGTGTAAGCGCTATTTCAGTTCTGACCACAAATTTTCTATAGGTTTGAGGTCAGGGCTTTGTGATGGCCACTCCAATACCTTGACTTTGTTGTCCTAAAGCCATTTTGCCACAACTTTGGAAGTATTCTTGCGGTCATTGTCCATTTGGAAGACCCATTTGCGACCAAGCTTTAACTTCCTGACTGCTTCAATATACACGTAATTTTCCTCCCTCGTGATGCCATATATTTTGTGAAGTGCAGCAGTCCCTCCTGCTGCAAAGCAGCCCCAGAACATGATGCTGCCACCCCCTTGCTTCACGTTTGGGATGGTGTTCTTCGGCTTGCAAGCCTCCCCCTTTATCCTCCAAGCATAACGATGGTCATTATGGCCAAACAGTTCTATTTTTGTTTCATCAGAACAGAGGACATTTCTCAAAAAAGTACAATCTTTGTCCCCATGTGCAGTTGCAAAACGTAGTCTGCCTTTTTTATGGCGGTTTTGGAGCAGTAGCTTCTTCCTTGCTGAGCGGCCTTTATGTCAAGATAGGACTCGTTTTACTGTGGATATAGACACTTTTGTACCCGTTTCCTGGTATTGATTTGCACTTTTCGCACCAAAGTACGTTCATCTCTACGAGACAGAATGCATCTCTTTCCTGAGCGGTATGACGGCTGCGTGGTCTCATGGTGTTCATACTTATCGTACTATTGTTTGTACAGATGAACGTGGTACCTTCAGGCATTTGGAAATTGCTCCCAAGGATGAACCAGACTTGCAGAGGTCTACAAATCTTTTTCTGAGGTTTTGGCTGATTTCTTCTGCTTTTCCCATGATGTCAAGCAATGAGGCCTTGAAATACATCCACAGGTACACCTCCAATTGACTCAAATGATGTCAATTAGCCAAACAGAAGCTTCTGAAACCATGACATCATTTTCTGGAATTTTCCAAGCTGTTTAAAGGCACAGTCAACTTAGTGTATGTAAACTTCTGACCCACTGGAATTATTACTGTAAGTGAATTACAAGTGAAATAATCTGTAAACAATTGTTGGAAAAATGACTTGTGTCATGCACGAAGTAGATGTCCTAACCGACTTGCCAAAACTATAGTTTGTTAACAAGAAATTTGTAGAGTGGTTGAAAAATTAGTTTTAATGACTCCAACCTAAGTGTATGTAAACTTCCGACCTGAACAAAAAAATAAAGGGAACACTAAAATAACATCCTAGATCTGAATGAATGAAATATTCTTATTAAATACATAGTTGAATGTGCTGACAACAAAATCACACAAAAATTATCATTGGAAATCAAATGTATCAACCTATGGAGGTCTGGATTTGGAGTCACACTCAAAATTAAAGTGGAAAACCACACTACAGGCTGATCCAACTTTGATGTAATGTCCTTAAAACAAGTCAAAATGAGGCTCAGTAGTGTGTGTGGCCTCCACGTGCCTGTATGACCTCCCTACAACACCTGGGCATGCTCCTGATGAGGTGGTGGATGGTCTCCTGAGGGATCTCCTCCCAGACCTGGACTAAAGCATCCGCCAACTCCTGGACAGTCTGTGGTGCAACGTGGTGGATGCAGCGAGACATGATGTCCCAGATGTGCTCAATTGGATTCAGGTCTGGGGAACGGGCGGGCCAGTCCATCAATGCCTTCCTCTTGCAGGAACTGCTGACACACTCCAGCCACATGAGGTCTAGCATTGTCTTGCATTAGGAGGAACCCAGGGCCAACCGCACCAGCATATGGTCTCACAAGGGGTCTGAGGATCTCATCTCTGTACCTAATGGCAGTCAGGCTACCTCTGGCGAGCACATGGAGGGCTGTGCGGCCCCCCAAAGAAATGCCACCCCACACCATGACTGACCCACCGCCAAACCGGTCATGCTGGAGGATGTTGCAGGCAGCAGAACGTTCTCCACGGCGTCTCCAGACTGTCACATCTGTCACATGTGCTCAGTGTGAACCTGCTTTCATCTGTGAAGATGGTAAATGCCAAACGTCCTGTACGGTGTTGGGCTGTAAGCACAACCACCACCTGTGGACGTCGTGCCCTCATACCACCCTCATGGAGTCTGTTTCTGACCGTTTGAGCAGACACATGCACATTTGTGGACTGCTGGAGGTCATTTTGCAGGGCTCTCGCAGTGCTCCTCCTGCTCCTCCTTGCACAAAGGCGGAGGTAGTGGTCCTGCTGCTGGGTTGTTGCCCTCCTACGGCCTCCTCCACGTCTCCTTATGTACTGGCCTGTCTCCTGGTAGTGCCTCCATGCTCTGGACACTATGCTGACAGACACAGCAAACCTTCTTGCCACAGCTCACATTGATGTGCCATCCTGGATGAGCTGCACTACCTGAGCCACTTGTGTGGGTTGTAGACTCCGTCTCATGCTACCACTAGAGTGAAAGCACCACCAGCATTCAAAAGTTACCAAAACATCAGCCAGGAAGCATAGGAACTGAGAAGTGGTCTCTGGTTATCACCTGCAGAACCCCTCCTTTATTGGGGGTGTCTTGCTAATTGCCTATAATTTCCACCTGTTGTCTATTCCATTTGCACAACAGCATGTGAAATTTATTGTCGATCAGTGTTGCTTCCTAAGTGGACAGTTTGATTTCACAGAAGTGTGATTGACTTGGAGTTACATTGTGTTGTTTAAGTGTTCCCTTTATTTTTTGAGCAGTGTATATATACATGGAAAATTCAAAAATGTCGACAATTTCACTGAGTTAAAGTTCATAAGGAAATCTGTCAATTGATATAATGCTCCTTGTTATGCCACACCTGTCAGATGGATGGATTATCTTGGCAAAGGAGAAATTCTCACTGATGTAAACAAATTTGTGCAAAGAATATGAGAGACACAAGCTTTTTGTGCATATGGGAAAATATATGTGATCTTTTATTTCAGCTCATGAAACATGGGACCAAAACTTTACATGTTGCGTTTATTTTTGTGTTCAGTGTACACCTATTTCAATAATGTTTAACTTTCTTCGCTTTCAGCCCCATGGGGAAGGGGTGGTATGGGGAGAGTTTTCTCTGGTTGCCGGGAGGGAGGGTGGGGAGTACGGGGGATGATGAGTGACTAGATGCTAGGGGGGTGGGAAGAGGTGGAAAACATAATTTCCAGAATTGGGGGATGGATTGGATGGAGACATGTTGGCTCGGTGGGGTTGGGGAAATGGGATGGAGGTTGGGGGTGGAGGCCCCAACCTTCCGAGTGGCGCAGCGATCTAAAGGCACTGCATCTCATTGCTAGAGGCGTCACTACAGACCCTATTTTGTTTCCAGGCTGTATCACAACCAGCCGTGATTAGGAGTCCCATAGGGCGGCGCACAATTGGCCCAGCGCCGTCCAGGTTAGGGTTTTTGCCTGGGAAGGGTATCATTTTAACTGACTTGCCTCCTTTAATAAAGGTAAAAAAAAAATATATATATATATCATTTATTATAACTTAAACTTTATAATATGATCGAAAAGATCTGTACTTTATAGGTATGTAACTTTTGTAATGTTATTTTTTAACAAAAATATATGAACAGAATATCAATTGATATTAATTTAAATATTGTACCTCACACACACACAAATATTGTATCACTCACACACACACACACACACACACACACACACACACACACACACACACACACACACACACACACACACACACACACACACACACTCTCAAAACATGACAAATAATACAATTAAATTGGTGTCAGCTTCAGCTGTTTTCAATCTGAGAATTTTAACAGACAATTCAATATCCAGTTCTGACAACCGTGGAGAAAGCAGGGATAGCATCCAGTTGTGGCCATGTTTTTGAGGACCGCCTCCAGAGATTATTTGTAATGTTGATGGTGAATCTTGGAATTATGCTGAAGTTCCAAAAATCTATCTTTATATTTTTGTGTTATGACAGAATTATTTTGTTGTTGAAAAAATAAGCAGAAACTACAGTGCATAGCTCCGCTTCAAATTAATTCCAATAGCAGATTAATCATGGTTTTTGGTTTGGTAATGTTTGGAGTTGGCAGAAAGTGGGTCAAGAATTCCAGACAAATTAGTGTATTTCAGCAGACAAGGAAATGTTTCTGTGTGATTGACAGAGCTTTCCCTGTACACTGTAATATATCCAGGCTAGATATGTGTAGATGTGGGCCTACTCTGGCCAATAGAAACATGGAGGTCAGTTAGGCTCTGTCTCTATATGGGGCCCTGATGGGAGACAGAAGAATAATGCAGCCAGACCCATGTATTTAGAGAATTGGGACAACTTTTAGAATTTTGTATATTGTTCTAATTCTAGACATTCAGTTATATAGCATTTTTAAATATTCCCCGTGTAATGTTGATGTGGCTGCCGTAGAATGTTTTAGTGTCACGTAAATGCATCATAATGCAGAAACCTCAATGTCCCAACTCTCTATATTCAAGGCTCTGATGCAATCATAGTCTACAGTTTGATGGATGAGGTATTTTTCCAAATTTCAGAGCACAATCATGTATGACAATCATGGTGACTTGACATGAAATCCCAACTATAGATATTCTTCTGTATGAAGAATGGGAATACATGTACAGTAGTACTTTGAGTGCAGTACTTTGCTGCAAATACACTCCACATTGCCTTGTCAAAATGTGGTGACCTTTAACATCGACATACATACCATGGTCAATAGTGACGCCTCTAGCTCTGAGATATAGTGCCTCAGACCACTGTGACACCCGTGGAGCCCTACCTTTGGCCCAAGATGGAAATAGGAGTGGGGGGATGTTTGACTTGTATGGAGTTACAGTGCTCCCTATGGACCCTGTGGCCTGGAGCTGGTAGTAGGGGAGAGGGGGGGAGGGAAGGGGAGGGTTGGGTTTTCTCCCCCAGCCTCAACACAAAGGAAAGCTTTCTTTCCATCTCTCCCTTTTCTTGCTTTCTCAACTCCTTTACCCATTGAACCATCACCCGACCTCCCCCTTCTCCGTGCTCCTCCCCCTCTCCCTACAGCACGCATCGCTGCGGACCCGTGGGGTCAGTAGGAATGAATGGTTGCAGCAGAGAATGTTACACTCTCAAAGCAGCAAGGTCGACCTCGTCCAACCCCGGCCAATCCACAGTGATGTGAATACCTGCTGCTCTGTATCACAACCCCAAGATAAAATAGGCAGTGATTTAAAATGAGGATGAGGGAGAGAAGCTATACTGCTGAATGTCCTCTGAAATTATATGGTCAAGAGGCAAGTTTACTACAAGCTAGCAGCCCTTTGAAAAACCACAATGATTTGTGAGCAGTTAGATTCTTTACATTTTCCTATTCCCTGCGATGGTATCCCTGCAATGCAATACCACCCAGCATTAACACTGTAGAAATCCACTCAGCCAACAACACTGGCTCTTTTTTTATGACCAAATTTGAGCTTTCAGTGTTGTGTGGAGCTTTCAGCCCTGTGGATTCAGTTCACTTTCTATCCCTTTTAAGGGTACAGTCATAGAAATAGAATCTAGAGTCATTTGAAAACAACCTAGTTTAGAATTTAGTAAGGAGCCACACAATTTCTATGGTGTACTGTCTCGTCTTCCTGTTTTTTTTTATACAAAACTTTACAAACTCACTTTTCATTACAATTGCACATTCAAGCCTGGATGTAGTTGGTCTTTCTCAAACGTCCTGTCTCGTCTTCTTTGCTGCATCTTCAGCTTGCACTAATCGCCTTGGTTAAGGGTCACCGGTTATGTCAGAATGCACTCTCAAACTTTTGTATAATTTCAGCCAGTTGTTTGAGCGGTGCTCATGGTCCCTGTTTTTTGTGTACTATGTCATCACATTTTGTACTACGTCATCCATTTCATATGATATGTTTTGTCCTGCATTTTTTTTTTTTTTTTGTGCAATTTGTATGATATGTTACGAATTCAATTCCTACGTTATGTTAGGAATTTGTTGTGCTTAAGATCCTGGAGTGCATCTTTATAGAGGGATCAGGGTGCATAGAGAAAACTGAGGGTACAGAGGATACTGAAGCCCTCCTGCACTACTCTGGATGAAGTGGATATAGCTGAATGGTTGCTCTCAAAGAGAGGCTTTATGTCGGTGGCCTTACACACAGTTTTCAGGCCATCTGCACACCGTAATTGTTTTGTCTGAGAATTTTGAATGGAGACACAACTGTTTAAATGAGAGTCATCCATTGGTGGATGAATGACAACGGATGATGATTGTCGACAAAATAACGTACAAAAAGTACGCCTTCTCATGCATGTACTTTTGCTGGACAAAAACGCACAATGATGTGAGTCATATATAATTTCATCTGTGTTTATGCATCTGAGTTTGGCCGTAGCCTCATCTTTCATTAGAAACATATTAGACCAGAGAAATAGATTGTGTCATAAAGATTCTGCCTAATCTGACTCACGCATAATAAAGGTACAGGACCACTGAAACAAGAAAATAGATTGTAGCTAAAGTCTTGAATACTTGCCCTTTCGTAACCTACTCATACTTGGAGCAGCTTAACAAAGCTTTAAATGGGCTAAACAAGTGCTTAAGAGATTCGACACAACAGAGCCACTACAGAATGAACACAATTAGGCTAAACGTCATTAACAGAAAGCAAACCTGTCAAGGAAAGTTGAGAAATACAAAATATTTCCAACACAACATTGGATACTGTGGTGCTTTCTCTGTAACACTGTTGCTAGGTTAATGTTACGCATACAGACGTACATAGTCATTTCTGTACAGTGGAAAGGGGGGCAGGGGGCATACCTTGGAGCCTACTTAACCCTGTTCTCCTTTTCCTCCTAGCTCTGTTTTCATGGCTCTTTTTTCAGTTTCACTTCCCCCAATATTCATTGTTTATTTTCTTACATTTCTGATATTTCATTGCCTTGAGAGCTATTGGTTCAATTCCCCTGTAGCATGGAAGAGACCATGGTGAGTGAGAGGCAAATGAATGGGGGTCATTGAACATAGCTCAAATCAAATCAAATTTTAATGTTCACATACACGCGTTTAGCAGATGTTTTTGCAGGTGTAGCGAAATGCTGTGTGTGTCTGTGTGTGTTGTCAGGATAACCTGATGAATAAGGACTGACTTCATAACCATCTACAACGTGAGTGAGGGGGTGATACAACGCTTTCCCTTTTCAAACAATGTCTAACACATCATCAGTCATCCCGTGCCATCAAAAAACAAACAGAGTGAAAGAAGGACCCGCGGAACGTGAAATGATGAAACCGGAGTCCTTTTTAAAAATGTCCTTGTTTGCGAACCAGAAACCATTTCGTTTCATGGTCGTGTTGCTGTTCCCAGGAGGCCCCAGTGGTTACCCAGAGCTGAACCACAAGCCCCCAGCAGGCCAGGCAATTTACCCAACTCCACTACACTCATCGCTGGGCAGCTGGGAGGCATTAGTCCCTGAGAAAAGCACCCTTCCCCTTCACTCCACCATATTACATCTACAGGCCTGTTGTGTTTTTCCACATTATAATCACATGACATTTTCTTTGCGAGTATGATTTATGTTAAGGATATGGGCTTTTTTTTACGAGTAATGTAACAGACGTGGGGTTGATTGCATGTAAAGTGCAGGCAGGCCGCACAGGAACAAACACTCAACACCATATATTTGGACAGTGAAGCTATATGTATGAAAACAGACAAGAAAATACGCTCAAATAAAATGTTACAATCTGTTATGTTACCTCTAATGAAGCATTTGATCTAAAATCCAAAATGCTGCATTATAGAGGCAACATTTCAATTGTACACTTCACTGTCCAAATACCTAGGCCTATACACAATCGTTGTGTTTGTGAACAGTTTGTCTTAGATTTCCACCATTGTTTTTGTGAGCTTCCATTACCTTTGTTGGTGCAGAGCAAGTTAGACTTTACCTAATAAAATGTGCTAATAACTCACAAGAGGAATATCTCAGGGTAAAATTAAGACATCGCAGTAAATAATCTATTAAACTTGTTGTTCATACATGCCCCAACATGCTAGACGTACGCTCCTCAAGGGATGCACAACTCACAGAAGATAAGGGCAACACACTCTAAAACACTAGCTAGTAGCGCTTCTAAAAATGAATCTTTCATTCAGCTCCTCGCGTGTGCACAGCCTCCAGCCAGGCAGTGTTGCAGCGTGAAGTGGAATAGGCTATATAAGATTCGTAGTTATTTGACTTTGTGCGATTTAATTTACCAGATATGAAACAAAACGGCAGAAATACTTTGAAAACAGCTACTGCAGCATTTACTTTACTATAAATATGATGATACTTAACTATTTTAATTCACGAATGTGAGTAAAATGCTTGCACTGTGGATCCCTGACCACCTGCCAACGTGGCTGGTGAAATAGACATCCTATCCTATCGGATGCCCATTTTAGGCCCTGCTCACATATAACTCCAACGTTCCCTTTCAGTCGGTCACTCGGTATAGCATACTATGGGGAGTCAATAACCAATCATATTCACCAGAAGAAAACTGAAATCACACCCAATAGGCAAATGGATGCTGAGCTGCCCTCGGAAGCCCCTCCTTCCTGGCTCTAATACCGGGCTCGCATTTATTTCCTCAATTCTTTGCTCTTCATTTTGCCTGAAGGTAGGCTGGACACCTTACATTTTAACAATGCTTTTTTCTGCTAAAAATGAGTTCATAGCATCCGCCATGGAGCCCAGTTTCATAATTTTACCATTTGTCCCAGCTTTGAAGTAATCACGAAAAACAGGCCTAATTTAGGGCATTTTTCACCCTGCCAGCTCCTATTAGTTCTATTGAGCACCGTGGCACCAACTCGTCTTCCGAACGTTCTATTCCCAGCTTATTGTTCTACGTCACAACGCCTGCTTTGCTATTGTTGGCAATGAGATCTGCCCACGTTGCTGGTAGTTAAAATGTAAACAACAACAACAAATGACTCATGGAACTCTGAGGTCGTCCCATTGTTCACTATAGGGAAATATAGGTATGTCTCTCTATTTTTCTAAATATCTCACAATGTGTAAATTTAGATTTTTACAAATTGGACACCATTTTAAACATGAGAATCTCCTCTTTCTAATTATGTAAGGCTGGGCAGCGTACTCAAAATACCTTTTACCCTTGGAACGCTGAGCTCCCCCCATTGTTTTCCTATGGAGAGGCATGCTGGTATATTTAGCCAAATACCTAGCAATGTGTATATTTAGAGTTTTTTCAAGTCGGACACCATTTTAATCAGGATAATCTCCTTATTGTAATTACATAAGGTTGGGCAGCGTACTCTGCTGTCGTCGATCGCTAGACCAGAAATAGTCCAAAGTTGTCATTCCCTACTTCCTCATTCTCTACTTCCTTATGCAGACAAGCACACTTGGCACAATCGAGGTGCGGATGTTTATTTTCTACACAAGTTGTTATTTTTCAGTTTCGTTCTAAGAACAGATTGTAGTGATAAAATAAAAAGGGATACATTTTTTGGTGCCATTTAGACGAAATTGAATTCTAAGCGTCACTCAAGTCAAAACAGGCACTGTGAACATTCGATCCCATTAATTTGCTATGGACTCATGCTAGCGAGTACTCGCACCCTAGATGTTGCAAGTTTTGGGTCTTGGTATCGTTTTTGTGATAGCTAAAAGCTAATTACTTTTTGTTCTGCTTGTGTAGCTAATGATCCTTGCTTAGGTAAGATTTGTGTTTGCTAAAAACCAGGGGTTGAAACTAAAATTATTTTCCAATTGTTTCGTTCTGAACCTAATTTTATTTTTTATTCCACTGTTCCGAATAGTAAAATAAAGTTCTGAACCGGTTCAGAACCCCCAGAAAAGTAACGGTTTATATTGTTCCTTTCTGTTCCCTTTTAAGTCTCTGAAATATATTTTTTTACCTTTAGCTCGACATTAAATCACTAATCATTGTGGATAGAGCAGCTTGCTATGCAGTAGGCAAGCTATTTACATGCATACGTTGGACCAGCAATCTAGCTAGCTGGCTAACAAGAGTGTGTGTGTAGAGCGGCAACAGAATGAAAATAAAAATACATTTGACCTCTTAGTAGTTAATAAATATAACTATATTATCCTTAACTAGCATTGAAAAGGTTAATCCAATGAAAAATCTCTCTCCCTAATTTCTGAATCATGCTTGTAACGTCAGTAGGCTACTGCTTCGGTGGGGAAGGGGCCTACACACACACACTCACTGGTAAAGATGTTCAACTGGCAGGATCGGGCAGAGACTGAAATACGTTTCTGAGTGACAGACAGAGCTTTGCATAAGTGATTTTCGTGGGACAATTTTTTTGTTGTCCAGAACATCAAATAACATTGTTAAGCGGTTCTCATGTTTTTAAAATAGCAGTTCTGTTCCGGAACAGTATAGATCACTTTAATTTGCGGTTCCAACCCCTGCTAAAACCCCACCGCTTTCTGCTTCTGCACTGTAGACAGTGCTTCCTTGCTTAACCTGTTAGAGCTCTAGGGGCGCTATTTCATTTTTGGATAAAAAACGTTCCCGTTTTAAGCGCGATATTTTGTCACGAAAAGATGCTCGACTATGCATATTCTTGACAGTTTTGGAAAGAAAACACTCTGAAGTTTCAGAATCTGCAAAGATTTTGTCTGTAAGTGCCCCAGAACTCATTCTACAGGCGAAACCAAGATGATGCATCACCCAGGAATTAGCAGAATTTCTGAAGCTCTGTTTTCCATTCTCTCCTTATATGGCTGTGATTGCGCAACGAATGAGCCTACACTTTCTGTCGTTCGCCCAAGGTCTTAGCAGCATTGTGACGTATTTGTAGGCATATCATTGGAAGATTGACCATAAGAGACTACATTTTCCAAGTGTCCGCCTGGTGTCCTGCGTCGAATTCGGTGCGCAATTGCCAGCTGCTTCTACTTTACCATTTGATTCAGGGGAGAAAGCATGTGTCCAAGAACGATGTATCAATGAAGAGATATGTGAAAAACACCTTGATGATTGATTCTAAACAACGTTTGCCATGTTTTCAGTCGATATTATGGAGTTAATTTGGAAAAAAGTTCGCGTTTTGAGGACTGAATTTTCGGATTTTTTTTGGTAGCCAAATGTGATGTATAAAACGGAGCTATTTCTAATACACAAGGAATCTTTTTGGAAAAACTGAGCATCTGCTATCTAACTGAGAGTATCCTCATTGAAAACATCAGAAGTTCTTCAAAGGTAAATGATTTTATTTGAAGGCTTTTATGTTTTTGTTAATGTTGCGTGCTGGATGCTAACGCTAATGCTAACGCTAAATGCTAACGCTAGCTAGCTACTTTTACACAAATGATTGTTTTCCTATGGTTGAGAAGCATCTTTTGAAAATCTGAGATGACAGTGTTGTTTACAAAAGGCTAAGCTTGAGAGATGGCATATTTATTTCATTTCATTTGCGATTTTCATAAATAGTTAACGTTGTGTTATGCTAATGAGCTTGCTGATAGATTTACACAATCCTGGATACAGGGGTTTTTTCATAGCTAAACGTGATGCAGAAAACGGAGCGATTTGTCCTAAACAAATAATCTTTCAGGAAAAACTGAACATTTGCTATCTGAGAGTCTCCTCATTGAAAACATCTGAAGTTCTTCAAAGGTAAATGATTTTATTTGAATGCTTTTCTGTTTTTTTGTGTAAATGTTGCCAGCTGAATGCTAATGCTAAATGCTACGTTAGCCATCAATACTGTTACACAAATGCTTGTTTTGCAATGGTTGAGAAGCATATTTTGAAAATCTGAGATGACAGTGTTGTTAACAAAAGGCTAAGCTTGAGAGCTAGCATATTTATTTCATTTCATTTGCGATTTTCATGAATAGTTAACGTTGCGTTATGGTAATGAGCTTGAGTCTGTATTCACGATCCCGGATCCGGGATGGGGAGATCAGAAAGGTTAAGTAAGATAGCCAGTGGTAAGCATATGTTCAAAATGGCTAACCAGACGAATTTCCACCTCAGACCGAGCTCTATGGCATGTGGTTTCACAATGAACATTAAAGATACTCACGAGTCCTGTCCTGTTTGCCCAGGAGAATTTGGATCTGACCAGATATTGTAACCCTTGTCTGGGTTCAACTTCGATTGGTCGTCGGGATGACTTTGTGAGAAAGATTGAGGCTGCTGGCAAAGGGTATTCCAGTGAAGCGACCACAGGAATGGGGTTGTCTGAGGCCGGGAGAGAGCAGCAGCGGTGGTAGGAGTTGATAGGGGTGTCATCCCAGCCGAGTGAGGCTCAGTCCAGTTTCTCTGGATTCCGGCGATGATATACTCTTGCCTGGGGGTGGATTGGCCGTCTTCTCCCTCGCAGCAGGGATATTGGGTTTGATGGCCTCTATGATAGCTGTGGAGCCTCTGAGACTTCGGTTGATGAGCCTGGTTCAGTGCTGGATGATTGCTACTGCCATCGATAGCTCATCGGTTGCTCAAGGTCAGTTGTGCCTAAGGGCGTTGACTCTTTGAAGGGACCTGGGACTGGTGTTGTAGAGGGATATCATGGAGTAGGTAGTGTCCCACAGAGTGATAACGACAGATGCATCCTTACTGGGTTGGGGAGCCCTGTGTGTGGGCTACTCTGAAAAATGGATTTGGTCAACACTGCAAAAGCATGGCATATCAATTACCTAGAGCTACTGTCTGTTTTGAGGTTCCTTATGATGTTGGAGGGTCAGCATGTGTTGTAATGTAGGACAATAGGATGGCAGTGGCGTACATCAACAGGCCCATTATTTGCTCATATGGAGCAGTGCGCATTTCTTGTCACTCAGGGTGACATATCTTCCCAGGTGGGACCGGTTCGGCAGGGCCGTTGTATCGCATTACGATAAAACACGCATTGTCGTCTGTTATCAATTTGGGCGCTCCATTGTGAACGGATGCTTTGGCTCTATGCATTTCCTCCGGTGGACCTGATTCATGCCACTGTGAGGATACTCCGTCAGGAGGGTCTGTGGTTGATTCTGGTGCCCCCCGATTGGACCAGACAACACTGGTTCCCGGAGATCATCCACCTGTTGTGGGTTCCATGTGGTCGGGATCTATGGGTTCGGCCCCTGAAAGGTTGAATTTGACAGTACGGGCGCCCTCTACGAGAGGGTTGTATACATTTAAGTGTTGTGCGTTTGAGGGTTGGTGTCAAGTTAACTCTTGCAGCCCCCCCCCCTACTTTGTGCAATTTCCGCCTGAAGACAATTTCCGCCAAATCTAACAGCCTGTAGCTCAGGCACAGAACCAAGGATATGCATATTCTTGGTACCATTTGAAAGAAAACACTCTGAAGTTGGTGTAAATGTGAATTGAATGTAGGAGAATAACACACAATAGATCTGGTTTAGATAAAACAATGAAAAAAAACATACGTTTTTATTTTTTATTTTTGTATCATCCTCTTTAAATGAACAAGATAAAACAAACATTCAGATCGGATGATGGGGACAATTTGAGTGAAAAATATAAGAGGGCAACAGTACTTGTGCAAAGTTTCAGAATGATAACTTCCAAAATGAGTGGGCTACAGAACATGTATCATGAAGTCACCCAGGTGTCCCACACAAGTAGCCCAAATGTACCCAAGTGGCCAAATTGGTGAAGGTATACCAAAATGGTATTCTAACACACACCCCCCCCCCAAAAAAAATGTAGAAAAATAAATGATTACATTTTTTATTTTTATTATTGATAAAAAAAACATGAAAATATATATATATACATTTACAAAATAACATGGGTAACTATTTACACACTTTCAATATTTGGATGACCCTCAGTCCTCTATCAAATTAAATCAATTTATATAGCCCCAGCCTAAAACCCCAAACAGCAAGCAATGCAGGTGTAGAAGCCCGGTGGCTAGGAAAAACTCCCTAGAAAGGCCAAAACCTAGGATGAAACCTAGAGAGGAACCAGGCTATGTGGGGTGGTCAGTCCTCTTCTGGCTGTGCCGGGTGGAGATCACAGTGGTTGTAGAGGATGCAACAGGACAGCACCTCAAGAGTAAAAATGAACAGTTTAGGGTTCCATAGTCACAGGCAGAACTGTTGAAACTGGAACAACGGCAAGGCCAGGTGGACTGGGGACAGCCTGCCAGGTAGTCCTGACGCATGGTCCTAAGGCTCAGTTCCTCTGAGAGAGAGAAAGAGAGAATTAGAGAGAGCATACTTAAATTCACACAGGACACCGGATAAGACTCCCATTCGGGGTCAGTGTCACTGTGAAAGAAAATGTTCAGTTAGAATAGTTTCACATATGAGCCTTGTATCAACAGGTATAATAAACAGATATATATATAGAGAGTTGAAGTTTGAATACATTACTATTACCTGCTAGATCTACTGTCTCTTTTATATTATGACATTTCAGCTAGATCTACTGTCTCTATTATATTACAACAGACCAGCTGTATCTACTATTTCCATTTGGCCATTGATGTGGTCCTGCACTCTCCTCAACAGCCTCAAATAGGCTATTTCATGTGGGTTGGGGTGGGGCGGCAGACACACGCATCTCACATTTCATGACATTAAATGTTTATATATTGCTTCTAAAATAAATAAAAAAATCACAAATAATATTTTATATTATTAATTTCAAACAAGGGCATTAGCATGATAAGAACTTACCAGTCCAAAACGATATCCTCTCCCGTTCAAAAAATATTCCTCCACAATCGCTAAATGAAGTGTCCTACAACAATCTCTGTCTCACCTTCCCAATCAATTTATTCTAAAGTTCTGTGTACATCTGTATATCTAGACTTAGATTTAGCTTTCCCTGACTTAGTCGCCATAATAATTGATATATAAACAGCTGAATCTGCGCATTCACCAAACAATACGTAAATGCGTAGCTTCTTCCGGTATGAAAATTCAATAGTGCATGACTCTCTTTATGCTGGAGCTTACTACATGGGTTGGTCTTGCAACACATAAACATGGTGTATTGCCGTTTAGCTCAGCTCATTGGCTATCTACCCAGCTAGATTTCAAGACGATCAGTGGTCATTGGGTTAAAAGACAGTCAATCAACGAAACAGCGGGCAAATCGTCTTCAAATTGGTTTCTTTCAGTCAATACGTCCCGCGAAATGGCCCATCAGGTTTGATTGTGTTACAAACAAACCAGTTGATTGCAGTGAAACCCAACATGACTGGAAAAGGCACGTTCTGTGTGGGTGATTTACCTGGAATGTGTCGTCGAAAATGGAATGAGACGGAATTCACTACACAAGCGGTTCATAAAATGTTTCGTGTTAGGCTATATAAACAGATTTTATCAAACAAAAGATCATTCATTGTGTAACAATCAGCATTGGAATTGCAAACAGACGAAGATAGTCAAAGGTAAACAATTTATTTTATTGTGTCACGAGATTCTTCCTGGGAACGAGAGGCGGACCAAAACGCAGCGTGGTTATTTTTATACATCTTTAATAAAGATTATAACTTGAACAATGTATAATACAAAATAAAAAACGTGAGAAACCGAAACAGCCCTATCTGGTGCAACAAACACAAAGACAGGAACAGACAAACAAGACATCCAACATAGAATGCCCACTCAGATCACACCCTGACCAAACAAAACATAGAACATACAAAGCAAACTATGGTCAGGGTGTGACAGTACCCCCCCCCCCCCCCCCCCCCCCCAAGGTGCGGACTCCGGCCGCAAAACCTGAACCTATTGGGGAGGGTCTGGGTGGGCATCTGTCCGCGGTGGCGGCTCTGGTTGACTGGCGGCACTGGCGGCTCCTGGCTGACTGGCGGCACTGGCGGCTCCTGGCTGACTGGCGGCACTGGCGGCTCCTGGCTGACTGGCGGCTCTGGTGGCTCCTTGCAGACTGGCGGCACTGGCGGCTCCTTGCAGACTGGCGGCACTGGCGGCTCCTTGCAGACTGGCGGCTCTGGCGGATCCTTGCAGACTGGCGGCTCTGATGGCGCTGGGCCGACGGGTAGCTCAGGCGGTGCTGGGCAGACTGGAGACTCCAGCAGCGCTGGAGAGGAGGAAGGCTCTGGCAGCGCTGGACAGGCGGGAGACTCCGGTAGCGCTGGAGAGGAGGAAGGCTCCGGCAGCGCTGGACAGGCGGGAGACTCCGGCAGCGCTGGACAGGCTGGAGGCTCTGGCAGCGCTGGAGAGGAGGAAGGCTCTGGCAGCGCTGGACAGACAAGGCGCACTGTAGGCCTGGTGCATGGTGCCGGCACTGGTGGTACTGGGCCGAGGACACGCACCTCAGGGCGAGTGCGGGGAGCTGCCACCGGAGGGCTGATGCGTGGAGGTGGTACCGGATAGACCGGACCGTGCAGGCGCACTGGAGCTCTTGAGCACCGAGCCTGCCCAACCTTACCTGCTTGAATGCTCCCGGTCGCCCTGCCAGTGCGGCGAGGTGAAATAGCCCGCACTGGGCTATGCAGGCGAACCGGGGACACCATGCGCAAGGCTGGTGCCATGTAAGCTGGCTCAAGGAGATGCACTGGAGACCAGATGCATAGAGCCGGCTTCATGGCACTTGGCTTGATGCTCACTATAGCCCGGCCGATACGCGGAGCTGGTATGTACCGCACCGGGCTATGCTCCCGCACTGGGGACACCGTGCGCTCCACAGCATAACACGGTGGCTGCCCGGTCTCTCTCGCCCTCCGGTAAGCACAGGAAGTTGGCTCAGGTCTACTACCTGGCTTCGCCATACTTCCTGTGTGCCCCTTCCAACAAATTTTCGGGGCTGCCTCTCAGGCTTCCTTGCCAGCCGTGTTCCCTCGTATCGCCGATTCCTCTCTCCGGCTGCCTCTGCTCTTCTAGCTGCCTCCACCTGTTCCCATGGGAGGCGATCCTTTCCCGCCGGGATCTCCTCCTATGTGTAGCAACCCTTTCCGTCCAAAACGTCATCCCATGTCCATTCCTCCTTGCGCTGCTCCTGCTTCCGCTGCCTGTCACCACGCCGCTTGGTCCTGTTGTGGTGGGTGATTCTGTCACGAGATTCTTCCTGGGAAGGAGAGGCGGACCAAAACGCAGCGTGTTTATTTTTATACATCTTTAATAAGAACATACAAAGAACATACAAAGCAAACTATGGTCAGGGTGTGACATATTGCAGTTTGTGATTTTGTTGCGCCTGTGCTGGTTGAAATAGTTGTTTATTATGGGTCTCTATGCTCAGATAATCGCATCGGATTCTTTCGCAGTAAATCCTTTTTAGAATCTGACAACGCAGTTGGATTAGCAAGATTCTAGGCTTTCGATACAGGTGAGACACTTGTATTTTCATGAATGTTTAATATGCCTATTTATGTAGTGACCACGGTATGTTGTGGAATTTCAGCCCGCTAGCGGGTTCCGTGCGCAGAGAGGTTAATCAGCAAAAAACATACTATACAAAAACTACCTACTATAATGCTTCAGATGACAATATTACTCAGAGACTCATGTTTACATCTCAATAAAACAAAACACAGTCTGCATGTTCCTCAAGAAACAACAACTGATGCCCCTGTTACAGATGTCTATGTATCAGGGGAAAAGCTCAAATAACCAAATTCAACCTAGCTAATTTCCCAAAACATATGCAATTGTTTTTTACTATAGAGGTTGCTTTTCAACATTAACTTCTTCGATATAGGGGGCGCTCTTTTAATTTTTGGATGAAAAACGTTCCCGTTTTAAACAAGATATTTTGTCACGAAAAGATCCTCAACTATGCATATAATTGACAGCTTTGGAAAGAAAACACTCTGATGTTTCCAAAACTGAGTGCCACAGAACTGATGTTACAGGCGAAACCCAGATAAAAATCCAACCACGAAGTGCCCCATTTTTTGAAAGCCCTGCATGCCAATGACTCCTTATATGGCTGTGGAGGAGCTAGTAGTCAGCTTACGTTTTCCACGTTTTTCCCAAGGTGTCTGCAGCATTGTGACGTATTTGTAGGCATATCATTGGAAGATTGACCATAAGAGACTACATCTTGATCGCTTGGTGTCCTCCGTCGCAATTATTGCGTAATCTCCAGCTGCAGTATTTTTCCGTTTGCCTTTGATGAGAAACCGACTGCCAGGAATGATTTTTCATAGAATAGAATTGTGAAAAACACCTTGAGGATTGATTCTAAACAACGTTTGCCATGTTTCTGTCGATATAATGGAGCTAATTTTGAAAAAAGTTTGGCGTTGTGTTGACTGCATTTTCGTTTTTTTTTTTCTTAGCCAAACGTGATGAACAAAACGGAGCTATTTCTCTTACAAAAATAATCTTTTTGGAAAAAATTAACATTTGCTATCTAACTGAGAGTCTCGTCATTGAAAACATCCGAAGTTCTTCAAAGGTAAATGATTTTATTTGAATGCTTTTCTTGTTTTTGTGAAAATGTTGCCTGCTGAATGCTGGGCTTAATGCTATGCTAGGCTATCAATACTCTTACACAAATGCTTGTGTAGCTTTGGTTAAAGCATATTTTGAAAATCTGAGATGACAGTGTTGTTAACAAACGGCTAAGCTTGTGTTTCAATATATTAATTTCATTTAATTTGCGATTTTCATGAATAGGAAATGTTGCATTATGGTAATGAACTTGAGGCTATGATTACACTCCCGGATACGGGATTGCTCGACGCTAGAGGTTAATACCATAACATTGTTCCACATAATGGAAATAGTGCTCAAATTCATCACTGGTGTTACTTAAACAATCAAACCAGGAATCAATAACCATCAGAATCCATTATCACTATGTTTTACGATTCAGACATTTAGATCTCCTTTCCTCATAGCCAAATACAGTCCAAATAAACGCCACAAATCAATGATGCCCACCTAGCGAATCTGCTGCTAGATTTTAGCATCTTTCCTGACTACCCTGACGACTTACAATTTTTTTGATCAACTTCTGAAAAGTGACTCAAAACAATAATGCACGCATTTTCCTTCTAAAAGACACAAACAAGTTTCCCCGTCACCCCCAGTCACAACATAATTTCCGTGGTGACAAAAGTGCCTTGCGAGTGATGTCATCAACAAGCGCTCAAACTAGACCCAAGCCGCAACGATTTTCAATGAATTGTAAATCATTGTTGGCTGCCTGCAGCAACAGTAGTACGGGTTCAATAAACCAAACCTAATTTATCACATCTGTTGAATCTTGAAAATAGAACTTACAACATCAATCAACATCTCTCAATTCGATACATTTATAAGAACATTTTGATGGGCACAAATCTATTGTAATTGTCTCTTCGTTATTATTTAGAATTCATTAGATTTAAGTAACTGTCTCGTCTTTGATTCAGCATTTTAATTACGACTCTATTCCCAATACATTATTCAAACAGATCATTTAGTGAACTGACATCGTCTTGCATCAAAATTCGCTCCGTCCTTATTTTAAGTTGAATGTATTAGTCTTTCAATTTGAACCAAACAAACCATTTAAAACGTTCAGTTTATATCTTATACAAATACTAGTGACTATAACTTTCTAGGCAATACAAACAATTAGTTTAATTACAATCAAAAACTCAGATTTTTTTGTTAACGCCTTGGCTGGGAACCGAACCCTGGACTGCAGTTTGCAAGACAGCTACGCTCACCACTATACCACCAACGCCATGTAAATGACTAAGATTCTCTGCAAATAGACCCATTTTACAATTGTCTGTATTCGTAATTCCGGCATCGGGACAACAGAAAATAGCCCTAATTTAAAAGCCCAAGCTTTTCCTCAGCGAGGTTTCTCATTAATCTCGCTCTCTTTGTATATGACCCCTTTTTTCCCCCCGATTGTCGCCTCTGATCTTCCCCTTAGTTAAATTACAATATTGGTGGTGACGTTTGCAGGGAGTGTTACACTACCGGGCGAAATGTCCAGTTTCGTTACAATTAAAACATTTAAACTTTTTCTTTTGACTCACCTTATCCACTTTTCTCGACTTTTTTCCTTTTTCTACCTCTATTATCCCCCCCCTCGGCTTCAGCAGGCTTCACACATATGGGTGGTGATATTGCAGGTAGCTCCTGCAGCCGTATTCTCACAACCACTATTTCATCGACAAGATTAACTCTGTATTCTTGGTATACTTGAGAAGGATATAGTTTGTTACCCTCACCCCTGCCCAATTGGCTAACTTTTTCATCTGCGGGAGCGGAGGGCAGAACATCTTGTCTCTTTTTGGATTTCCTCCTATTTTCACCCTCAACTCCCTTTTTTGCTTCTGAAAGCCAAACTCCGGCTGTGTATAACCCCTGTTTATTCTGCTTTTTCAAATTTTTTCCACATTCCTTATGTATCTGTTTTATAAGTGATTCCAGTTTCTCTACATTTAGACGGCCATAAAAATCATATTTCTTTCTCCATTTTAGACCGAAATCAATGTTTCTTTTGTCTCTCTGTTCCATATAACGCTCGTCTCCCGTTAGTTCAACATTCAATCAAAAATGTCTTAAATAATTCCTCCCAAATTCGAGAATAAAGACTATTTACCTTCGTCCTGTAGACTGGGAAAAGCAATGCCGGTTCGATTCCGTCACCTTCTCTGTCGCCTTTAGATCAATACCGGACTGTTTTTTTTAAACCTCAATCCAGAGGCCAGGTCTTTAAATAACGAGTCCAGATCTGTCCGTGCATGGCTTTCGGCTTTCCCTTCGGACGACAGAGGCAAGTTTGTGGAATCCGCTCAAAGGACCAATTGTTACTGTAATTTAATTATACCAATGTGTTTTCATTAATTTAATTCCCTTAATCTATTTTATGAGAATTTGTAAGATTCTTGTTTGCATAAAATAGACGGAGACCAGTCTTATCAATAATAGGTAACATAATTTATTCTCGGAGCGCGATGCCACGTTACCACGAGCAACAGTTTATATACAATAACATGACGTCATTTCATTGCTTAAAAAATGAATATCTTGCATGACAACTCCATCCTGGTACTAAAAAGCACAGTATATGACTCTCTCGCTGCCGCAAACATGTAGGTCTCCCTGATGAGCTTATCCAGGAGGGCAAAGACATCAAGAGCATCTCTGAGATTGAGGAGACTGGAGACCACTTCAAGGTGACTGTCACCACGGGGACAAAGATCCTCACCAACTCCTTCACCATTGGCCAGGAGACGGCGCTCGAGGCGCCGACCGGGGAGAAGGTCAATGTGGGTGGCGCATGTCACAACACAA
Source organism: Oncorhynchus clarkii lewisi (assembly GCF_045791955.1). Taxonomy (NCBI): domain Eukaryota; kingdom Metazoa; phylum Chordata; class Actinopteri; order Salmoniformes; family Salmonidae; genus Oncorhynchus; species Oncorhynchus clarkii. The sequence continues at coordinate 23,778,893 of NC_092165.1, read as the reverse complement.
CCATGAGTTTCATACATGTAGCCTCTATTTATCCATCTCCCTACATATACAGCCAGTATCTAACTAAACTATAAGTTTAGCTGTTGTGGGGTCACTATGGTTAGTTCAGGTCCCAGTGATGTTGTGGGAGGACTGACTTTCGTTGGCAGAATCTCCTCTGCTCTCCAGGGACTGGGCGCACAGTCTCAAAACCAACTCACACACTTGATGCACACTGTCACTTTTTTTTCCTACTCCATATATGGCCATCCAACTTGGGCCTGTTAAAATGGTCCTAGTTGACTGTAGTTGGTGACCACTGCTTTCAGATCTAACCATTGACCTCTCCTGTTTCAGTCTGTGGTGATGAGGGAAAGTAACAAGCTGACTACCTTCCTGAATGGGATCGAATATGTCACAGAACTTACAGACGCAAACACCCTTGTCAACGTGAGTCTGGGGCATATGGCTGGGGGTTTCACGAAGCGACAATTTCAGGGTTAATTTATACCATTAACAAAATGGCTAGTCTATGACAGTGCCGTGAACGCAATTCAACAGTTTGCTGCCGCCAATGTTCTAATTACATGCTGACCCCACCGCTCGCTTTCCAAAATGAGTAACACGTACATTTAATTATTGCACCCACACTGCTCGCGCGCCTCAGCAAGCATCTGCGTGGCCAGGTGCTAAAACTCTGGTCAGTCGTAGTAATGTAATAGTAAGTTGGCTGTAGTAAGTTGGCTGTCAACCGCCATATAAAGGAGGCGAGATGATGAGAAACATTCGGTTTTCTGTGGCTTAATTGTCAGAGTAGAGGACCTGGTGCATTTCAGGTAAAATAACAACCCAATGTTTATATACTAGGACAAATTTGCTAAATTGACATAAATATGAAATGCTTTTTGCCCCAAATATAACGGTTTCGGAGTTTGTTTTGATAATTCAACCTGCATGTCCTGATCGCTTCTAGTGTGGGTGAACAAAATCAATGTGAGAACGAGCGCGTCCGTTTTGGTAAGCATAGTGTACTGGCATGGATTTATTGAGTGTAATGATTACAGATGCTTTCTCTTTTCAGACCATGACTCTGTCTGGCATGTCATACAAGAGGACCAGCAAACGAATTTGAAGATATACTGCACTCTTTGGATTAATAAAATGTGAAAGGCATTGAATGGTCTGGTCTCAGCATTTCATATCAATGAGTAGAACTTCAGGGGAAAATTGAAGTTTGTAATAATGAGGCAAGGTTTGAGTTGGACGAATGTGGTATTCAATAGAATAGCGTAGTTCTGTGAACATTACACTCGGGCCAAAATGGATTTTCTACATTTTAATGTGACTGCTTTATAGCAAATGTGAACCCAGCAGTGTAGAAATGAAGGCTTTGGTAGTTCCATCTAGTCTGTTGCAATATTGGTCAGAATCCTACTACATTGGGTGCATCAGTTTAAAAGCAGATTCATCAATTTCCAGTTATTTTTGAAAATCAAGTTTCAGGCAATGTTTTTGGACATTGCTTTCACTAGTTCCACACCAGTGTAGCTGACAAGGGGCTAAAGGTGCACCATTTGAGGGTGACCGGTTTCCCAGCTACAGTGTGGTTGGAAAAGCTAAGGACCCTGGGACTAAACACCTCCCTCTGCAACTGGATCCTGCACTTCCTGACGGGCCGCCCCCAGGTGGTAAGGGTAGGCAACAAGTCTGCCACACTGATCCGCAACACTGGGGCCCCTCCTGTACTCCCTGTTCACCCACGACTGCACGGTAAAACATGACTCCAACACCAAGTTTGAGGTGCACCACAACACCAGTGGTAGGCCTGGTCACTGACAATGATGAGACCTGGCAGTGTGGTGCCAGGACAACCTCTCCCTCAATGTGAGCACAACAAAGGAGCTGATCGTTGACTACAGCAAAAGGCGTGCTAAGCAAGTCCCCATTAACATCAACAGAACGAGTTTCAAGTTCCTTGGTGTCCACCTTACCAACAAACTATCATGGTCCTGTTTTGTCTTTACTATCATTAACTGAAGACTTCGTTTATATGAAAGATTCTCTAATTGGCAAACTTCAGACGGGCCTGGATTTTAATCCATGACGGCGTAGTGTGTTACTAATGGTTTTCTTTGAGACTGTTGTCCCAGCTCTCTTCAGGTCATGAACCAGGTCCTGCCGTGTAGCTCTGGGCTCATCCCTCACCTTCCTCATGATCATTGATGCTCCACGAGGTGAGATCTTGCATGGAGCCCCAGACCGAGGGTGATTGACCGTCATCTTGAACTTCTTCCATTTTCTAATAATTGCGCCAACAGTTGTTGCCTTCTCACCAAGCTGCTTGCCTATTGTCCTGTAGCCAGGTAGTCCTGATCATGTTAGTGACTCAACCCACTCAAGTGACGCACCCCTCCTAGGAAAGGCATGAAGAGCACTAGTAAGCCAGTGTCTCAGCCCTTGTAATAGTTTCAGAGGCAGAGAATCCCAGTGGAGAGAGGGGAGCCGGCCAGGCAGAAGGAGCAAGGGCAGTTTGGCGGTTCAGTGACTTGCCGTTCACCTTCGCATCCCTGGGCCAGACTACACTCAATCGTAGGACCTTCTGAAGAGATGAGTCTTCAGTGAAGACTTAAAGGTTGAGACCTAGTTTGCGTCTCTCACATGGGTAGGCAGACCATTCCATAAAAATGAAGCTCTATAGGAGAAAGCCCTGCCTCCAGCTGTTTGCTTAGAAATTCTAGGGACAATTAGGAGGTCTGCGTCCTAATCAGATAGATAGGTAGGAGCAAGCCCATGTAATGCTTTGTAGGTTAGCAGTAAAACCTTGAAATCAGCCCTTGCCTTGACAGGAAGCCAGTGTAGGGAGGCTAGCACTGGAGTAATATGATCAAATTTCCTTCACAGTTTCATTTTACACGACTACAACCATCAAGATGAATTGTCAGATCCAACAGAAGATCTCTTTGCTTCTTGGGACCTAGAACAAGCATCTCTGTTTTGTCCGAGTTCAAAAGTAAAACATTTGCCGCCATCCACTTCCTAATGCCTGAAACACAGGCTTCCAGGGTATGACATTTTGGGGCTTCACCATGTTTCAGCAAAATGTACAGCTGTGTGTCGTCCGCATAGCAGTGAAAGAGGTAGAATATATAGTGAAAACAATAGTGGTCCTAAAACAGAACCTTGAGGCACACCAAAACATACAATTGATTTGTCAGAGGACAAACAGAGATGAACTGATATCTTTCCGACAGATAAGATCGAAACCAGGCAAGAACTTGTCCGTGTCGACCAATTAGGGTTTCCTATCTCTCCAAAAAATTGTGGTGATCGGTGGTGTCAAAATCAGCACTAAGGTCTGGGAGCACGAGGACAGATGCAGAGCCTTGGTCTGACGCCATTTAAAAAGGTAATTTACCACCATGAGTGCAGTCTCAGTGCTATGATGGGGTTTTAAACCAGACTGAAGCGTTTCATGTACATTATTTGTCTTCAGGAAGGCAGAGAGATGCTGGGCAATATTATTGTTATTATTTCTTTAGAGGAATAGGATATTCGATATCGGCCAGGTCAATGTTTTGCTTTTCCAAGAGAGGCTTTATTACTGCCACTTTTAGAGAGTTTGGTACATATCCGGAGGATAGAGAGCCATCCATTATGCTCAACACAGGAAGTAGCTCTTTAAACTACTGAGTTGGAATAGGGGCCAGTACGCAGCTTGAAGGTTTAGAGGACATTACTATTTTCTCGTGTCAAGAGATACCGGATTAGAAAACTTGAGTGTCTCCATTGATCCTAAGTCCTGGCAGTTCTGTGCAGACTCAGGACAACTGAGCTTTGGAGAAATACGCAGATTCAAAGAGGAGTCCGTAATTTGCTTCCTAATGATCATGATCTTTTCGTCGTAGAAGTTCAGGAATTCATCACTGATGAAGTGAAATACATCCTCTCTTGGGGTATGCTGCTTTTTAGTTACCTTTGTGACAGTATCAAAAATACATTTAGGATTGTTCTTATTCTCCTCAATTAGGTTGGAAAACTAGGATGATCGAGCAGCAGTGAGGGCTCTTTGATATTGCACAGTACTGTCTTTTCCAAGACTTCCAGTTTGGTGGAGAGCCACTTCCGTTCCAATTTTCTGGAAGCTTGCTTCAGGGCTCTGATATTTTCTGTATACCAGGGAGCTAATTTCTTGTGACAAATTTTCTTTTGATTTTTTGAGGTGCGACTGCATCTAGGGTATTACGCTAGGTTAAATTTAGATCCTCAGTTAGGTGGTTAACCGATTTTTGTACTCCGACGTCCTTGAGTAGGTGGAGGGAGTCTGGAAGGGCATTTAGGAATTGTTGGGTTGTCCGAGAATTTCTAGAATGGCTTTTGATGATCCTCGGTTGGGGTCTGAGCAGATTATTTGTTGCAATTGCAAACGTAATATAATGGTGGTTCGATAGTCCAGGATTATGAGGAACAACATTTAGATCCACAATAATTATTCCACGTGACAAAACTAGATCCAGGGTATGACTGTGGCAATGAGTAGGCCCGGAGACATGTTGGACAAAACCCACTAAAAAGTGATTGAGTAGGCTGCATGACTAAAAGCTCAAAAGACAAAAATGTAGTCGTTTTTTGTTGTCAATAAAAATGTGCTGTCGTAAATATTAGAAACGCCTCCGCCTATGTGGGATATGCGGGGGATATGGTCACTAGTGTAACCAGGAGGAGAGGCCTCATTTAACACAGTAAATCCATTAGGCTTGAACCATGTTTCAGTCAGGCCAGTCACATCAACATTATGATCAGTGTTTAGTTCATTGACTATGACTGACTTGCAAGTGAGGGATCTAACATTCAGTAGCCCTATTTTGCGATGTGAGATATCACAATCTCTTTCAATAATGACCAGAATGGAGGAAGTCTTTACTCCAGTGAGATTGCTGAGGCGAACACCGCCATGTTTAGTTTTGCCCAACATAGATCGAGGCACAGACACAATGTCAATGGGGATAGCTGAGCTGACTACACTGACAGTGCTAGTGGCAGACTCCACTAAGCTGGCAGGCTGGCTAACAGCCTGCTGCCTGGCCTGCCTGCTGCCTGGCCTGCCTGCTGCCTGGCCTGCCCTCTATCTCATTGTGGAGCTAGATGAGTTAGGGCCCTGTCTATGCGATAGATAAGATGAGAGCACCCCTCCAGCTAGGATGGAGTCAATCAATCCTCAGCTGGCCAGGCTTGGTCCTGTTTGTGGGGGAGTCCCAGAAAGAGGGCCAATTATCTACAAAGTATATATTTTGGGATGTAGTAAACAGTTTTCTACCAGTGATCTATCTAAGAGATGGTTGCCGTTTTACGATCCCCTAACCAATTGTGCTATTGTGTGTGTTTATCCGCTTTAATTGTAATTCATATTGTACATAATGTTTCTGCCATCATCTCTTATGACCAGAAAGAGCTTCTAGATATCAGGACTGCGATTACTCACCCCGTACTGGAAGAATATATTTTTTTCTTTAACGAGTCGGACGCAAAGGATTTACTCCAGACACCCGACAAGGCCCTCACCCCAGTCATTCGCAGGAGAAAGAGATGGGTATGTAGGTCTGGGTGCCTTGTAATGTGGGTAATCTGCCTTTACCATCGGTCCTATTATCCAAAGTACAATCATTGGATAATAAAATAGACGAGCAACGAGCACATACAGTATATCCTACAAACGGGACATTAAAAACTGTAATATCTTATGTTTCACTGAGTCGTGGCTGAACGATGACATGAATAACATACAGCTGGCAGGTTTTACGCTTTTTCGGCAGGATAGAACAGATGCCTCTGGTAAGACAAGGGGTGGCGGTCTATGTTTATTTGTAAACAACAGCTGGTGCACGAAATCTAAGGAAGTCTCAAGTGTTTGCTCGCCTGAGGTAGAGTATCTCATGATAAGCTGTAGACCACACTCTTTACCAAGAGAGTTTTCGTCTATATTCTTTGTAGCTGTCTATTTAAAACCACAAACCAATGCTAGCACTAAGACAGCACTCAATGAGCTGTATACGGCCATAAGCAAACAGGAAAACACTCATCCAGAGGCGGCACTCCTAGTGGCCGGGGACTTTAATGCAAGGAAACTTAAGTCGGTTTTACCTCATTCATGTTAAATGTGCAACCAGAGGGGGAAATAAACTCTATACCACCTTTACTTCACACACAGAGACAAGTACAAAGCTCTCCCTCGCCTTCCATTTGGCAAATCTGACCATATTTCTATCCTCCTGATTCCTGCTTACAAGTGAAAACTAAAGTAGGAAGCACCAGTGACTCGGTCAATAAAAAAGAGGTCAGATGAAGCAAATGCTAAGCTACAGGACTGTTTTGCTAACACAGCCTGGAATATATTCTGGGATTCTTCCCATGGCATTGAGGAGTACACCACATCAGTCACTGGCCTCATCAATAAGTGCATCAACGACGTCGTTCCCACAGTGACTGTACGTACATACCCCAACCAGAAGCAATGGATTACAGGCAACATCCGCACTGAGCTAAAGGGTAGAGCTGCCGCTTTCAAGGAGTGGGACTCTAACCCGGAAGCTTACAAGAAATCTCGCTATGCCCTCCGACGAACCATCAAACAGGCAAAATGTCAATACAGGACTAGGATCGAATCGTACTACACCGGCTCTGACGCTCGTCAGATGTGGCAGGGCTTGCAAACTATTACAGACAACAAAGGGAGGCACAGCCGAGAGCTGACACGAGCCATCCAGACGAGCTAAATTACTTCTATGCTCGCGTCGAGGCAAGTAACACTGAAAAATGCATGAGAGCATCAGCTGTTCCGGACGAGTGTGTGATCACGCTCTCCGTAGCAGAAGTAAGTAAGAGCTTTAAACAGGTCAACATTCACAAGGCCGCAGGGCTAGAACGATTACCAGGACGTGTACTCCGAACATGCGCTGACCGACTGGCAAGTGTCTTCACTTAACCAACTGATTAATCAGTGTTATTCTCTGAGTTTGTTGGACTTCAGATGGAAAATAAATGTAGCTAATGGGTGAACGTTTGTTCACTCAACAAATTTGCTCACAGTGAGCTGAATGTATAAAAACTTGTTGAGTCTAATTACAATTTCATGTTTGTTTTTGGAAGTCAACACTGTATGTTGGTTCAGCTATATTCCCAGATGTGGAGAAAACTCACAACCCTATTGCAGCTGGTTGCCTTACAATTGTACGTTGAATTCTTTTTTTTTAAGACCTGTGTTTTTGCATGTACATTGATTGGTTGATTATCTTAAGCTACACCAACATAAGTAAAATAAATTTTTCTAAAGTAATCCAATCTGTTATTAGTTGGACTTTTTGCATCTGTTACTGAGATGGCTATTCCAGTTATTATTGAGACTACCTACATCAAATAGAAGTATTTCCTGGCAGTCATTGTCAGTGCAGGTTGGGGGTGATTAATAACGTTCTCTGGCTGGATTCCAATTTTTCAAGTTGAATTGTATGTTCACTCAACGTCAAATGAAAAGTTGAGTGAACATTAAAATTCAACTTGAGAATGTATGTTGGTTCAGCTATATGCCAAACATTTTTGCAAACTCACAATCCTATTGCAGTCTGCTGCCTTACAATTGTACATTGATTCAACTTTTTTATAGTGCAGGGAAACAAAATACACCTCTCAACTCAAAGTGCAATGTAGCCTAGTTTAATTTCAACACAGGTGTATAGCGAGATAAAGTCAAGTTGAAATTGAAATGTGTTGATTGATCCATACACTTGTATTACAATGATGAGACTGCTTATCATTTTTCTAAGGAGTCGAGGAAGCCTTGTTTATCAAATCAGATCAATGATCACTCACACCGCCAAAGTAGAAGAAGAGAGGATGAGAAGTGGAGTACAATAAAGTTGACCATTGCGATGTAGATTAGTTGCCCTTGGCTGGGAAGCTGACCCTAGATCTGTGCCTACAGGCAAGTAGCAGAGAAGATATGAGGGGGAGGGGTTCTCAATTGAAGACACCTTTAGTTAGTTAATGAGTGCAGGGCTGGGGTGGATAGATGGGGGTATAAAGACAAGCAGGGAGCTGTGGCTGACTCTACTGTCACTGTCTTATAGTCACCATGTCTTTCTCAGGAAAATACCAGATGGAGTCACATGACAACTTTGAGTCTTTCATGGAGGCTGTTGGTAAGTCTTGCTGTTGGGTTTGTACATTTGATTAGACTTGGGGTGTTCATTTCAGAAGTTGTAGTCCTTTCAGTAATGATGTTCAATGGTGACTGCAATGGTTACTTCTGAGTAGCAAACCCAGGTAGCACATTAGTTTCCTTGGATGTTCTGAGAACAGAATGTGTCTTGATTAATGTTCATTGTTTTTGTATGGCAAGTTCTTTAGTGTTCTGAGAACATGACTAACTATGAGAACCTACAGACCATTATGCTGAAGTACTGACATTCCCACAGGAGAATATTTAAAGTCAGCTGAACAACTTGAGAACATTCCCAATGTAAAATGACTAATGTTCCTAGAACTTTACCTTAAATTAAAATGTTTGAACTTTCAGGAAATATTCTGATCAAATAATGAAATGCCAAGAAATTAACATTTGGCAAATTCCTTTAATGAGAATGTTCCAAAGCCAAGCAACTGTCCTGCACCATTACCAGAATGTGGTATGCAAAATAACCAAGCCCTAAAATGTATGGTCCTCAGAATGTTATGTGCTAGCTGGGAATGCATTCAGATCATTGTGTTGCCATATTATAGTGCATCAGCGCTTTACTTCAGTAGTAATAATTAAGTGTTCATGTCCCACTTCATTAACTTTTTGTAGTAGTAAAAAGCACCGTCTATGACTCTCTCGCTGCCGCAAACATGTAGGTCTCCCTGATGAGCTTATCCAGGAGGGCAAAGACATCAAGAGCATCTCTGAGATTGAGGAGACTGGAGACCACTTCAAGGTGACTGTCACCACGGGGACAAAGATCCTCACCAACTCCTTCACCATTGGCCAGGAGACGGAGCTCGAGTCGCCGACCGGGGAGAAAGTCAATGTGGGTGGCGCATGTCACAACCCAACCATGAGTTTCATACATGTAGCCTGGGTTTATCTATCTCCCTACATATACAGCAAGTATCTAACTAAACTATAAGTTCAGCTGATGTGGGCTTAGTTCAGGTCCCAGTGATGTTGCGGGAGGACTGACTTTCGTTGGCAGAATCTCCTCTGCTCTCCAGGGACTGGGCGCACAGTTGCGTCTCAAAACCAACTCACACACCTGATGCGCATTGTCACTTTTTTTTCTTCTCCATATATGGCCATCCAACTTGGGCCTGTTAAATTGGTCCTAGTTGACTGTAGTTGGTGACCACTGCTTTCAGATCTAACCGTTGACCTCTCCTGTTTCAGTCTGTGGTGATGAGGGAAGGTAACAAGCTGACGGCCATCCTGAATGGGATCGAATATGTCACAGAACTTACAGACGCAAACACCCTCGTCAACGTGAGTCTGGGGCATATGGCTGGGGGTTTCACGAAGCGACAATTTCAGGGTTAATTTATACCATTAACAAAATGGCTAGTCTATGACAGTGCCGTGAACGCAATTCAACAGTTTGCTGCCGCCAATGTTCTAATTACATGCTGACCCCACCGCTCGCGTCGCAAAATAAATGTACGTGTTATTCAATCATTGCACCCACACTGCTCGCGCGCCTCAGCAAGCATCTGCGTGTAATGATTACAGATGCTTTCTCTTTTCAGACCATGACTCTGTCTGGCATGTCATACAAGAGGACCAGCAAACGAATGTGAAGATCTACTGCACTCTTTGGATTAATAAAATGTGAAAGGCATTGAATGGTCTGGTCTCAGCATTTCATATCAATAAGTAGAACTTCAGGGGAAAATTGAAGTTTGTAATAATGAGGCAAGGTTTGAGTTGGCTGAATGTGGTATTCAATAGAATAGCGTAGTTCCGTGAACATCACACTCGGGCCAAAATGGATTTTCTACATTTTAATGTGACTGCTTTATAGCAAATGTGAACCCAGCAGTGTAGAAATGAAGGCTTTGGTAGTTCCATCTAGTCTGTTGCAATATGGGTCAGAATCCTACCACATTGGGTGCATCAGTTTAAAAGCAGATTCCTCAATTTCCAGTTATTTTTGAAAATCAAGTTTCAGGCAATGTTTTTGGACATTGCTTTCACTAGTTCCACCCCAGTGTAGCTGACAAGGGGCTAAAGGTGCACCATTTGAGGGTGACCGGTTTCCCAGCTACATTGTGGTTGGAAAAGCTAAGGACCCTGGGACTAAGCACCTCCCTCTGCAACTGGATCCTGCACTTCCTGACGGGCCGCCCCCAGGTGGTAAGGGTAGGCAACAAGTCTGCCACACTGATCCGCAACCCTGGGGCCTCTCCTGTACTCCCTGTTCACCCACGACTGCGTGGTAAAACATGACTCCAACACCAAGTTTGAGGTGCACCACAACACCAGTGGTAGGCCTGGTCACTGACAATGATGAGACCTGGCAGTGTGGTGCCAGGACAACCTCTCCCTCAATGTGAGCACAACAAAGGAGCTGATCGTTGACTACAGCAAAAGGCGTGCTAAACAAGTCCCCCATTAACATCGACAGAACGAGTTTCAAGTTCCTTGGTGTCCACATTACCAACAAACTATCATGGTCCTGTTTTGTCTTTACTATCATTAACTGAAGACTTTGTTTATATGAAAGATTCTCTAATTAGTTACTCGATTTAAACTTAATCATTTAATTGTAACTAGGAATTTGGGGAACCAAGGAAAGTATTCAGATTACAAAGTTATATTTTCCCAATATAACCGTTCAGATATTTTCATATCTGATCAATAGTCTTCTGATTAATGATTTATTTATTTTACCTCGCGTTAGTCTAATTCCAAACATCGTAAATTGTTGCTTATCTGTACGAACCCAGTCTTCACTATGAGTCATCCACACATCAATTGTCCTATAATTTATTTATTAAGTAATTCACAGAAATGCATAAACAAACTTGGTAAATGTGGTTACATGAAATGATAGAATGTGCCCTAGTAGGCTGAACCGGCATGGCGGCTTGTTAGACAAAGAAGTCGGAGTTAATTATAACAATTCAAATGTTAATCCTTTACACATGAACGCTCACTCATTCGGGAACAATTGCAATCAATATATATATTTACGCTCAGTGTGTCGTCTTGATCGCTGGTGAAAAGTTTGTCTTACGTAGAATTGTCCGTCTCTCTGTCTTGGTTAGAAGGCATAGTTCAAAGTGACATTCGTTATAGAATGGATGTTTCGGCGGTTGTCATTCTTCGGGTTCAATGATACCGAATTCCTAGCTGCAGACTAGTAATTAATATCAAAGACTTATTCTCATTCTGTCGGTATCGATAGTCTAAGAGTTTAACCACGTGGTATGGTTAAAAGATTCTACAACCTTTAGCCATCTCGTAATTGAGATAAGCTTGGTCTACAACCTTTGTTCTCCCCTAATGGAGAAAAACATGGTCTGCTGATCGAAAACCCGAGTGTGGGTTTTATTCGGAAGGGCCGAAGAGGGCTGTCCCAGGATGTCTATCCCTAACTGGGCTCAGGGGCAGTCCTCTGATTTAGTTCAAATCAAAAGGGAATTGTAATTTTCTTCATTAAACAGTCCACAATCATATTATACAATAATACAAACAGTATCATACTCACTCATTCAGCTTATACAACAATTAGATGTAAACGTCATATCTGCGGCTATTATATAAACAGCGTTATGGTAATGTTGCCACACCGTCTCTCTTGAGCTTCCCAAGTTGTGACAAACGGACCAGTTCGTAGCTGGATTCTTTACCGATCTTTTATACTAGAAAATGATACTCATTCTACTTAAACATCCTTTACTCCAACTGTCTTCATAATCTAGGCGGGATCATGTCATAAAGATGCATTTTAATCTTGCAGATCATCCTGTGTGAGTTTCATGTCTTACCTCAAGGTCTTGGTGTGGGTTCTCTGCAGGATGGCATAGGCCTTACACATGCAGTGTCCCACACATTTTCCCTACCTGCCAGTGGGGCACCCCTGCATTCATTGTTACCATCCCCAGAGCAGTGTTAGGATGGTATAGTTTACTGTCAAAGTAATATTGAGCCATTTTATACTGCACAAATATAAACGCAATATGTCTTTTCATGTGCTGAAATAAAAGGTCCCATAAATGTTCTCAAAGTGCACAAATTTGTATACATCCTTGTTAGTGAGCATTTCTCATTGTAATAAGATAATCCATCCACTTGACAGGTGTGGCATATCAGGACAATACAAGGCCACTAAAATGTGCAGTTTTGTTTTTAAAATGTGCAGCCCACCTATTTCACTCACCCATTTACTGACGACCTTCTTCAGTATATAGGCAACATCACTGGAAGGGAACTAGCTCAGAATTTCACTCTTTGACAATTCATGTACAGTGGTGAAAACAAGTATCTGAGACACTGCCGATTTTGCAGGTTTTCCCACTTACAAAGTATGTAGAGGTCTGTAATTTTTATAGGTGCACTTCAACTGTGAGAGACGGAATCTAAAACAAAAATCCAGAAAATCACATTGTATGATTTTTAAGTAATTAATTTGCATTTTATTGCATGACATAAGTATTTGATCACCTACCAACCAGTAAGAATTCCGGCTCTCACAGACCTGTTAGTTTTTCTTTAAGAAGCCCTCCTGTTCTCCACTCATTACCTGTAACTGCACCTGTTTGAACTCGTTACCTGTATAAAAGACACCTGTCCACACACTCGATCAAACAGACTCCAACCTCTCCACAATGGCCAAGATCAGAGAGCTGTGTAAGGACATCAGGCATAAAATTGTAGACATGCACAAGGCTGGGATGGGCTACAGGACAATAGACAAGCAGCTTGGTGAGAACGCAACAACTGTTGGCGCAATTATTAGAAAATGGAAGTTCAAGATGACGGTCAATCACCCTCGGTCTGGGGCTCCATGCAAGATCTCACCTCGTGGGGCATCAATGATCATGAGGAAGGTGAGGGATGAGCCCAGAGCTACACGGCAGGACCTGGTCAATGACCTGAAGAGAGCTGGGACAACAGTCTCAAAGAAAACCATTAGTAACACACTACGCCGTCATGGATTAAAATACTTCAGCGCATGCAAGGTCCCCTTGCTGAAGCCAGCGCATGTCCAGGCCCGTCTGAAGTTTGCCAATGACCATCTGGATGATCCAGAGGAGGAATGGGAGAAGGTCATGTGGTCTGATGAGACAAAAATAGAGCTTTTTGGTCTAAACTCCACTCTCCGTGTTTGGAGGAAGAAGAAGGATGAGTACAACCCCAAGATCAACATCCCAACCGTGAAGCATGGAGGTGGAAACATAATTCTTTGAGGATGCTTTTCTGCAAAGGGGACAGGACGACTGCACCGTATTGAGGGGAGGATGGATGGGGCAATTTTATTGCAAGATCTTGGCCAACAACCTCCTTCCCTCAGTAAGAGCATTGAAGATGGGTCGTGGCTTGGTCTTCCAGCATGACAACGACCCGAAACACACAGCCAGGGCAACTAAGGAGTGGCTCCGTAAGAAACATCTCAAGGTCCTGGAGTGGCCTAGCCAGTCTCCAGACCTGAACCCAATAGAACATATTTGGAGGGAGCTGAAAGTCTGTATTGCCCAGCGACAGCCCCGAAACCTGAAGGTCTGTATGGAGGAGGGGGCCAAAATCCCTGCAGCAGTGTGTGCAAACCTGCTCAAGAACTACAGGAAATGTATGATCTCTGTAATTGCAAACAAAGGTTTCTGTACCAAAAATGTAGTTCTGTGTATCAAATACTTGTTCTCCCCACTGTATGTCAAAAACTGGAGCTAAATTCTTAGCTAGATGGGACCCTGAGCACTCAAATCAAATGAGAGAATCGAAAACAGCAGGTCCGGGACAAGGTGGCATGTCCGGTGATCAGGTCAGGGTTCCATAGCCGCAGACAGAACAGTTGAAACTGGAGCAGCAGTACGACCAGGTGGACTGGGGACAGTCAGGAGTCATCAGGCCAGGTAGTCCTGAGACATGGTCCTAGGGCTCAGGTCCTCCGGGAGAGAGTATTAGAGGGAGCATACTTAAATCCACACAGGACACCAGATAAGACAGGAGAATTACACCAGATATAACAAACTGACCCTAGTGGTGTAGGGGGCGGGGGGGAGTGGTGGACAGGGCTTAGTATAGCCCACAAATATCTCCTCCACTGCACGAGCCAGAAGGGGCGCAAAACCAAACAGGAAGATCATGTTAGTGACTCAACCCACTCAAGTGACGCACCCCTCCTAGGAAAGGCATGAAGAGCACTAGTAAGCCAGTGTCTCAGCTCCGTAATAGTTTCAGAGGCAGAGAATCCCAGTGGAGAGAGGGGAGCCGGCCAGGCAGAAGGAGCAAGGGCAGTTTGGCAGTTCAGTGACTTGCCGTTCACCTTCGCATCCCTGGGCCAGACTACACTCAATCGTAGGACCTTCTGAAGAGATGAGTCTTCAGTGAAGACTTAAAGGTTGAGACCTAGTTTGCGTCTCTCACATGGGTAGGCAGACCATTCCATAAAAATGGAGCTCTATAGGAGAAAGCCCGGCCTCCAGCTGTTTGCTTAGAAATTCTAGGGACAATTAGGAGGCCTGCGTCTTGTGACCGTACGCGTAGGTATGTACGGCAGGACCAAATCAGAGAGATAGGTAGGAGCAAGCCCATGTAATGCTTTGTAGGTTAGCAGTAAAACCTTGAAATCAGCCCTTGCCTTGACAGGAAGCCAGTGTAGGGAGGCTAGCACTGGAGTAATATGATCAAATTTCCTTCACAGTTTCATTTTACACGACTACAACCATCAAGATGAATTGTCAGATCCAACAGAAGATCTCTTTGCTTCTTGGGACCTAGAACAAGCATCTCTGTTTTGTCCGAGTTCAAAAGTAAAACATTTGCTGCCATCCACTTCCTAATGTCTGAAACACAGGCTTCCAGGGTATGACATTTTGGGGCTTCACCATGTTTCAGCGAAATGTACAGCTGTGTGTCGTCCGCATAGCAGTGAAAGAGGTAGAATATATAGTGAAAACAATAGTGGTCCTAAAACAGAACCTTGAGGCACACCAAAACATACAATTGATTTGTCAGAGGACAAACCTTCCACAGAGATGAACTGATATCTTTCCGACAGATAAGATCGAAACCAGGCAAGAACTTGTCCGTGTCGACCAATTAGGGTTTTCTATCTCTCCAAAAAATTGTGGTGATCGGTGGTGTCAAAATCAGCACTAAGGTTTGGCGGATTCCAGGACAACGATACCTGCTCCAATGCATAGTACCAACTGTAAAGTTTGGTGGAGGAGGAATAATGGTCTGGGACTGTTTTTCATGGTTTGGGTTAGGCCCCTTAGTTCCAGTACATGGTATGTCAAGATTGGTGTGGAAGAACTGGCCTGCATGGAACCCTGACCTCAACCCCATCGAACACCTTTGGGATGAATTGGAATGCCGACTGCGAGCCAGGCCTAATCGCTCAACATCAGCTCCCGACCTCACTAATGCTCTTGTTGCTGAATGGAAGCAATTCCCCGCAGCAATGTTCCAACATTAAGTGGAAAGCCTTCCCAGGGGAGTGGAAGCTGTTATAGCAGCAAAAGAGGGAACAACTCCATATTAATGCCCCTGCTTTAGGAATGAGATGTTTGACGAGCAGTTCTCCACATAATTTTGGTCATGTACTGTATCAGGGGGTTTGGGCTCGCCGAAGAGAGATCTGTGTCCAATCCATGATGAATTCATGTGCTGTATTAAAATGATTTGAATAAAGTGTTGAACTTCTTCCATCACCTTTCTCTGGCTTAGTTAGCCACTGACTACACTAGCTAGCTAGTTAGTAGAGCAGTAGATCAAAAAATTATCTTGTATTACTTAGTCTAGATAATTGTTTGTACAGCATGTCGACTTTGATGTCCGTTTCTGACGTTATGGCATTTTTCAAGGATGAGCATAAGAGCATTTAAAGGGGAGAAGACCACTATAAGTCTGGCCATGTGGAGAAGTGCATCTATAGTAAGGGGCATCTTAACTGTTTGGTCAGGGCCAGCATGAGGGATAAAGTTGATCCTGTGTCGGTGGGTGTAGCTATTAAGTTTGAGCATCTTATTAATACAATGTGTTCTATACAGCTGTCAACATTCTACAAGAAAATAGACACTTAAGTAATTATATAATAATTAACCAGATTACCCCGGATACCAGACTTAGATGAATGATAGCTCAGTTCTAGAATGGTGTCATTGATGAGAATGAATAAAAAAATGTACTGACATTCAAAACTGTCTTTGTTTAGACATCTAGCCTGTATTGTAGTTGCACGACCAGAGACAAATATTCAAAGGCACAGTATTTATTTATTCAGAGTGGTACCAGGGCCAGAACAACCGCTGCCCTCCCTGTCATCCCTGTCTGTATCAGACATCTTTTACCAGATATATTGTGTTATATTCCTACATTCCTTTAACATCTCCACAAACATCAAAGTGTTTCCTTTCAAATGGTACCAAGAAAATGTATATTTTTGCTTCAGGGCCTGAGTTACAGATAGTTAGATTTGGGTATGTCATTTTAGGTGAAAATTGAAAAAAAGGGGTGGATCCTTAAGAGTTGCAATTTAAATTTTGGCCACTAGGTGGCATCAGTGTATGTGCAAAGTTTTAGACTGATCCAATGAACCTTTGCATTTCTGTTCAAAATGTTGTTTCAAAGACTGCCTAAATATGCCTAATTTGTTTATTAATAACGTTTCATGTTCAAAATTGTGCACTCTCCTCAAACAGTAGCATGGTATTATTTCACTGTAATAGCTACTGTAAATTGGACAGTGCAGTTAGATTAATAAGAATTTAAGCTTTCTTCCAATATCAGATATGTCTATGTCCTGGCAAATTTTCTTGTTACTTACAACCTCATGCTTATCGCATTAGCCTACGTTAGCTCAACCGTCCCGTGGAAGGGACACAGATCCCGAAGAAGTTTTAATGGCACGAGGTCCAAGATCAGCTCCACATCACTGGAAGGGACATCTGCTTCTTCGTTGTGTGGACCACCAAAGCCTCCATCCCCATCCAGATTGACGACCTCTGACAAACTCATATTGCTGCTTCTGTCAGTACCTCTATTCAGGGAAGCCAATGGTCAAAAAATATTCCACAAAGTTCATACATACACACTAGGTTCCCAGAATAGGTTATATTACATACAAGTTTTGCGCAAAGCAGCCAACTAAAGTAGTAGTTCACTTTATCGTGGGCACATTGGGAATTTATATGTATGTTACTTGCTGAAGGCTGCAGTCATCCCTGCCTGTACCTGGCATTGTTGAAAAACAAGTGAACAATTAATAAAGATCATACACAAACAATAGGGTCCTAGAATAGGTTATATTACATTCAAGTTTTGTTCAAAGCAGCTAACTAAAGTAATGTAATTAACGTAAGTTCAATCATGAAGGCTGGTGGAGTCCATCTCCTCAGTTTCATTGTAGTACAACACAATTCAGATAGCATTTTATCATGGGCACAGTGGGAATTTATATCGGTAATGTTTAAATTATGTCTTACCCCCAGAGTGAGAGAGCACACTTTGATCACTTCGAGCAGATCTCCTTGAATAGGGTAGTATTGACCATGCACTGCTTCTCGTGAGGTGAGCCTCATTGTTTGTTTTTGTTTCCCAAGCAACAATTTGGATCTTTCTCTTCTGCCATGGTGGATGAGCTACAGTACCTTTTCTGTTAAATACAGGGCCATTTCTCTTTCCCAACAGAAAATGGCAGCTGCTGACCCAAGTGTTGTCACTGTGGTTTTCAGGTCTGCCCATCTGAAAGTCACTTTTACTAGCTAGCTAAGTTGATTATATATATTAAAATACCATAACACACGGACTTGACTGATATGGACTGGCTTTGGTCTATCTGTACATCTAAAAATCCTACTACATTTCTGCTGGGATGGAGAAATTATCTGGAATGCTCAATTAGATGATCAGGAGAGTCTAGGGTGCTATTTGATCAAAGAGGTGAAGTATTGCGATGAGCTATACGACTGTACTTCTGATTCTAATTCTCAAGAGGAAAGTTAAAACCCTCAGCCGTGAGGTCACTGAGGAGGACCAACAGTGATAGGCAACATAACATAACAACATAAGGATTTTGGGCACTGGCCAGCAGACCATGATTTCTACTTGCCCGGGTAACATTCAGGTACTACATCTGTGGAATGCAAAACTTCACTACTCTGTCAGGCTAGTTTGGCACATTTTCTACTAGCCATTTCCCTGTTTTAAATTTTTTATTTATTTTTATTTATAGCCATTTCCCTGTTGTGTCAGGCTAGTTTGGCACATTGTCTACTAGCCCAGTCTGAAAAGTACTAGCCTCAAGCTAGCTTAATTATCATCCTTGCTGACATGTATAACTGACGTCACAGGTTATTTGATTAGTCATGTACTTGTGGAACAAAACCGGACTCGTGGAACAAGTCCTTTGTGAGCTAGGTACAGTAGCCAGCTAGTTAACGTTAGCTCACTGTTCGTGTAGTTATTTTTCCACATGGTGGATATTTAGGGATATTTAGCAAATGTTTAGCTATCTAGTTATGCTAGTTCATCGTTTGTGTAGTCAGACCCCACGGGTGGTGACATGCTAACTAGTCCACCAGGGCAGGGATATTTAACGTTAGCTCGTAGCACTAATCGCTAACATTAGGCACATGCGCCTGTTGGGAAAGTCAGACTACACCACGTGAGATACGGTGCAACGTTAACTAGCTAATGTTAGCCAATGTAGCCAACTAGCCAAGCAAGGTGCCTAACTAGCTAGCCAACAAGGCAATATTTATCTAGCTATATCCCTGCCCTGGTGGGCTAATGTTAGCTAGTATGTCACCATGTGAAAAAGTATGACTACGCAAACCATGAGCTAACCTTAACTAGATGGCTAGCTCACAAAGGACAAAGTCACAACAGTCATTATGCTAGCCTATGCTGGTTTTATTTGTACTTTAAAGGAAGGTAACGTGTTATCTAGCAAATTTTCACAATCATCTAGATAACCACAGATCTTTGATTTAGCCAAAATAGCTTTGTTAGCAGCTCACAAACAGGGGTTACCTTATCACACAGCTCCAGCGATGCCTCTCGCTTACAGAGGTTGGAAAACAATCAAATGGAAATGTATGCTTAATGGAGTAGTTGTTACAATCCGGTACATAGCACAAAACCATCCTTGCTTCTGATCAACCGAGAGACCTAAGGTTAGCTACAAAGGCCAGAGGGTAATTCAAAAGATTATTGTAATTAAAAAATGCTAAGGTAGCTAGCTAGGTAATTTGATAAATGCTAAAAATAATAATACACACGAGAAATACACAATATCAATTATTTACATGAGAATCTAAAAAGGCTATAATATCTACTTGCTAGGTTACTTGATACTTGTTGATGAAAGTTTGCATGGAGAAATGTGGAGAGTTTTTCCCACCGAGCCTTGAGTGAGAACGTCAAAGCTTGCGACAGGATGTGTAGTTCTGTATGAAAGCCACATTAGCGACTAATTAGCGTTTCATTTTGGGGGGGATAATTACGAGCAACTATATTGATCAAAGTTACCTTGTCCGAGAGAGATTTAGACGGTTATCAAAATGTCAAGCCAGGGTAAGCCTACACAAAACACAGACCTTATATGAAGCAGTTCTAAAATCCCATACAGAAAAAAGAATGGTGGAAAAACGATTGGAACCATTTCTTGGTTTTACTGCTAGGTTTTCTGGGTATTATGACTCCTACTGTGGTACTCAATTGATTTCAATGTCTTGATTTACACAACATTTGAGTTACAGGACGTGCGTAGGCTACATCTCAGGTCATGATTCAGGCCTAGGACAGTGTTCAAAGGAAAGCCTACTTGTAATTAAGTACTGAGGCAGAGCAGTATTTATACAGTGGTGCAGTAGTAGTAGTAATACCAAGTAAAGGAGCTCTTCCAGCAGAAGGCCATTAGTAACGTGCAAGCAGACGGGTAAACAGAGACATATCTTTCTCACTCCCACCAGGGCCAAGGCCCAGTGGGGGAGTCTGTGTGTGAGTCTGTGTGTCTGTGTGTGTGTAGGAGTCTTCCGATACAGACAGCATGTTTGTGGGTGTTTGCAGTGGGACTTGGCTTGTCTCAGTGGTGTGTGTGTGTGTGTGTGTGTGTGTGTGTGTGTGTGTGTGTGTGTGTGTGGTGCGGTGCATATGTGCGTTGATGCTTAAAGTAACTCAGTTCAGCTGTAAATCCTCTGTGAGTCCCCTTGGCTCTGACGGTGACCACAAGCCTGTTTGTTCTGTGTCCATGTCTCACAGTGGGTAAAACTCCCCAGCACACCCCCACTATTGTTAAAACCATAAGGCAGCGTGTTGTGCTTGTACCGAGTCCATGTTTAAAGTACCTTTCACTCTCCCTCCCTTCCACTCCCCCCTTCTCCTTCCCTCCCTCTCCCCTTTCTCACTCCCTCTCCCCTTTCTCCCTTTCTCTCGCTCCCCCCTCTCTCTCTTTCGCTCTCTCTGGTCTGAGCAAATTGTGTGAGGGGTAGGAATGGGCGGAATTCTCCATCCCCTTCTCCGGCCATTGCAGTTCAATAGTGAGAAATGTATCAGTCCCTGGAGCAAAAACTGTGTGCTATCCAGGAGCACAAGTACAGAACATCATTAGGCTGCTTCCAAACATTTTAAACATGCAACAGGAAATGTCTTCTATCATAGTTAATGTGGGATTCAATGACATTATGAAGGGCAGTTCAGAACAGCTGAAGATGGATTTTAAAGAACTGATTAGGTCTCTGCTTGACACCAACAAATGCCCCATAACATCTGGCCCTGTGCCCTCCCTAAATCATGGCATTGAACACTTCATCAGACTTTTAGTCCTGACTAGGAGACTATTGCAGCTCTGTGGGTGTAACATTTATTGACAATTTTGATACTTTCTGGAAACAAAGCTCGTCATTTGGGTTCCTGGCTCCATTCACAGCATTATAAGGCTGTGTTGAGACAATTAATTATAAATGACCCCAGTTCAGTTAATCCCTACCATTGTATCGCTGAGTTGTCATAATGCTTCAGCAAATGTAAATTATCCCAGGGGAATTGGAAGACAGAATGCAAGTAACCTAATTTATGCCACTCTTACTGCCTTGAATGCCTCTGCTGATCCTACAGCTATTGTATGCTGTAATCATGTGCCGATGAACCAGAGTTGTACTGTTAGCAATGAGGTGGTGTTCCCTAGTAGGGTGTCCACTGTGTGCAGCACAACCTGCACTAACATAAATAACATGAGCATGTCTACTTCTGCTAAGCACTTCTGCTAATTGAATCAATCAACCATCTCAGAAAAGTGCTAAAAATAACATATGTAGCTTAAGAAACAAGGTTCATGAAATCAATAATTTGCTAGTAACAGATGACATTCATATTCTGACAATCTCTGAAACTCACTTAGATTCCGGCGCCGACAGAGATGGCCGCCTCGCTTCGCGTTCCTAGGAAACTATGCAGTTTTTTGTTTTTTTACGTGTTATTTCTTACATTGGTACCCCAGGTCATCTTAGGTTTCATTACATACAGTCGAGAAGAACTACTGAATATAAGAGCAGCGTCAACTCACCATCAGTACGACCAAGAATATGACTTTCGCGAAGTGGATCCTGTGTTCTGCCTTTCACCCAGGACAACGGAATGAATCCCAGCCGGCGACCCCAAAAAACTACTTCGTAAAAGAGGGAAACGAAGCGGTCTTCTGGTCAGACTCCGGAGACGGGCACATCGACCACCACTCCCTAGCATACTTCTCGCCAATGTCCAGTCTCTTGACAACAAGGTTGATGAAATCCGAGCAAGGGTAGCATTCCAGAGGGACATCAGAGACTGTAACGTTCTTTGCTTCACGGAAACATGGCTCACTCGAGAGACGCTATCGGAGTCGGTGCAGCCAGCTGGTTTCTCCACGCATCGCGCCGACAGAAACAAACATCTTTCTCGTAAGAAGAGGGGCGGGGTCGTATGCTTTATGGTTAACGAGACGTGGTGTGGTCACAACAACATACAGGAACTCAAGTCCTTCTGTTCACCTGATTTAGAATTCCTCACAATCAAATGTCGACCGCATTATCTACCAAGGGAATTCTCTTCGATTATAATCACAGCCGTATATATTCCCCCCCCAAGCAGACACATCGATGGCTCTGAACGAACTTTATTTGACTCTTTGCAAACTGGAATCCACATATCCGGAGGCTGCATTCATTGTAGCTGGGGATTTTAACAAGGCCAATCTGAAAACAAGACTCCCTAAATTGTATCAGCATATCGATTGCGCAACCAGGGCTGGAAAAACCTTGGATCATTGCTATTCTAACTTCCGCGACGCATATAAGGCCCCCCCCGCTCTCCTTTCTGAAAAGCTGACCACGACTCCATTTTGTTGCTCCCTGCCTACAGACAGAAGCTAAAACAAGAAGCTCCCGCGCTGAGGTCTGTTCAACGCTGGTCCGACCAATCTGATTCCACGCTCCAAGACTGCTTCCATCACGTGGACTGGGATATGTTTCGTATTGCGTCAAACGACAACATTGACGAATACGCTGATTCGGTAAGCGAGTTCATTAGAACGTGCGTTGAAGATGTCGTTCCCATAGCAACGATTAAAACATTCCCAAACCAGAAACCGTGGATTGATGGCAGCATTTGCGTGAAACTGAAAGCGCCAACCACTGCTTTTAATCAGGGCAAGGTGACCGGAAACATGACCGAATACAAACAGTGTAGCTATTCCCTCCGCAAGGCAATCAAACAAGCTAAGCGTAGTAGAAGTAGAATCACAATTCAACGGCTCAGACACAAGAGGTATGTGGCAGGGTCTACAGTTAATCACGGATTACAAAAAGAAAACCAGCCCAGTCATTGACCAGGATGTCTTGCTCCCAGGCAGACTAAATAACTTTTTTGCCCGCTTTGAGGACAATACAGTGCCACTGACACGGCCCGCAACCAAAACATGCGGACTCTCCTTCACTGCAGCCGAGGTGAGTAAAACATTTAAACGTGTTAACCCTCGTAAGGCTGCAGGCCCAGACGGAATCCCCAGCCGTGCCCTCAGAGCATGCGCAGACCAGCTGGCTGGTGTGTTTACGGACATATTCAATCAATCCCTATCCCAGTCTGCTGTTCCCACATGCTTCAAGAGGGCCACCACTGTTCCTGTTCCCAAGAAAGCTAAGGTAACTGAGCTAAATGACTACCGCCCCGTAGCACTCACTTCCGTCATCATGAAATGCTTTGAGAGACTAGTCAAGGACCATATCACCTCCACCCTACCTGACACCCTAGACCCACTCCAATTTGCTTACCGCCCAAATAGGTCCACAGACGATGCAATCTCAACCACACTGCACACTGCCCTAGCCCATCTGGACAAGAGGAATACCTATGTGAGAATGCTGTTCATCGACTACAGCTCAGCATTTAACATCATAGTACCCTCCAAACTCGTCATCAAGCTCGAGACCCTGGGTCTCGACCCCGCCCTGTGCAACTGGGTACTGGACTTCCTGACGGGCCGCCCCAGGTGGTGAGGGTAGGTAACAACATCTCCACCCCACTGATCCTCAACACTGGGGCCCCACAAGGGTGCGTTCTGAGCCCTCTCCTGTACTCCCTGTTCACCCACGACTGCGTGGCCACGCACGCCTCCAACTTAATCATCAAGTTTGCGGATGACACAACAGTGGTAGGCTTGATTACCAACAACGACGGGACGGCCTACAGGGAGGAGGTGAGGGCCCTCGGAGTGTGGTGTCAGGAAAATAACCTCACACTCAACGTCAACAAAACTAAGGAGATGATTGTGGACTTCAGGAAACAGCAGAGGGAACACCCCCCTATCCACATCGATGGAACAGTAGTGGAGAGGGTAGTAAGTTTTAAGTTCCTCGGCGTACACATCACAGACAAACTGAATTGGTCCACCCACACAGATAGCATTGTGAAGAAGGTGCAGCAGAGCCTCTTCAACCTCAGGAGGCTGAAGAAATTCGGCTTGTCACCAAAAGCAACTTCTACAGATGCACAATCGAGAGCATCCTGTCTGGCTGTATCACCGCCTGGTACGGCAACTGCTCCGCCCACAACCGTAAGTCTCTCCAGAGGGTAGTGAGGTCTGCACAACCCATCACCGGGGGCAAACTACCTGCCCTCTAGGACACCTACTCCACCCGATGTCACAGGAAGGCCATAAAGATCATCAAGAACAACAACCACCCGAGCCACTGCCTGTTCACCCCGCTATCATCCAGAAGGCGAGGTACGTACAGGTGCATCAAAGCTGGGACCGAGAGACTGAAAAACAGCTTCTATCTCAAGGCCATCAGACTGTTAAACAGCCACCACTAACATTGAGTGGCTGCTGCCAACACACTGACTCAACTCCAGCCACTTTAATAATGGGAATTGATGGGAATTGATGTAAAATGTATCACTAGCCACTTTAAACAATGCTACTTAAATAATGTAGGGTATGTAAACATTATATTATCTCATATGTATATACTGTACTCTATATCATCTACTGTATCTTTATGTAAAACATTTATCACTAGCCACTTTAAACTATGCCACTTTGTTTACATACTCATCTCATACAGTGCCTTGCGAAAGTATTCGGCCCCCTTGAACTTTGCGACCTTTTGCCACATTTCAGGCTTCAAACATAAAGATATAAAACTGTATTTTTTTGTGAAGAATCAACAACAAGTGGGACACAATCATGAAGTGGTTGTTGGATTTATTGGATATTTCAAACTTTTTTAACAAATCAAAAACTGAAAAATTAGGTGTGCAAAATTATTCAGCCCCTTTACTTTCAGTGCAGCAAACTCTCTCCAGAAGTTCAGTGAGGATCTCTGAATGATCCAATGTTGACCTAAATGACTAATGATGATAAATACAATCCACCTGTGTGTAATCAAGTCTCCGTATAAATGCACCTGCACTGTGATAGTCTCAGAGGTCCGTCAAAAGCGCAGAGAGCATCATGAAGAACAAGGAACTCACAAGGCAGGTCCGAGATACTGTTGTGAAGAAGTTTAAAGCCAGATTTGGATACAAAAAGATTTCCCAAGCATTAAACATCCCAAGGAGCACTGTGCAAGCGATAATATTGAAATGGAAGGAGTATCAGACCACTGCAAATCTACCAAGACCTGGCCGTCCCTCTAAAGAGGCCCATGATCACTCTGGATGAACTGCAGAGATCTACAGCTGAGGTGGGAGACTCTGTCCATAGGACAACAATCAGTCGTATATTGCACAAATCTGGCCTTTATGGAAGAGGGGCAAGAAGAAAGCCATTTCTTAAAGATATCCATAAAAAGTGTTGTTTAAAGTTTGCCACAAGCCACCTGGGAGACATACCAAACATGTGGAAGAAGGTGCTCTGGTCAGATGAAACCAAAATGTAACTTTTTGGCAACAATGCAAAACGTTATGTTTGGCGTAAAAGCAACACAGCTCATCACCCTGAACACACCATCCCCACTGTCAAACATGGTGGTGGTAGCATCATGGTTTGGGCCTGCTTTCTTCAGCAGGGACAGGGAAGATGGTTAAAATTGATGGGAAAATGGATAGAGCCAAATACAGGACCATTCTGGAAGAAAACCTGATGGAGTCTGCAAAAGACCTGAGACTGGGACGGAGATTTGTCTTCCAACAAGACAATGATCCAAAACATAAAGCAAAATCTACAATGGAATGGTTCAAAAATAAACATATCCAGGTGTTAGAATGGCCAAGTCAAAGTCCAGACCTGAATCCAATCGAGAATCTGTGGAAAGAACTGAAAACTGCTGTTCACAAATGCTCTCCATCCAACCTCACTGAGCTCGAGCTGTTTTGCAAGGAGGAATGGGAAAAAATTGCAGTCTCTCGATGTGCAAAACTGATAGAGACATACCCCAACCGACTTACAGCTGTAATCGCAGCAAAAGGTGGCGCTACAAAGTATTAACTTAAGGGGGCTGAATAATTTTGCACACCCATTTTTTCAGTTTTTGCTTTGTTAAAAAAGTTTGAAATATCCAATAAATGTCGTTCCACTTCATGATTGTGTCCCACTTGTTGTTGATTCTTCACAAAAAAAATACAGTTTTATATCTTTATGTTTGAAGCCTGAAATGTGGCAAAAGGTCGCAAAGTTCAAGGGGGCCGAATACTTTCGCAAGGCACTGTATACTTTTATTTTACACATAAGGTCCAGTCAGGTTTGGTTAAATAGTTATGTGGCTTTTGACTGGGTTTCAAGCCTAACTATGTTGTTTATATTACATAAGGGAATGTTAGGTACTATTACATTTGCTGGCTTGTTTATTGTTAGAGATGTATGCTGGTGTTAGTGATACCGAGACAGGGATAAACTACTCACTGGCTGGCCGTCTAATTGCCAGCTAGCTGAACGCTTTACAGTTGTGTATGTGCCTACATGGGTGTATGTATATATATATATATATATATATATATATATATATATATATATATATATATATATATATATATATAATATTTTGAGGGGAGGGTGAACTCAGGAGGATGGTGATTGTTTATCTACTTGTCCCTATTTTATATTTGAGGGATGGTAGTTATCGTCTGGTAAAGGTTTTAATTTATTCATCATAGCTTGATGTCTTTTTCCTGTGCTGCTTGGGTGCATTTGTGGTCACCGCTTTTGTCGCCGCGCGGCATGCTTTTACAGGGCGCATTGGGGAATGCCGATTGGTTGAAATTTGGGTGTGCGGGTAGGCTCTGTTGGTGACTCTGAACACATCCTCTGTTTTTGTTGTTGTTGAGACATGCTCAAGTGGGGCTAAATAGTCCGGTCATTATTGTTGCCGATGTCTGTCTCTTTGATTCAAATGGTATTTTATTACTTGTCTAACAATATTTTCATGTTACAAGGAACAGTCAATGCACTTCTAATGCCATATACATATCATTTAGAATTACCTAATTTGAGCGATGCTATGCATAGCTGGTACAGTTGAAGTTGGAAGTTTACATGCACCTTAGACAAATACGTTTAAACTCAGTTTTTCACAATTCCTGACATTTTAATCCTAGTAAAACATCCCTGTCTTAGGTCAGTTAGGATCACCACTTTATTTTAAGAATGTGAAATGTCAGAATAATAGTCGAAGAGTGTCACGATCGCTGTCGTCGTGAAAATGACCGGACCAAGGTGCAGCATGGTGAGCGTACATATCTTTATTTGATAAATGTTGCCAACAAAACAAAGAACAAGGAAACGACCGTGAAGCTTACTTAGGCTATAATGCCCCTAACAAAGACAACTACCCACAATACAAAAGGAATGCACATGCTTTTTCAGTTCTGCCTACAAATGTCCTATATAGGATTGAGGTCAGAGCTTTGTGATGGCCACTCCAGTACCTTGACTTTGTTGTCCTTAAACCATTTTGCCACAACTTTGGAAGTATGCTTGGGGCCATTGTCCATTTGGAAGACCAATTTGTGACCAAGCTTTAACTTCCTGATGGATGTCTTGAGATGTTGCTTCAATATAGCCACACAACTCTTTTTCCATATGATGCCATCTATTTTGTGAAGTGCACCAGTCCCTCTTGCAGCAAAGCACCCCCACAACATGATGCTGCCACACCCATGCTTCACGGTTGGGATGGTGTTCTTCGGCTTGCAAGCCTCCCTCTTTTCCTCCAAAAATAACGATGGTCATTATGGCCAAACAGTTCTATTTTTGTTTCATTAAAACAGAGGACATTTCTCCAAAAATTACCCAATGTGTCCCAATGTGCAGTTGCAAACCGTAGTCTGGCTTTTTTTTATGGCGGTTTTGGAATAGTGGCTTCTTCCTTGCTGGGTGGCCTTTCAGGTTTTCTGGAATTTTCCAAGCTGTTCAAAGGCACAGTCAACTAAGTGTATGTAATCTTCTGACCCACTGGAATTGTGATACAGTGAATTATAAGTGAAATAATCTGTCTGTAAACAATTGTTGGAGAAATGTATTGTGTCATGCACAAAGTAGCTGTCCTAACCGACTTGTAAAAACTTTAGTTTGTTAACAAGACATTTGTGGAGTGGTTGAAAAATGAGTTTTAATGACTCCAACCTCTGTGTATGTAAATTTCTGACTTCAACTGTACATCTAGCTTAAAGAATAGCGTCTAAGAGTATGAGTTATTTAACTCCCTAGATTGGGGATGGGGTTGGGCGGGTTTTTGGTAGGGTCAGGGTATTAGCTCAGGAGATGTTTCCTATTTTATACTTTTGTATACACTCAACGCAATTTTGTTTCTATCTTCTTCCCTATTTCTTATTTTCTTTAAAGATGTCTGCACCTAATAACTATATCTTTGTGACACTTAACATTTGGGGTACTAAATGCCCAGTCACTATTAGTATCAACCTCACACAGGCATCTAAAATGTTAAAAGCAAAAATGAAAAATGTTTGACTTGTGGATTTATGGAGATTTCACAACCAAAGGTTAAAGAATACTAATTTTACTCCCCTGTTCATAACAGTTACTCTGGAATTGACATACTTCTTATTCCTGTAGCCAAGGGAAGTTTACTACTGGGTGTAACTATTTCCCAAAATGTATATCAGATCATTCTGACCTGCTGGCTTCAGTACCAGTCAGTAAAACACAACCACCCTCAAGAAGGTGGAGGTCTGGCACAAACTTACTAAATAATCCCACATTTGTAATATTTCTGAACACTCATAATGACATATTTTTTTAGCACCAATCACAACTCTGCCTCTCCCTTAATTTTATGCACAGCTCTCCATGCATATCTGCGGGGGCAAATAATATAATTTAGTTTAAGATAAATTGTACTGACAAAATAACTTAGCTATCTAACATTAGCTTTTAGGACAAGTTGCTGTATAAGGCTCAAGTAGATTTGTTGGATAAAGAAATTAGAGAAAATAAACATAGTATAACATTTGACGACTCAACTCAACAAAAATTTGACTCAAACCGATTGGAATATAACACCCTGACGACCCACAAAGCCTAAAACGCTCTTTGGAGAACAAAGCAAAACTACTATGAACATGAAGATAAAGCAGGACAGTTGCTTGCTTGGCAGATAAGGCGAGAGGAAGCTAGTAGAGATATTAGCTCTATTAAGCTGCCCAATAACACAGTTGTTCACAGTCCTGAGGAAATTAATCTAGTCTTTAGGGAGTTTTATGAAACATTGTAAAGTACAAAAGTCTGAAGGGGATGCCCCTGCCACAATGCATGAGTTTTTGAACAAACTCAATTCACAAACTTTAACTGATGAGGATGGAGAGCACTTGGAGAAAGAGATTACATCCGGGGAAATTAGGGAATCCATTTTCAACACTGCTGAGGGAAAATCACCAGAGAGATGGCTTCCTTATTGAATTCTATCAATCCTTTTTACCCAAACTAAATGAGCCTCTTTGCAATTTAATTATGCCATAGAGACAGAAAAGCTCCCAGACACACTTGAACAGGCACTGATCACACTTTTGTTAAAACCTGGGAAAGATCCTCTGCTTTGTGGATCATATAGACCAATATCTTTATTGAGCACTTCATATAAGATTCTTGCAAAACTCATAGCTCTTAGACTAGATAAGGTTCTTCCTGACTTGGTTGATATGGACTTAGCAGGCTTCGTAAGAAACCGCTCATCTCCTGAAAGTATCAGAAGATGATTTAATACTATGCATTATGTAGAGAATGACCAAGAACCTGTAGTGGAGGCTTCATTAGATGCAGCATTACACCGCATAGAATGGAACCACCTGTTTGAGGTTTTACAGAGGATGAATATTAGACCTAAGTATGTAGGTCTGATTAGATTACTGTACAAATGTCCGGTAGCTCAGATCCTGACTAATGGAAATGTTTCCTCCCAGTTCTCCCTATCACGTGGCACAAGACAGGGTTGTCCCGCTAGTCCTCTCCTTTTTTGGGGAGCTATAGAGCCACTGGCAGAAGATTTTAGATTTCATCCATCCATCCATGGTATTTGTAAAGGTGGGCGTGAACATCTGATCTCGCTATATGCTGATGACATTTTGCTTTACTGCACTAAACCAGAAATGTCACTCCGAGCATTAGTTGACATCCTGAAAGAATATCGGACCTTTTCAGGACATAAAATAAACCTATCGAAGAGTATAATTATGCCTTTTAACAGGGTAGCTATGCAGGTCCCAATCTTAGACCAGCCATTTTCTTGGAGAACTAAGGAAATTACATATCTTGGGTTGCAAAATTCCTTCTGATAATGTTAAGACACATCAACTGAACTATACTCCACTTCACAAAAAGGTTGGGGAAGAACTGGATAGATGG
This sequence comes from Oncorhynchus clarkii lewisi, assembly GCF_045791955.1. Classification (NCBI taxonomy): domain Eukaryota; kingdom Metazoa; phylum Chordata; class Actinopteri; order Salmoniformes; family Salmonidae; genus Oncorhynchus; species Oncorhynchus clarkii. The sequence goes on along the minus strand of NC_092165.1, from coordinate 23,748,393 downwards.
TGGGATTTACCAATTTCTCTTATTGGGTGGGTCAATTGTGTAAAGATGAATATATTACCAACATTATTGTACCTTTTTCAAACCTTGCCTTTTCCTATTCCCAAAGTTTTTTTTTCAAACAACTTAATAGGAATGTTTCTTTATTTTTGTGGAAAGGGAAACCCCTCAGAGTGAAACTCACAACTGCAAACCATACTCAGAAGGAGGACTTACTCTACTTGACTTCCAGTTGTATTACTGGGAATATCAGTTAAAAGCTGTGTGGGTATGGCAAAATACAACAACAAGTTCACCCTCTTGGAGACATATAGAGGAAGAGTGTCTGACCCCAAATACATTGGCATCTATACCTTATATTAGCCCACCTAAAGCTTTGCTAGGTCTCATAAACAACCATTTCATTAAAAACACTTAACATATATGGATTGAAGACAGAAGGCATAGATCTATATATGAACAAACACATTTCTATAATAACTATCCTTTCAACAACCCAAAGCCCTGAGATATGCTATTACATTTTCTTGGTTCAACAAAGGAATTAAAACATTTGGTAATCTGTATAGAGAAGGTGAATACTATCCTTTCAACAACTGGCATCTCATTTTCAGTTACCTCAAACTAATTTATTCAAGTACCTACAGGTTAGGCACTATATTGCCACTCAGCAGTGAGGTAGGATTCAGCTCATGAGTAAACCTATAATTGATAAACTGTGGCTGGAGAGGAAAGGGGTAAAAGGTTTCATTTCTAACCTCTGAAGGTTTCTAACCTCTGATGTACCTCTGAAGGTTTGCATGAAGTGGCATGAGGACCTTGTTCTCATTTTTGGGATGAGAAATGGGGAAAGCTCTTTTTAGATGCTCAGCGTCTTCCATTTAACAAGTTGATGCAATTCAATATTTTACATAAGGTCTACTTTTCACCAGAGAGACTGTATAAGAATCAATTCTAAATATAAAAAATGTTGCCCAAGGTGTAAAACTGGAGTGGGCACACTTATGCATATGTTTTTGTCCTGCCCTGAAAAAAGAAATTATTGGAAAGACATTATTCAAATTTTATCACAGGTCACTAATATGACGGTACAACTAGATCCTTCCCTTATTCTTCTTGGAGATGACTCTGTTCTACCAGTTAATATTGGTAGCAAAACCAGATTCATTACATTGGCAGTCACTTAGCCAAAAAATGCACAGCTATAATATGGAAGAGTGACACTCCGCCAAGCAAGCAGATGTGGCTAAAATAACTAACTTCCTATATTAATCTGAAAAAAATTACGTACAATTTACGTAATTAACCCTTTGAATTTACTGATGTCTGGAGTGACTTTCAGCAGTTTCAGAGTTAGCTGCCTCATTGTTACTTTCTTCATTAATGTATTATTATTATTGTTATTATTTGTTTGTTTTTGCGTTGAATAATTTGTTTTCTACTATTGAATGTGAAGGTCATTCTTTTTTTGTTAATCATTGACGCTAATACTGGTAGAGGGGAGGGAGGGGGATGAGTACCAAACTATGTTTTGGGGAGGGAAGGGTTTTGCACGAGGTGATCCCATGTAGCATGGGTTTTTGTGTAGGTGGAAGGATTAACGGGGCATTATTTGTGTCATATTTTGCTGATTGTTAAATTGTAAAAAAAAATATATATATATAAATATATTATTAAAAAAACAAAAACAATGACAAGCCACTGGGGTCTGACAACTTGGATGAATAATGACTGAGGATAATAGTGGTTGACATTGCCACTCCTATTTGCCATATCTTCAATCTAAGCCTACGAGTAAGTGTGGGCCCTCAGGCCTGGAGGGAAGCAAAAAGCATTCCGCTACTCAAGATTGATCATAGTCTGCTGTTGGAAAAACGTATGTGTTATGGCTTTACACCCCTGCTATATTGTGGATAAAGAGTTAACTTTCTAACAGAACACAGAGGGTGTTCTTTAATGGAAGCCTCTCCAACATAATCTAGGTAGAATCATGAATTCCCCAGGGCAGCTGTCTAGGCCCCTTACTTTTTTCAATCATTACTAATGACATGCCACTGGCCTTGAGTCAAGCCAGTGTGTCTATGTATGAGGATGACGCAACACTATACACGTCAGCTAGTACAGCTCGTAAAATCACTGCAACGATTAACATAGAGCTGCAGTTAGTTTCAGAATGGGCGGCAAGGTATAAGTTAGTCCTAAATATTTCCAAAACTAAAAGCATTGTATTTGGGACAAATCATTCACAAAACCCTAAACCTCAACTAAATATTCTAATAAATCATGTAGAAATTTAGCAAGTTGTATGTAACTGCCTTGATGTTGCTGGACCCCAGGAAGAGTAGCTGCTGCAATGGGAATCCTTAATAAATACAAATAAACAAAGTGCACATTGGGCTGGTGACAATAAAAGGCCACTCTAAAATGTGCAGTTTTGTCACACAACACAATGCCACATATGTCTAGTTTTTAGGGAGCGTGCAATTTGTGGCTGCAACCAAAGCCAATGCTGACTGCAGGAATGTCAACCAGAGCTGTTGCCAGAGAATTGAATGTTCATTTCTCTAGCATAAGCAGCCTCCAATGTTGTTTTAGAGAATGTGGTAGCACATCCAACCAGCCTCATAACCGCAGACCACGAGTAACCACACCAGCCCAGGACCGCCACATTCGGCTTCTTTACCTGGGACCAGCCACCCAGACAGCTGATGAAACTGAGGAGTATTTTTATCTGTAATAAACCCATTTTGAGGGGAAAAACATGTTCTGATTAGCTGGGCCTGACTCCCCAGTGGGTGGGCCTGGCTCCCAAATGGGTGGGCCTAAATGTGGAATGTCTGTCATTGGTTAAGTGCGCAGCCAACACTTCTTGTCCTTTCAAAGTAGAAGTTCACCCTTCTAACTCCATTTTATGAATCTATGAATCTAATATTTATTAATTAATTGATTAATAGCTGCCTATACCATGCTATAGTGCCAAGATAAAGTAAGATTTCTCAATTGATGCATAAGATTTAGTGTGTATTGACTTATTAATGAACTACTGTTACTGTAAACGGTTAGCTGACTGATCCAGTGCATTTTTATTTATTTATTTTATTTTTTATTTCACCTTTATTTAACCAGGTAGGCTAGTTGAGAACAAGTTCTCATTTGCAACTGCGACCTGGCCAAGATAAAGTATTCAGACCTTTTCCATATTTTGTTACGTTACAGCCTTATACTAAAATGGATACAATTATTTCATTTTCCTCAATCTACACACAATACCCCATAATGACAAAGTGAAAACAGGGTTTTAGAATGTTTTGCAAATGTATTAAACATTTAAAACAGCAATTTCTTATTTATATAAGTATTCAGACCCTTTGCTATGAGACTCGAAATTGAGCTCAGGCACATCCTGTTTCCAATGATCATCCTTGAGATGTTTCTACAAGTTGATTGGAGTCCACCTGTGATAAATTCAATTGATTGGACATGAAAAACCAAACCATGAGGTTGAAGGAATGGTCTGAGGAGCTTCGCGACAGGATTGTGTTGAGGCACAGATCTGGGGAAGGGTACCAAAAAATGTCTGCAGCATTGAAGGTCCCCAAGAACACATTGGCCTCCATTATTCTTAAATGTAAGAAGTTTGGAACCACCACCAACACTCTTCCTAGAGCTTGCCGCCAGGCTAAACTGAGCAATCGGGAGAAAAGGGCCTTGGTCAGGGAGAACCTGATGATCACTCTGACAGAGCTCCAGAGTTCCTCTGTGGAGATGGGAGAACCTTCCAGAAGGTCAACCATCTCTGCAGCACTTCACCAATGAGGCATTTATGGTAGAGTGGCCAGACTGGAGCCAATCCTCAGTAAAAGGCACATGACAGCCCACTTAGAGGTTGCCAAAAAGCACCTAAAAACTCTCCGACCATGATAAACAATTTTTTCTGGTCTGATGAAACCAATATTGAACTCTTTGGCCTGAATGCCAAGTGTCACGTCTGGAGAAAACCTGGCGCCATTTTTCAGCGGCAGGGAATGGGACACTAGTCAGGATTGAGGGAAAGATGAACGGAGCAAAGTACAGAGAGATCCTTGACGAATATCTACTCCAGAGCACTCAGGACCTCAGACTGGGGCGAATGTTCCTCTTGTAACAGGACAACGACCCTAAGCACACTGCCAAGACAATGCAGGAGTGGCTTCGGGACAATTCTTTGAATGTCCTTGAGTGGCCCAGCCAGAGGCCGGACTTGAACCCGATCAAACTTCTCTGGAGAGACCTGAAAATAGCTGTGCAGTGACGCTCCCCATCCAACAGAACTTGACAGGATCTGTAGATAAGAATGGGAGATACTCCCCAAATGCAGGTGTGCCAAGCTTATAGCGTCATACCCAAGAAGACTCAATGCTGTAATCACTGACAAAGGTGCTTCAACGAAGTACTTAGTAAAGGGTCTGAATACTTCTGTAAATGTGATCTTTCAGTTTCTAATTTGTAATAAATGTGCGAAGATATCTAAAAAACCTGTTTTGCTTTGTCATTATAGGGTATTGTGTGCAGATTGAAAACTATTCAATCCATTTTAGAATAAGGCTGTAACGTAACAAAATGTGGAAAAAGTCATGGAGTCTGCATACTTTTCGAATGCACTGTATATCCTAGCTACCGAACTAACCGTTAGTAATCTTAGTCAATGATGCCATACAGCCAAAACAACAACATATATTGCTAGTTATTAGCCTGTGCTTAATTTGTAAACCGGAACAAGAAGTGAACGCGATTGGGGGGTGACCTGGGAAGCTCTGAGATACCGGAAAGCATGCAAAAACATTTTTTACGCATTTCATGCAATTCTACATAATTCTACATGACTGGAACTTACAGCGTTTTTTAACTACTTTGCAGATATGAAACAAACAGACAATCATAATATCAGTCAAAAATGTCAAATTCACAGTTTATGCTGCAAAACCAACTCAATTTAACAGTTTTGAATTTGACCCAAAGGCATTATTGGCAAAATAGAATGATTCAAAAATTAACCAAAATATTTCATAGCAGTCCAAAATATATTGCTATCAGGTTGTAAATCACAGGCCTACATTGTTTACTGCCTCCACCCATTCGGGATGCACTGTTTCAATATCAATGACTCAATATTTTGAACAAGGACGGATGACTGTAACTAAGACTGGGAATGTCAATACAATCAAACTAGCAAGGGCAATGATCACAAGTCAGTCATAATGTGGCTAATAGGCTAATGCACATATGTCAAACACAAGGCCCGCGGGCCGAATAGGACACACTAGGAAGTATAAATAAGTTGAGTCACCTACTTTCTGAAATTACAGCCTGATGTGTTCAACTTCAATTGCGCTGCTTTTGTGTGTCCCGTTTACAAAGTGTACAGACACATCCCTGAGTCCTAGCTAGGCTACTAAAATGTTGCAGTCTGGCTTCGGTTTATAAAGCTTGACAATGAATAACCAAAAAACAAAACACCATGCAAAAGAGAAACATGTAGGCCTATTACAGCAACATTTGAGCAGCAGCCCCATACAGCAATGCTGCATTCAACCACACAGGTAATCCATGCAGTGCAAAGAAATTCAAAACATGTTTTAAATGCCAATGTTACAACAGCCTATAGATATGTTTTTGTTACTTAGAGTTATTCAATTATTTGTGATTAAGGTCACAGCATATTATGCACATCTGCAAGCTTAGCAGCAAATGCTGGACATATATTATTTATCTCTTTTATTTTAATATGTTAATGCTATATACAGCATCCTATGTACGTAAGTTCACAATATTTTTTTCTTATAAAACAATGGTCAGTCTGGGATGCTAGCTAGCTAGATATGCTGAACTTGAACGACTGTTATCCACAGTTAGGATATATCTTAGTTGGCAATCAAATGTATTTGCCATCGAACAAATGGGCGGGCAGTTCCCATTCAGTTGTCAAAACTTGGGTTGGTATAAGCATGCATTGGCAGGCAAGCTGCAGAAGGAAGAGCAGGCTACTATTCCCAATCGTTTTATCAGTGCAGTCAGAGTTTATCTAATGTTTTTCGTTAGATTTAAGCTCATCTCGCTCTGGCTTGTATTAGTTGTTGATCTTTTCGATGTGCATATGCAACTGAGGGAGAGAGCCTACCTTTTCATGGTTGTTTAACCAATAGGACTGTGAAGTTCCCAAACGTAAGAGGACTCCTGTGGTTTTTACATGCAGAAATCCATTTAAGTGTGTTTTGTGTCTTTTGGCGAATGTGTTCTAATGATCTAAAGTCGTGCTGTTGCTACTGCCTCTAAACACACATTCCAGTTCAAAATTAATGATGGCAGGCCCATGTGGCAAATGGTTTATTTGCATATTGGCCTACTGTAGCTCTGATTTGCTATGGCGCACCGGGCTGCGCAGACTCCAGTCCTAGACAAGACATGTGTTTTTATTAGGTTTTATTTACTGCAGTGTTTATTAATTGTCCAAACGCACAGCCACTTTCCCACTCTGTATTTTTATAGAATTTTCACAAATGCCTTACTATACGAAAATGACCATATCTAAGTGCTTGCTTGTCATTTTTTTTAAATAATGTCATGTTCTTCCTGGGGGTATATGAACAGATTTCATATTGCTAAAACCGTGTCAGTTCCACTTTAATTAAAAACCTGCTGTATGTAAAATATTGTGTGCTATAGCTTGGAAAATAAATACATGAGACTCTGGAAGACAACATAATAATGTTTGCTTCCAACGTTAGGGCTGTTTTGCAAAATAAGTTAAATCCGCTTAGTGTTTGGTTTTTTGTCCTTTCCATGATACTGACAAGTATCACGATACTGGTATCGTCCCGGCCCTACTAAGACGTCAAAATAATACTCTGAAATATTGAAAATTATGATAATGTACTTTTTTCATTATTTTTTTTAACAATGCGTGCAATTTCAGCCTGTTCAGGTGGGGTGGATCTTTTGGCCCACATCATGACGTTACAATGTGATCTGATTATAATAGACCAATGACTGTTCATCTGGGTAAATGGTGGGATCTAGAACATCCTGTAGCCAATCAAGGTTGTGTATGTAAATATCTTAAAACATGTTTCCTAATGCCCACATGATAAGAGCATTTCAAGGGCCAAGGAGGCTCAGGGAAATAAATTACATACATTTATTTTGGAGTTATTTTCATTAAATAAACACAGACAGGGATTTATTAAACATACAGTGATTTCTTTTTTTATAGAAAGACTAAATGGGGCATTAATAGCTGTCAAATATTTGCTTCCTCTGTCCTTGGGAGAATCTCAATTACATTTCCTTGATTCGTTGCATTCTCTTTCTTCGCCTCCTTCTCAAAACCCATTGGATGAGGTCAGAAGTCCTTCCCGTCTCACCTTCTTATCTAATGGGATTTGAGAAGAGGGAGAGAATACATGAGGAATCAAGGAAATGCAATTGAGATTCTCCCCTTGTTTTTCCTATTCCTCACCTCCCTCTTAAAGCACAATGGAGGAGAGGAGTGATAGTTCCTCCCCTGAAGCTACAATGCACTTTCAAGGAAAGGCAAGGAGCAGAGGAAACAAGTACAGAAGAAACAATAATTTGATGGCTAGTTTTCAGGCACAGACTCACACATTCAAGCCCAATGCTTGAACAGTTTACTGATTATAATGATTTCATTATTGGTTATTATTATTGTCAATTTTGTTGACAGAATCCATTGTATGTTATTATTCTATTATATTATGTCAACTATTAAAACATAGAAATGCTGTTGTTTATTATTTTAATTCTTCAGGAATGTTTAGCAAGGCTATAAATGATGAAGCAGTTGACTAAAGCACAAAAAGACATGCCAACTAGGCATGACAAAAAACATGGTGTCCATGTTTCTTGTGACATTTTGAATGACATGTAGATGTTTTGTTGTTGCTAGATGGAGTTATGGTCTCATTGTGCCTACCTAGACTTGTATTCCTGTAACTACACATTGGATCCTGTAAGACAGTCATATTTAAATGTACATCAAACCATTTTACAATTTTGACCATGATGTCACACATTGTAAGCATTTCACTGTAAGGTCACCTGTTGTATTCGGCGCATGTGACAAATAAAATTTGATTTGGTTGGGCCCTTTATTTATAGAACGACCTACATTGTCATGATCGTGAGGAGAGACGGACCAAGGCACAGCGGATGTTGGGTTCCAAATATTTATTATAAAGTGAAACTTAGCAAAACAAAACAATAAATAAAATAAACTAACAACGAAATGTGGTGCACATGCACAAAACACAAAATAATATCCCACAAATGCAGGTGGAAAAACAACCTGCCTAAATATGATCCCCAATCAGAGGCAACGATAAACAGCTGCCTCTAATTGGGAACCAAATTAGCACCCACATAGAAATATCTATACTAGATCACCCCCTAGTCACCCCCTGACCTACTACACCATAGAGAACTAAGGGCTCTCTATGGTCAGGGCGTGATACACATACAAACATATATATGCAAGCACACACACACACTCTCTGTCACTCTGGCGCATGTAAGCATGTAAGCACACCCCAAAAATATATTTATTTTTATTGCAAACAAAGTGTGTCAGTGCTTGCCTTTGTGTACATTTGCTCAAGTGTTGAGTGGAGACATGCTGCAGGTGATGTTTGTGTGTGTGCATCAATATCTGTTTCAACTTTCGCTGTATTTGTGTGTGTGCCAGAGTGATAGAGGAAGTGTATGTGCTTGCATACATGTGTTTGTGCAGTGTGTATATGGGTCGGTACAGTGTGTGTTCATATAATGCATCTGTGTTCTTACAGCAAGATGTCTGACATCAAATACTACAAATATTTGCTCCCACCACTAATTTCTTGTGACTACTAAGACTTTGTCATTGAATACTCTTGGTTGGAGGATAATTAACAGTGGTGTATTGTTCCACATGTCAACTATCTGTTATTCTATGTGATCACTCATCACATTCTTGGCTTCTACCACCTCAGCACCCGGCTGCTACCCACTGGTGTCCTCACAGACCTGCTAAGGTATGCAATGCTGCAGACCACCTACTACACCGCGTGGTAAAGGAGCATTTTAAAAATGAGCCACGTGGGAGATGGCCCAGTATAATGCTTTAACAAACAGAAATGTGTATGTTGGAAATAGGAATGGACACAATTAGCTCTGGTGCTGGAAGATAGAAGCCATAGCCATTTTTTTTTGTATAGAGTAGAGAGCGAGAAAGGGGGGGAGAGAGATAGACCTGGGATTGGTTGTTGCTGCTACAGATGTAGAATCTTAATTTGATCATCCTGTTGTAGGAGAACTTTCCTAGTGTATTTTTAAAAGGCTTCTGAAGTTTGTGATTTCCAATTTGACATTTCAGATTTGATTATCCCTTACGAAAAATGTATCAACCCCTAGAAAAATGACCATTAATTATAATCCACATAATAATTCACATTTCCTGTTGCTGCAGGATTATTTTCCTGCTGTAGCAAACTGGCTCAAATTAAGATCATACGTTTGTATAGTTGTCTGATATCTTGCATTGGAGCTCGTAGAGAGAGAGAGTCATACTGTGCCTTGCGAAAGTATTCGGCCCCCTTGAACTTTGCGACCTTTTGCCACATTTCAGGCTTCAAACATAAAGATATAAAACTGTATTTTTTTGTGAAGAATCAACAACAAGTGGGACACAATCATGAAGTGGAACGACATTTATTGGATATTTCAAACTTTTTTAACAAATCAAAAACTGAAAAATTGGGCGTGCAAAATTATTCAGCCCCCTTAAGTTAATACTTTGTAGCGCCACCTTTTGCTGCGATTACAGCTGTAAGTCGCTTGGGGTATGTCTCTATCAGTTTTGCACATCGAGAGACTGACATTTTTTCCCATTCCTCCTTGCAAAACAGCTCGAGCTCAGTGAGGTTGGATGGAGCATTTGTGAACAGCAGTTTTCAGTTCTTTCTACAGATTCTCGATTGGATTCAGGTCTGGACTTTGACTTGGCCATTCTAACACCTGGATATGATTATTTTTGAACCATTCCATTGTAGATTTTGCTTTATGTTTTGGATCATTGTCTTGTTGGAAGACAAATCTCCGTCCCAGTCTCAGGTCTTTTGCAGACTCCATCAGGTTTTCTTCCAGAATGGTCCTGTATTTGGCTCCATCCATCTTCCCATCAATTTTAACCATCTTCCCTGTCCCTGCTGAAGAAAAGCAGGCCCAAACCATGATGCTGCCACCACCATGTTTGACAGTGGGGATGGTGTGTTCAGCTGTGTTGCTTTTACACCAAACATAACGTTTTGCATTGTTGCCAAAAAGTTCAATTTTGGTTTAATCTGACCAGAGCACCTTCTTCCACATGTTTGGTGTGTCTCCCAGGTGGCTTGTGGCAAACTTTAAACAACACTTTTTATGGATATCTTTAAGAAATGGCTTTCTTCTTGCCACTCTTCCATAAAGGCCAGATTTGTGCAATATACAACTGATTGTTGTCCTATGGACAGAGTCTCCCACCTCAGCTGTAGATCTCTGCAGTTCATCCAGAGTGATCATGGGCCTCTTGGCTGCATCTCTGATCAGTCTTCTCCTTGTATGAGCTGAAAGTTTAGAGGGACGGCCAGGTCTTGGTAGATTTGCAGTGGTCTGATACTCCTTCCATTTCAATATTATCGCTTGCACAGTGATCCTTGGGATGTTTAAAGCTTGGGAAATCTTTTTGTATCCAAATCCGGCTTTAAACTTCTTTACAACAGTATCTCGGACCTGCCTGGTGTGTTCCTTGTTCTTCATGATGCTCTCTGCGCTTTTGACGGACCTCTGAGACTATCACAGTGCAAGTGCATTTATACGAAGACTTGTTTACACAAAGGTGGATTGTATTTATCATCATTAGTCATTTAGGTCAACATTGGATCATTCAGAGATCCTCACTGAACTTCTGGAGAGAGTTTGCTGCACTGAAAGTAAAGGGGCTGAATAATTTTGCACGCCCAATTTTCCAGTTTTTGATTTGTTAAAAAAGTTTGAAATATCCAATAAATGTCGTTCCACTTCATGATTGTGTCCCACTTGTTGTTGATTCTTCACAAAAAAATACAGTTTCTGTATTTTATATCTTTATGTTTGAAGCCTGAAATGTGGCAAAAGGTCGCAAAGTTCAAGGGGGGCGAATACTTTCGCAAAGCACTGTATAAAACCACATCTCTGCCCAAATATCAGCTGTAAAGTCCGTCCGGTTCAGCCACACACACATATAGGAAGCCTTTATTAAAGCTGTCATTTTGATCTGTCAGCCATGAAGTATAAGTCACGCAAACGCAAGTGCACACGAATGTGCGCACCAACACAAACAAGCATGCAAACACGCACCCACACACACACACACTCTTATGTGGTTACTCATTGAGTGTTCGACAACTCAGACTCGCTACGCAAGTGACAAGGACTACAGAATTTCTGTTCGATTGAAAGTTAGAATCGGCATAACTAGTGACCTAAGCACCTTTGAGTTGTATGATCGTCAGAGCCAGGCACGCCGGATCCAGTATCTCAGATACGGCTGCCCTCCTGGGCTTTTCACGCATGACAGTGTCTAGGGTTTACCGAGAATGGTGTGACAAACATCCAGTCAGCGGGCAGTTCTTTGGGGCGAAAACAGCTCGTTGATGAGAGAGGTCGAATGAGAATGGCAAGAATTGTGCAAGCTAACAGGCAAGCCACAAACAGTCAAATAACAGCGCTGGATAAATGTTCTTAGGGATAGGGAGCAGTATTTTCACGTCCGGATGAAAAGCGTGCCCAAAGTAAACTGGTAGATTTGGATAGAAAACACTCTAAAGTTTCTAATACTGTTAAAATAATGTCTGTGGGTATAACAGAACTGATTTGGCAAGAACAAACCATCCAGGGAAAAAAAATGGAGGTCATAGTATTTCCCAATAGGTTTCTATGGGAAGCCCTATTTAATAGGAACCTGGTTGCAGTTCATATGGCTTCCACTAGATATCAACAGTCTTTAGAAATTGTTCAATGTTTTTCTTTTGAGACATGAAGAAGTATGGCTGTTCTTTGTAAGTGTCACTCCAGGTGGACTCTGTTTGTTGCACTTGAACTGGAACGCGCTTCACGTTGTTTTCGTCCGGTATTGGAAACAGTTTATCCCGTCTTAAATTTGAGCAACTATTTACGTTTTAGGATACCTGAGGTTGGATTAGGAACATTGTTTGAAATGTTTGGACCAAGTTTACAGGTAACTTATTAGATACATTGTAGTCATGTTGGGTGAGTTGGAACCGGTGTATTTCTGAATCAAACGTGCCAAATAAATAGACATTTTGGGGATACAAAGAAGGAATTTATTGAACAAAACGACCATTCATTGTGTCACTGACACGTTTGGGATTGCAAAATGAAGATCTTCAAAGGTAAGGCATTTATTATATCGTTATTTCTGACTTTTGTGTCGCCACCTGCCTGGTTGAAAATTATTTTCATGTGTTTGTATGATGGGGCGCTGTCCTCAGATAATCACATGGTCTGCTTTTGCCGTAAAGCCTTCTTGAAATCTGACAGTGGGGCTGGATTAACAAGAAGTTAAGCTTTATTTTGATGTATTACACTTATATTTTCATGAATCCTGAATATTGATGTTTCTGTAATTTGAATTTGGCGCTCTGCAATTTCACTGGATGTTGTCAAATCAATCCCGCTAAAGGGATTGGCGTGTGAAGGGATCACTAACAGGATAACAGTAGTGTGCAGAAAGGCATCTCAGAACGCATAACTCCTCAATCCTTGTCATGGATGGGCTACTGAAGCAGACGATCACACCAGGTTCCACTCCTTTATCAGCTAAAAACAAGAAGATTCGGTCACAGTGGGCATGCGAACACCAACACTGGACAATTGAGGAGTTCCTCGGTGTACACATCACGGACAAACTGAAATGGTCCACCCACACAGACAGTGAGGTGAAGAAGGCGCAGCAGCGCCTCTTCAACCTCAGGAGGCTGAAGAAATGTGGCTTGTCACCAAAAACACTCATAAACTTTTACAGATGCACAATTGAGAGCATCCTGTCGGGCTGTATCACCGCCTGGTATGGCAACTGCTCCGCCCACAACCGTAAGGCTCTCCAAAGGGTAGTGCGGTCTGCACAATGCATCACCGGGGGCAAACTACCTGCCCTCCAGGACACCTACACCAGCCGACGTCACAGGAAGGCCAAAAAGATCATCAAGGACAACAACCACCCGAGCCACTGCCTGTTCACCCCGCTATCATCCAGAAGGCGAGGTCAGTACAGGTGCATCAAAGCAGGGACCGAGAGACTGATAAACAGCTTTTATCTCAAGGCCATCAGACTGTTAAACAGCCATCACTAACATTGAGTGGCTGCTGCCAACATACTGACTCAACTCTAGCCACTTTAATAATGGAAAAATGTATGTAATAAATGCATTACTAGCCACTTTAATTAACTTCTTTGGGAACAGGGGGACAGTATTGAGTAGCTTGGATGAAAAGCGTGCCCAAAGTAAACTGCCTGTTACTCAGGCCCAGAAGCAAGGGTGTGCATATTATTAGTAGAATTGAATGGAAAGCACTCTGAAGTTTCTAAAACTGTTTGAATAAAGTCTGTGAGTATAACAGAACTGATTTGGCAGGCGAAACCCCGAGCACATTCCATCCAGGGAAAACATTTTTTGAGGTCAATCTGTTTTCCATTGGTTTTCTATGGCAAGCTCGTGTTAATAGAAACATGCAATTCCTATAGCTTCCACTAGATGTCAAGAGTATTTAGAAATTGGTTTATGTTTTTCATGTGAGAAATGAAGAAGTAGCCCTGTTATTTTCCTGTGTCACTCCAGGTGCACTCTAATGTTTTGGTGCGCACGACCTGGAACGTGCTTCACTTTGTTTTTGTCCGGTATTGAACGCAGCTTATCCCATCTTAAATTGTATCGATTATTTAGGTTACAAAATACCTAGCTGTATTAGGAAAGTTGTTTGAAATGTTTGGACAAAGATTACAGGTAATTTATGAGATATTTTGTAGTCATGTAGCGCGAGTTGGAGCCAGTGTTTTTCTGGATAAAAAGCGCCAAATAAATGGACATTTTGGATATATAACGAAGAAAAGGACCATTTGTGATGTTTATGGGACAGATTGGAGTGCCAACAGAAGAAGCTCGTCAAAGGTAAGGCATGAATTATATCTTTATTTCTGAGTTTCGTGTCGCGCCTGACGGGTTGAATTATGATTGTCTGTCTTTGTTTGATGGGGTGCGGTCCTCAGATAAGAGCATGGTTTGCTTTCGAAATTCTACTAATAATATGCACATTAATCCACTGCGCCTGGATTAACAACAAGTGTAGCTTTAATTTGGTGTATTGCTTGTGTGATTTCATGAAAGTTGAATATTTCTAGTTAATTTGAACTGACCTGCCGAGATGACAACCTCACCCTGGACGCACTTGCGATGGCCATCCATCTGGGTAACCTCCTCTGGGAGCTTCGGCATCTACATTGCTTCTCTCCCTCCTTCGGCAAGTGTTCGGAATCAGAGCCTGAACCCATGGAGGTAGGGGTTACACACCTTCTCATAGCGCAACAATGCCAGTCCGTACTGTGGCCAGGGAGGGCACAAGCGCCAGCAGTGTCCGTTACTTCAGAATCCGGGATCCACTAGAGCAGAGGGATGGTCACGTGATGTTACAGCCACTGAACCAGGAGTGAGTATTCCATCTACTGCTCTCCCTGTTAGACTCGTTTTAGTGCCCATCACTCTGGCTGATTCTCTCCCATGCCCTGTGTCTACAGCTTTAGTGGATTCCGGTGCCGCATGGAACTTTATGGATCAGAACCTTGCCTCCTCTCTCAATATTACTACCTACCTACCCGCTCTCCTCTCCTTTTCCGGTTCAAGGTCTTGACTGTCAGCTTCTAGGATGTGGAACCATCACACACATCAACCAACTACTCACCCTCACCGTGGAGCCCAATCACCAGGAAAACATCACCAGTCCACAAGATCATCTTTGGCCTACCTTGGTGTCAGCGCCATAACCCTACCATCTCATGGTCAAGGATGAGACTCACCGACCCTTTCCCGCTGGTGCCATCAGCCATCGGGCAGCTCTGCAGGGCCCGGTTCTTCACCAAACTCGACCTGCCGAGTGCCTACAATCTCACTCGCATCCAGGAGGGGGACGAGTGGAAGACGGCATTCAGCACGATGTCTGGTCACTACGAGTACTTGGTTATGCCCTTTGGCTTAGCCAATGGTCAGTCAGTGTTCCAGGCATTCGTCAATGAGGTGCTCGGACGTCAGGTGATTGTGTACATCGATGACATCCTGATCTTCTCGACCAACCTAGAGGATCATATCACTCACTTTCGAGCAGTCCTGGAACACCTCTTGGCTAACTACCTGTTCATCAAGGCGGAGAAGTGACAATTCCACCAGAGGGCTGTCTTCTTGGGCTACCAAATCAGCCCGCAGGGAGTGAGGATGGAGGACAATAAGGTAGATGCGGTAAGGTCATGGCCAGTCCCAACCACCATCAAGGGGTTACAACAGTTCTTGGGGTTTGCAACTTTTACCACCGCTTCATCAGGAACTTCCGCACTGTCGCCGCCCCTCTCACCTCCCTCCTCAAGGGTGAGCCTTGTAGGTTGGTTTGGTCTCAAGCAGCCGACAAGGCCTTTCATCTCCTCAAGGGGCGTTTCACCTCCACCCTCTTGCTAAAACACCCAGACCCACACTACCTTTTGTGGCTGAGGTAGGCGCATCGGTGGTGGGTGTAGGGGCAGTTTTGCCACAGACAGGAGAACCCACTAAAATTGTATCCTTTTACCTTCTTCTCCAACAATCTCGCAGAGAGGAATTACAACGTCGGCAATCGAGAGCTCTTGGCAGTGAAGTTGGCATTAGAGGAGTGGAGACACTGGTTGGAGGGTGCCAAGGAACCGTTCGTCATCCTCACTGACCATCGGAACCTTGAGTACATACAGACAGCGAGGAGACTGAATCGGCTGCAAGCCAGGTGGGCCCTCTTCACCAGGTTTGACTTCACACTGACCTATCGCCCAGGTTCTAAGAACATCAAGGACAATGCCCTGTCCCGTATCTATGATTCGGGAGAGGCTCCTGTCCAGTTGGCACCCTTATTCCCCTCCTCCCGGGTCCAGTAGTTTAGGACGTAGATGTGGACATCCGCCAGGCTCTAGAGAGGGAACCCACACACTGGAATTGTCCTCCCGTGCACATCTACGTTCCCACAGGGATAAGGGATCGGCTGCTGACCTGGGCACACACAGCTGCCGTCGCTGGTCATCCAGGTATTTCTTGCACCATCCATTACATCACTGAGAAATACTAGTGGCCCACCTTGGTGCAGTATGTCAATTCCTGTTCCGTGTGCTCAAACCAAGTCTCCCTGGGAATACTCCAGCAGGGAAGCTCCTGCCGCTTCCCGTGCCTCAGCGACATTAGTCCCATCTTTCCATTGACTTTGTTACTGATCTTCCCCCTTCTGATAGATAGATTCCTCAAGTCATGTTGATTAATCCCTTTTCCTGGTCTTCGCACTGCTCTCCAGGTCACTGAGGCACTCTTCTAGCAGGTCTTCCGGCATTATGGCCTTCAGGAGGACATTGTCTCAGACCGTGGCCCCCAATTCACATCCCGAGTATGGAAGGCCTTATTGGAGAAGCTCGGGGTCACTGTTAGCCTCACATCCGGGTGAGTCTCCTGCGCACCGGCCATCATCAGAAGGAGCAGGCAGACCGTCATCGCAGTAAGACCCCTGTGTTCCATCCTTGGGATTGCGTCTGGCTCTCTAACAGGAAACTTCCACTCCGCCTGCCCTGCAAGAAACTGAGTCCCCGGTTTGTGGGGCCATTCAAAGTTCTCCAGAGGGTCAATGAGGTGACATTCAGGTTACAATTACCCAGTCACTACCGTATCTCACCCTCTTTTCTTGTCTCCCCTCTCAGGCCGGTGGTTCCTGGTCCCCTAGCTGATGCTGTCCCACACAACCCCCCCCCCCCCCCCGGACATCAAGGGGAGGCCGGCATACGCTGTCAGATCCCTACTGGACTCCCGACGTCGTTGGGGTCAGCTCCAGTATCTGGTGGAGGGGTATGGCACAGAGGAGCGGTGTTAGGTTCCGGTGGAGGACATTCTGGACCCCAACATCATCTATGACTTCCACCTTCACCGACCCGCTTCTCCTCATGGGTGGTTCACACCTGGACTCCATTACCTTTATATTTTCCTCCCCTTTATGTCACTCTCCCAGGTTCACTCACCAGTTGGTATTGTTCTTGTGCCTTATGTTAGTGTCGTGTTCTTGTTTTTTTTGTTTTTTTACGTTTCACCTACTTCCAACTCAATTTTTCTTTAGGGCAAATTAAGTCTGACATTTCAAAGTTGAAATCACAAACGTCAGAAGCTTTTGTAAACCTCAAATTAAGACTACATCTGTACGACTAATAAAATTTGAAACACACACAGGCCCTGTATATTTATCCTGATTCAGGTCACATCTTGAGGAATGTGGCCTGAAAGTACTAACAGCACCAGTGTTTGTTTATTGGTCTACCCCGTTGTAATGGCAAAGGATTGAATACCTCTGAAAGGACGGGTGGGATGGATGGACCAGTGTGTCGGAATGCTAGGTCTGTGTCGCTTGGGTCTGCTGGGGTTACTTTCTATGAGGAATGAAACACTCTCTAAACACTCTGTAAACCTTGACCATTATCATATACAGTTCACTGTTAACTTCAAGAAAAGATGGAAGGGTGTACTCAAACAGGGGTTCACACACATACTATGCAGACATAGCCTGCTTCTTTCCTCCCCATTGTCTCATCTCTCTCATCTAAACACACACACGGCCAGAGCTATATTTAGGGGTGGCTAAATGACTGGAGGGGTGTGGGTCGCGGGCTCATCTTGCTAAAGTCCTTTTCAGGCAGCAATGCTGAGGACAGAGCCTGACAGATTGGTTGGGTGGACTGTGTGTGTGCGTATGTGAGGATGCACGCTACATGAGGGTAAGTAGTGGTCAGGGACATTTGAGGGGAGGCCTGGTGAGTGATCTGTGGTGAAAGTGACCTGTCTCCTATGAGAGAGTCAGCCAACAGTCAGACTCAAGGGGTTAGACTGTTACTGGACACTCATATTCAGTGTGTCAGCATTATCCGAGTTATGAATGTCTTCCTCTTTTAGAGAACATTGCCATAGACGCACATCAAAACAGACGTGTCCTGAACTGAGACGCCTGACATTAAACATGGGGAACAAGCAGATAAGTGGCAGCAGGCCTCAAGTTGTCCAGGCTCACAGATTACTATGACCTAGGAAGTGAGTGACCAATCACAGTCTAGATGCTGAAGACCACTCATTAATGGAAGCTGGTGTCCTTTACATTGGAGGATGGGCTCATTGTAATGGCTGGAATGGAATGAATGGACACTGAGCGGTATCAAACATGTTTGATACCCTTCCACTCATTCCATTTGAACAATCCTCCCTCCACCACAATTCACTGCAGCTGACATGAGTTCCATGACATCAAATCAATCAATTTTTTTTTATTGTCTCATGCGCCAAATACAATAGGTATAGATAGACCTTACAGTGAAATGCTTACTTACAAGCCCCTAACCAACAATGTAGTTAAGAAAGACGGATAAGAGTAAGAAATAAAAGTAACAAGTAATTAAAGAGCAGCAGTAAATTAACAATAGCGAGACAATATACAGGGGTGTACCGTTATAGAGACAATGTGCAGAGGCACCGGTTAGTTGAGGTAATATGTACATGTAGGTAGAGATATTAAAGTACTATGCATAAATGATAACAACAGAGAGGAGCAGCAGTGTAAAAGGGGGGGGGGGGGCGGGGCAATGCAAATAGTCTGGGTAACCATTTGAGTAAGTGTTCAGGAGTCTTATGGCATGGGGGTAGAAGCTGTTTTAGAAGCCTCTTGGACCGAGACTTGGCGGTCCGGTACCGCTTGCCGTGCGGTAACATGCTCTTGATGGTGCAGCTGTAGAACCTTTCGAGGATCTGTGGACCCATGCCAAATCTTTTCAGTCTCCTGAGGGGAATAGGTTTTGTTGTACCCTCTTCAAAACTGTCTTGGTGTGCTTGGACCATGTTAGTTTGTTGGTGATGTGGACACCAAGGAACTTGAAGTTCTCACCCTGCTCCACTGCAGCCCAGTCGATGAGAATGGGGGCCTGCTCGGTCCTCTTTTTCATGCTGTCCACAATCATCTCCTTTGTCTTGATCACGTTGAGGGAGAGGTTGTTGTCCTGGCACCACACGGCCAGGTCTCTGACCTCCTCCCTATAGGCTGTCTCGTCACTGTCAGGCCTGTCAGGAAGTCCAGGATCCAGTTGCAGAGGGAGATGTTAAGTCCCAGGGTCCTTAGTTTATTGATGAGCTTTGAGGGCACTATGGTGTTGAACGCTGAGCTGTAGTCAATGAATAGCATTCTCACAGGTGTTCCTTTTGTCCAGGTGGGAAAGGGCACCGTGGAGTGCAATAGAGATTGCATCATATGTGGATCTGTTGGGGCGGAATCCAAATTGGAGTGGGTCTAGGGTTTCTGGAATAATGGTGACCCATGACCAGCCTTTCAAAGCACTTCATGGCTACAGACGTGAGTGCTGCGGGTTGGTAGTCATTTATGGAGGTAACCTTAGTGTTCTTGGGCACAGGCACTATGGTGGTCTGCTTAAAACATGTTGGTATTACAGACTCAGACAGGGAAAGGTTGAAAATGGGGAGAGGTTGAAAATGTCAGTGAAGACTCTTGCCTGTTGGTCAGCACATGCTCGCAGTACACATCCTGGTAATCCATCTGGCCCTGCGGCCTTGTGAATGTTGACCTGTTTAAAGGTCTTACTCACATCGGCTGCAGAGAGCATGATCACACAGTCTTCCGGAACAGCTGGTGCTCTCACGCATGTTTCAGTGTTATTTGCCTCAAAGCGAGCATATATGTAGTTTAGGTTATCTGGTAGGCTCGTGTCACTGGGCAGCTCTCGGCTGTGCTTCCTTTTGTAGTCTGTAATGGTTTGCAAGCTCTGCAACATCCAACGAACATCAGAGCCGGTGTAGTATGATTCGATCTTAGTCCTGTATTGACGCTTAGTCCTGTATTTACGCTTTGCCTGTTTGATGGTTCGTCAGGGGGCATAGAGGGATTTCTTATAAGCTTCCAGGTTAGAGTCCTGGTCCAGGTTAGAGTCCTGCTCCTTGAAAGCGGCAGCTCTTGCCTTTAGCTCAGTGCAGATGTTGCCTGTAATCCATGACTTCTGGTTGGGATATGTACGTATGGTCACTGTGGGGACAACGACGTCATCAATGCACTTATTGATGAAGCCAATGACTGATGTCATTTCAGTCTGTGCTAGCAAAACAGTCATGTAGCTTAGCATCTTCTTCATCTGACCACTTTTTTATTGATCTAGTCATTGTTGCTTGCTGCTTTAATTTTTGCTTGTAAGCAGGAAGAAAGAATTATGGTCAGATTTGCCAAATTTACAGTGAGAGAGAGCTTTGTATGCGTCTCTGTTTGTGGAGTAAAGGTGGTCCAGAGTTTTTTTCCCTCTGGTTGCACATTTCACATGCTGACAGAATTGTGGAAAAACGGGTTTAAGTTTCCCTGCGTTAAAGTCTCCGGCCATTAGGAGCGCCGCCACTGGGTGAGCGTTTTCTTGTTTGCTTATGGCGGAATACAACTCATTCAATGCTGTCTTAGTGCCAGCCTCTGACTGTGGTAGTATGTAAACAGCTACGAAAAATACAGATGGAAACTCTCTAGGTAGGTAGTGTGATCAACAGCTTATCATGAGATACTCTGTCTCAGACGAACAAGAGCTTGAGACTTCCTTAGATATCGTGCACTAGCTGTTATTTACAAAAATACATAGTCCGCCACCCTTTGTCTTACCAGATGCCGCTGTTCTATCCTGCCGGTACAGCGTATTACCAGCCAGCTGTATGTTGATAGGGTCATCGTTCAGCCATGGCTCCGTGGCTGAACTCTAGTAGTCCCTTTGGTAGTTTAATCTTGAACGTAGGTCAGCGATTTTATCCTCTAAAGATTGCACGTTTGCTAGCAGAATGGAAGGAAGTGGGGGGTTTATTCGATCGCCTACAAATTCTCAGAAGGCAGTCCGCCCTC
This sequence comes from Oncorhynchus clarkii lewisi, assembly GCF_045791955.1. NCBI lineage: Eukaryota > Metazoa > Chordata > Actinopteri > Salmoniformes > Salmonidae > Oncorhynchus > Oncorhynchus clarkii. The sequence goes on along the minus strand of NC_092165.1, from coordinate 23,727,153 downwards.
TGGCCCCTTTTTCTCCGCCTCCTCTTCACGCAAATCACAGGGATCTGGGCCTTATCCCGAGAAGGCAGTATATCGTTTGCGTCGGGCTCGTCAGTCACATTAAAAGAAAAAAAGGATTCTGCCAGTTCCTGTTGAGTGATTGCAGTCCTGATGTCCAGAAGTAGTTTTCGGTCATAAGAGACGGTAGTGGCAACATTATGTACAAAATAAGTGACAATATATGTTACAAAAAAATCTAATAAATGAACAAAAAAAACATGATCGGTTGGGGACAAGTAAAATGACTGCCTTTTTCTCAGGCTCCATTTTAATAGATCATATGACATTATCTATGTATCCATCCAATTTGCAACAGAGTTTCATGCAAATATTCTCAAATCTGCATAAAATAGAGATGTGTTTCCACCAAAATGATTTATTGAGGATAAAAGTCGGAGCGTTATGACGTAGTGCACATACAAATAATGTTACAAGTTAAATGGGTTTCCATTGGATTTCATCTCTACTGATGGTTTTGTCACAAAAACTGTTGCGCCCACACTGGCACGTGTGCTCTAGCCAACAGCTGGCAGACACAGTGCGGGTAGGTTACTTACATTATGAGATTATTATGGATAATATATTTTTATTTGTCAAAAGGCAGGCAAGCATCAATCCACATGTCACCAGAATAAGACCCTCAATATTTATTGGAAAGGAGCATCAAGCCCATCACGTGCACTTTCACCACCTGTTTAGTTCATCTTAATTTATTTAATCTGTAGCCTAATAAACTGAGTCGTTTCCCAAATCGTAGTGGGAGCACCACACAGCATATCATTGTGTGACTCCAAGTTTGCTTCGATATGCTGGTTATTATATCAATAATTCAGCATAAAGGCATGTCCACTGCAATTTCTGCATAATGAATTTTACAAACACAAAAATATCCAAAATTATGACAAACAAATTGGCTGCATTTATAAAATTGTACCTGCATATCCTGTTTCCATCAGCCCAGTCATTACTTTTTTCATGCATCAGGTAATTAATCTGCATTAAATGATTGGATCGAAACCTGGTTAATGTAAACCCCTTAAACATTAAAGGACATCTCCACTCGAGTCCATGGCTGCTACACCTGACTGCCCTAGAGCCAGGTAAAGCCCTAGGGAGAGTAATGCAGAGCTGTGCCCCTTGTAAAAAAATCTATGGCTAAGTCAGTCGTTGGCTCCATAGAATTTGCCTCTTTGGAATTCCTTAACCCTTTTAATGAGTTGTTTTCCGAATGAGAAATGAGCTATTTTCCAACAGTTGTATTCTCAGACAGTGTTCCATTCCTGAATTCCACGGAACAGACGGAGTTAGCAGTCCTAATTCTGATGGCATCAATCAGTTTGTTCAGCAATGGCATGACATGCCAGCAGTGCTTGAAAGAGTTACACATAGCTCTGTGTGGAATGTGTTGAGTGAGGGCCATTGTCTGTAGGGGTGGTGCATTGTGTCATTTCCTCAGGGCAGGTGGCTAAGGACAGGTGAGGGGGCTACAGCATATAGGACTATAAATAGCTCTATAAATAGCTCACTAACACATGCCAAGAAACTCATGAAGCAATTTCAGTTCACTCTTAAATGGCTTTTAACGAGTTAAAAACTTTATGGCAAAGATAACCAATTACATTTTTCCATGTCAACCAAATAATCCCGGCATACTCCAAAGTCATTCTAGTGAGACTCGACATGTTTTGAACGACCTTGTGAAAACATTTGGTTGCACTATAATTAGAATCAACTTTGTAAAACTTTGTTCCCATAAAGCACATATGTCAGAGTCAAGGCCCGCGGGCCACATCCGGCCCGCAAGAAGGTTTTTTACGGCCCCTGGGATGATCTTGATTTATTATTAGAACCGGCCCGCAGCAAGCCGGCAGCCCGCAGATCTTTTACACGCACCAATACTACATTTCCCACAATGCAAAGGTGACGCACCGAGCAGTAGGCTGCTTCATTTCAATATTTATTGGCACAGCAGTCGTCAGCATCACAGTAAAATTAACTTTCAGATACCCATCAAAAATGGCAAAACGGAAGGTGGATACTGAGAACCGGGGGTTTCAAACAAGGTGGGAGTCGGAGTATATGTTCACGAAGGTAGCTGGAAAACCTGTGTGTCTTCTGTGTGGAGAAAGTGTGGCGGTACTGAAAGAGTATAATCTGAGACGACATTATGAAACGAAACACGCGGACAAAAACAAGAATATGGACATGGAACAAAGGCTACAAAAGGCAGAGGAATTAAAACGAGGCCTCAAATCTCGACAGGCTCTGTTCAAAAAAGCCAAATCACAAGGCCAGGCTGCTGTCAAGGCCAGTTTTATTTTGGCAGAAGAGATCGCTAAATCAGCCCGGCCATTTACGGAGGGGGATTTCATCAAAAACTGCATGATTAAAGTTTGTGACGAAGTTTGCCCAGAAAAAAGGCAACTCTTTTTAAATGTGAGTCTGAGCAGAAACACCATTGCCGAGAGAGTAGACCAGTTGTCCATCAATCTAAAAGAGCAGCTTGTGAAAAAGGGAAAAGATTTTATTGCATATTCCTTGGCTGTGGATGAGAGCACCGACATTTCTGACATTGCCCAGTTGTCAATTTTCATCCGCGGAGTGGACTCCAACCTAAGCGTGACAGAGGAGTTTTTGGCTTTACGTCCTATGCATGGCACAACTACGGGGCATGATTTGTATGAAGAGGTGTCAAGATGTGTAAATGAGATGGAGCTGCCTTGGGAAAAACTCGTGGGTTTGACAACCGACGGAGCACCTGCGATGTGTGGACACAGGAGCGGACTGGTGGCGAAGATACGGGAAAAGATGCAAGAGGAAAACGCGACAGGTGAGCTGACAGCTTATCATTGTATCATACACCAGGAAGCGTTGTGCGGTAAAGCCTTGAAAATGGAGCATGTAATGAGCATCATCACGCGCACAGTTAACTTTATCAGAGCCAAAGGTTTGAATCACCGCCAGTTCAAGGCATTTCTGACGGAGTTAGAAACGGAGCATGGTGATTTGCCTTATCACACAGAGGTGCGATGGCTAAGCCAGGGAAAGGTGCTTCAAAGATGTTTCGAGCTTCGTGAGGAGATTTGTCTGTTCTTGGACAGCAAAGGGAAAGACACAACACAACTCCGAGACGAAATGTTTCTGTGTGAAATGGCTTTTCTGTGTGACATTACGAGTCATCTGAATGCAATAAACTTGCAGCTGCAGGGTCGGGATCGTGTCATCTCTGATATGTACAGTACAGTGAAGGCATTTAAAACCAAACTGACTCTGTGGGAGACGCAGATGCGGAAAGAAAATTTGAGCCACTTTCCCAGCTGCCAGACCATGAAAGAGAAGCTCTCTACCAGTGCGTTCCCGAGCACACAGTTGGCTGATAAAATAGGTATGCTTGCCGCTGACTTTCGACGCCGATTTGCTGACTTTGAAGCACAAAAAAGCAGGTTGGAACTGCTCGGTAACCCATTTGCTGTTGACGTGGAAAGCTCACCACCAAACCTCCAAATGGAGTTGATTGACCTCCAATGCAATGATGCACTGAGGGCAAAATATGCGGCAGTGGGTGCTGCGGAGTTCGCCCGTTTCCTCCCCGGCACAATGCCCCAGCTGCGCATCCAGGCTGCTCAAACGTTGTCTATGTTTGGCAGCACATACCTGTGTGAACAACTGTTTTCTTTGATGAACCTGAACAAAACATCACACAGAAGTCGACTTACTGCTGAACACCTCCACTCAATTCTGAGGATTTCTTCAGCTCAGAGCCTTACCCCGAACATTGATGAACTTGTGGAAAAGATGGGACACCACCAAGTATCACCCTCAACCTCAAACAAGTGAACATTACTGTGCAATCACATATTTAGAGTTTTTACTCAGTTCAAGTTTAAAAGTTAAAATTTAATATTTGTTTTCACTGCATGTTACTTCTCCTTAAACAAAGTGTTGTTTTTGATTAATAGATTTTTGCACTTTATTTTTTTGTATTTCAATCCAATTATATTTTAAAAATATTTCAGTTGAGTGGATGATAGAAAATTGCTATTATTGTTTTTTCTTTGAAGTAAATTTAGCCCACTTTTGCTAAAATAGAAAATATAGTCTACTGATGGTGCCTTGAATACCGGTTTCTTTCATTTAATGTTCATGTTATGGGGATATTTATATAAAGGAAATTTGTCTTTTGTGTCTGTTGAAAATTAAAGATTACTGACAGAGCCATAAGAAAATATTGCTTTATTTATCTGATCATATTGTAATATATTTGTTAGGTTTTCAGTAGGTTCAATTAGGTTCACTAGACTATATGCGTCATTTAAAAATTTTTCAATGAACATTCGAACAGTCCGGCCCTCGTCTTGTAGCTGATTTTTTTATTTGGCCCTCCGTCCATTTGACTTTGACACCCCTGCCATAAAGGGTGATTAATACTGCCCTGTTGTGCATTTTTTCGGTATCCTTCCCAGGTTTGACATTCTACTTTGATTAAGTGTATTTATTTTAGGCGTCGGAATGTAAATAGTGACCTCATTACTCTTCATCACATTTTTGGCCAGAAAAATAAAGAAAAACAAAAGAAAGAAGACATTTTATTTAGAGTTGTTTCTCGAACACAAGCTCAATTGAGAATATTTTGTTCAGGGATGTGTTGTATATGTGTTTCATATGTGTTCTACCATAGTCACTGCTGCTCACTTCTACTTCTTCTTCCATCTGCGAGAAATCAATCCCTAGAGTCGAGCCTTGTTCCGAAATAGAAACTTGAATTTGTGTATCAATGTGTTACCCAAGCAGAGGATAACAACAGAACACAGTGCCTGACAAAATTACAAAAACATAGAGAAGAAACCCAACCCATATCCCCACACCTACACCCCTCCCCCTGATCCTGCCACCAACCAAACAGCCAACACCACAGAGCACGAGACAGGGTGTTTGCGAAACACAGGAGTCGGCTCACGGGGCACAGACTTCAGTTCAACGTCAAGTTTTGATTTATATTTGGTTGAGTTGTCAACTAATGTGAATTCAATGTGGGGGAAAAATGTAATTCCAATTACATTTACGCTGATTACTTTTTTACAAATCCAATTCGTTTTCCACATTGATTTAACGTCATCACATTGATTTTGGGGGGTTGAAATTACATGGAAACAACGTTGATTCAACCAGTTTTTGCCCAGTGGCTACTTTTCCACACTGTGGTTTCACAGATTCTTTCCATCGCTGCACACATCTGCAGGTTATCAGTAGGACACACATTCCTGCTCTCTTTCTCTCCTTCTCCTCCCTCCCTCGCTTCCTCTCTCTTTCTTTTGAATGTGATATTTACACCTACAGTAGAGGATAATTGGAGGTGTCGTCATAACATGGGGTTGGACGGTGGGTGGAAGTGTTTGGGCAGTCAAAGGGCTGGGTGCTCCATGGCTGCTGCAGGAAAACCCATCACATAATCTGGCTCCGTAATTAAAGCCTCTCCTGTTTCTCTCCCTCTGTCAAAGACGCACACACACAAATACACACACACAGAGAAAGCTGCATTCCTGCGACAGTTCTGGTTGCAATTTGTAGGATTAGCGAACAGAAAAGGGTTACAATGACTGAGGAGAAAGTCCACTCAGCATCACCTGAAAGGACAAAGGGGCCTAAGAAAAATATTGGAATTCAAGTCCAGGGTAATGAAATGAGACTCTGGCTGGGATTCAAACAAACCGGGATTCAGACAAAGGCAATTTTCCTGACGTTGGAGCAAATCGCATTCACAATACCTTTTAACCTCAAGTGCAGTGCATTGTTAGCGCATTGCGGTTTGTTTGAATCCTGGCCTATATATATATTCTTAGTGTGTGCTGCAGGCAGTAGTCTTAAAAGGGCCAGTTCAACCGGTTAATCCATGATTCATGGCCACTGGACCATGTTGGTTATCAGTGCGGTCAACGGTCATAAAGAGAGAACTACATCAGTGGTCAGTAACGGCTCTGAGAGGACCCAATGTAGCTCCACTGTTAACCTGTAACATCTGAACACTCTCTCTCTGAGGTAGGGACCATTCACCTCTGACCTCAGACTAGTTGGGGTCGTGAAGTCAGGTGCGGTCCTCTATGGGGCGTTAGGGTGCTTGACCCCCCCCCCCCCTCCCCCTTTAAGCCCCCAAGCCAGATGACTAGTGATGTAGTGGCCAAGTAAACTCTGATCGCCGGTTGTGGTGAAAAAAGTAATGCTTCCAATACTTAATGCATTTGTCCACAAAAGATGAGAAGACTGCGCAGCAACATAAAAAAGTGGGTAAATTGTGTTTACTCACATTTACCCTCCACTACACCACTGCAGATGACAGGGTTTAACTACAGTGAGGAAGTCACAATAAACATTACACAAGTTACAGGAGAGTAAAATAAAACAAATAAAACATCTAACTTTATACACTCCCTACAAATGTTTCCCTTTATTATGGTTTGGCATTAGTCATAAAGAACAATACAACCCTTTATCTTGAGGTATCATCAAAATGTTATCATCAGAGTACTGCGTTTATGTTTTGCAGACTGTAGTTTCTGATTAGCTACATTGTATATCCGACTCTGTACTGTATATTACCTGGGACCCAACCCAGTGGATTTGAGATGGATGGAAGTGACACACTGTTAACTGTGTAGCCAGAGTTTAATAGCTGGGTTGTGAAACACTGGTTATTTGTAATTACAACGTGTGGGTGGTCTCAGCTTCAGCTTCCACTAATAATGATTCAACAACAACAAAAACAGAGGGAGGGGGAGTGTTACCTGACACACACACACAAACACACACACAGACAATGTCCAGCTACTTGCTATTATCAGCTCTGAGGGAAGAGGCCAGGGACAATGTTCCAGGTCCAAGCTCAGGTCAGGTTTGATTGACTGCAGCTGCCAGGGGAAGGTCAACTTCTGTGTCTGTCCCACATCTCTGTTAGAGACAAATTTATATTTTTATTTTGGGAATTAACGAGCCTGTTTTGTAAATCAGACATTTCGGATTCCTTCACTCTTAGCTTTTAATTGAAATCATGTGGGATTTACACGACATGACTAAAAGTATGTGGACACCTGCTCATCAAACTTCTCATTACAAAATCATGGGTATTAATGTGGAGTTGGTCCCCCCTTTGCTACTATAAAAGACTCCACTCTTCTGGAAAGGCTTTCCAAACAAGAAACGGCCTTCCCCAAATTGTTGCCACAAAGTTGGAAGCAGAGAATCGTCTAGAACAGTGGTTCCCAAACTTTTTATAGTCCCGTACCCCTTCAAACATTCAACCTCCAGTTAGCACCAGGGTCAGCGCATTCTCAAATGTTGTTTTTTGCCATCATTGTAAGCCTGCCACACACACATTATACGATACATTTATTAAACATAAGAATGAGTGAGTTTTTGTCACAACCCAGCTCGTGGGAAGTGACAAAGAGCTCTTATAGGACCAGGGCACAAATAATAATATTATAATAATCAATACATTGGCTCTTTATTTAATTAACCATCTTACATATAAACACATCATCTGTATTTTACATTGTGTTGTTATTTCGCACTACACAAGATGGTTTAATTTTATTTTGGGCTATGAAACGAGGCTACTCATGCAAGAAAAAAACCTCACCCAAATCTATAGCCCTGTTGGAAAATACTGTTTGAAAATGTTAAGGAAAACAAATTATATATATTATTTGAATCTCATTTTTATTTGGCGTACCCCCGACGGCATTATGGTACCCCAGTTTGAGAATACCTTGTCTAGAATGTCATTATATGCTGCAGCGTTAAGATTTCCCTCCACTGGAGCTAAGGAGCCTAGCCCAAACCATGAAAAAAAGCCCCAGACCATTATTCCTCCTCCACCAAACTTTACAGTTGGCACTATGCATTCAGGCAAGTTGCGTTCTCCTGGCATCTGCTAAACCCAGATTTGTCCGTCGGACTGCCAGAGAACGTGTTTCCAGTGCTCCAGACTACAGTGCTTACAACACTTCATCTGACACTTGGCATTGTGCATAGTGATCTTAGGCTCCCGACGAATAGTTATTGTGCTGATGTCGCTTCCAGAGGCAGTTTGAAACTCAGTAGTGAGTGTTGCAACTGAGGACAGATGATTTTTATGAGCTATGCGCTTCAGCACTTGGCGGTCCCATTCTGTGAGCTTGTGCGGCCTACCACTTCATGGCTGAGCCGTTGCTGCTCCTAGACCTTTCCACTTTACAATAACAGCACTTACAGTTGACCGGGGAAGCTCTAACGGGGCAGAAATTTTACGAACTGACTTGTTGAAATGTGGCATCCTGTGAAGGTGTCACGTTAAAAGTGACTGAGCTCATCAGTACAGCCATTCTACTGCCAATGTTTGTCTATGGGGATTAGATGGCTGTGTGATCGATTTTATACACCTGTCAGCAACGGGTGTAGCTGAAATAGCCGAATCCACTAATATGAAGGGGTATCCACATCATTTTGTATATATAGTGTATCTGCCTGGTTGTTTCCATAGAAATGCTTCTCTAGTATCACTGTGAAATTTGTGAGTTAGTTGTTTGTGCCTCTTGAACAGCTGGTGGGTCCATAGTGATACCATCAGGTGTATAACAATCAGGTGTGGAAAGGTTTGGGGAGGTTTTAGTGTCCTTCTAATCTGTGAATCAGAATTAACCCTCTGCATTCAAACTATCTGTCCACAGCAGGCAGGCTGGCTGGCTTTAACAGTGTCATGGAACTGTGGGTTACAACAAAAAACAGGTGCTTACACAGGAAACTGGCCCTGTTGTCAGAGATCTGATTGGTCAGTCTGAGAAGGGTATTTCAGAAGGGAACTCATCACCTCCACCCAGCTGTAGCCTTGACACAGCAGCTTTAACCACCTGGTGGGGGTGGTGGTGATGATGAACATTTTGAAAATAATCAAACCACCACCATCAATAAATCAATCAAATGTATTTATAAAGTCTGTTTTATCAGCCGATGTCACAAAGTGCTGTACAGAAAGACAGCCTAAAAAAAACAGCAATCAATGCAGGTGTATAAGCACGGTGGCTAGGAAAAACTCCCTAGAAAGGCCAGAACCTATGAGCAAACCTAGAGAGGAACCAGACTCTGAGGGGTGGCCAGTCCTCTTCTGGCTGTGCCGGGTGGAGATTATAACAGAACATGGCCAAGATGTTCAAACGTTCATAGAAGACCCATAGATGGGTCAGATAATAATAATCACAGTGGTTGTAGAGGGTGCAACAGGTCAGCACCTCAGGAGTAAATGTCAGTTGGCTTTTCATAGCCGATCATTCAGAGTTAGAGACAGCAGGTGCGGTAGAGAGAGAGTCCATAACAGCAGCTCCGGGACAAGGTAGCACGTCCAGTGAACGTCCACCACCACCACCATGTAGTTATTAAAGTTAAAAGTGTTCTAATGAACTGTATTGAAAACCAGCCCAGAATAGTGTACGCAGTATATACTGTTTTTTATAGCTTTAAAAGTCTTGATCAACTAGACATGAAGGTCACTGCTATATAAGTTTTAACCAACCCTGCACTGAGCAGCACACTATTAGTCCTGTCATCCTCACTTGATAAACTCAGATGAATCATCTGGTTTCTGAGGAGGTCATGACTGAGCAAAAGGGACTTCCGCTGCCTGACCAGTTCTCCTAAAATGGAGGATGTAGATTTGATAGGTTTGAGAATGGTTGGACAGTTAAAGAGCTGACCTGTTGTTAAAATCTTTACAAATCTCCTTGATGATTGTTCTCATGGTACCAAATCAATACATCAACAAAACACCATTATTAGAGCTGGAGACATGGATTGCATTCATGCAGAAACAGAGCTCCCATAATTACAATTTTAGCCAAAATAGAGAGCATTGTCCATTATATTTGCCATTCTTTACAGTAGTAAAGCTAGCTCTCACACTCCCTAGTCGACTGTATAAAAAACAACCATTTTGATGACTTCCACTTACTTCTGTTCTAATGGTAATGGTTTGATTTGGGGTCATGGTATCCAACTCTGTGGAGAACCACAGGAATATGGTCTAACCCTTAGCAATGAACATAAACTCACACCCCCAAGCTAAGGTCTTGGTAATGTGATCTATACGAGTTAGTAGTGGGCTAATGACCCAAGGACCCAGGGTTGTGTTTCCCTGCTCTACAATCTAACAAGGGTCTCCACAGAACACTCCACAGGGCTTGGCATCCCATTTTTTTTGAGAATGTGTTTCCCCAAAACTATTTATTTCAGCATAAGGAGTGTGCATACGCACACTCACACACACATACATGGACGTCATACACACCAATTACCGCTGGTTGTGGTCATGTGTGATTTGTGATTGTGTGAAGCATGGCTCCAAAATGATGATGTAGCGGCTGAATGGAAGAAGGATTGTTCTGATGTGGGCATACCCATCCGTCCCTCCCTCTCTCTAGTTTCTCGCTGCCTGCCTCCCTCTTTCTCTCTGTTTCTCTCCATCTCTCTCTTTTCTCTCGCTCGCTCTCTCTTTCTCCCTTCCTGCCTCCCTCTTCTTTCTTTCTCCTTCTCTCCTCGCTCTCTTTCTCTTTCTCTCTCCCCTCCCACCACAGGCACTCAGGTGCATCTCTTAGCAGGGAAACCCAGAGGTCAGTAGCCCATGAAAGAGCCTCCTCTCTGGGGAAGAGAGAGAGAGGAGCCAGGGGGTGGTGGTGGCGGTGGTTGATGCCTAGTGTGGATCTGAGTGGGACCCCCTTAAAGATGCACTCCAGGATCTTAAGCACAACAAATTCGTAACATATACTACGAATTGGATTCGTAATATATCATACAAATAGAAAAAAAATATATATACAGTATATATATACAGTACCAGTCAAAGGTTTGGACACACCTACTCATTCAAGGGTTTTTCTTTATTTTACTATTTTCTACATGGTCAAAACTATGAAATAACACATGGAATTATGTAGTAACCAAAAAAGTGTTAAACATATCAAAATATATTTTTGATTCTGCAAAGTAAACAACCTTTGCCTTGATGACAGCTTTGAATTCTGTCAACCCTGCTGGTTAAGTGTGTCTTGAATTCTAAATAAATCACCAACAGAGTCATCAGGAACGCACCCACACACCATCACACCTCCTCCTCCATGCTTCACGGTGGGAACCACACATGCAGAGATCATCTTGTTCACCTACTCTGTATCTCATAAAGACACATTTTTTAAACCAAAAATCTCTAATTTGGACTCATCAGACCAAAGGACAGATTTCCACAGGTCTGATGTCCATTGCTCTTGTTTCTTGGCCCAAGCAAGTCTCTTTTTTTTATTGGTGTCCTTTTGTAGTAGTTCCTTTGCAGCAATTTGACCACGAAGGCCTGATTCACACTATCTCCTCTGAACAGTTGATGTTGAAATGTGTCTGTTACTTAAACTCTGTGAGGTAAACTCAATTTCTGAGGCTGGTATCACTAATGAACATATCCTCTGGTAACTCTGGGTATTCCTGTCCTGTGGCAGTCCTTAGTTTCATCGTAGTGCTTGATGGTTTTTGCGACTGCACTTGAAGAAACGTTCAAAGTTCGTGAAATCTTCCAGATTGACTGACCTTCATGTCTTAAAGTAATTATGGACTGTCGTTTCTCTTTGCTTATTTGAGCTGTTCTTGTCATAATATGGATTTGGTCTTTTACCACAGGACTATCTTCTGTATACCAACCCTACCTTTTCACAACACAACTGACTGGCTCAAACGCATTAAGAAGTAAATAAATTCCACAAATTAACTTTTAACAAGGCACACCTGTTAATTGAAATAAATTCCAGGTGACTACCTCATGAAGTTGGTTGAGAGAATGCCAAGAGTGTGAAAAGCTGCCATCAAGGCAAAGGGTGGATACTTTGAAGAATCTCAAATATAACATATATTTTAATTTGTTTAACACTTTCTTGGTTGCTACATGATTCCATATGTGATATTTCTTCTCTATTATTCCACAATGTAGAAAATCGTAAAAATAAAGAAAAAACAGTACTGTATATATACACATAAAATAGATAATAATAATAACACTTTTTACAGGACGTAACATATCATACGAAATGAACGATGTGTTACACAATTTGATGACGTGGTACACAAAAAACAAGGACCACTTTTGGCTTGTGAGTGCCACATTCAGAACTATTGGCTGAAATTCTAGAAAAGTTAGAGTGCATCTTTAATTGTACCGTAATCACAGCTGTTCTTCTGAGACATATAAAGTTGGGCAGCGATTGAGCTCCATGTGTGTCTGGTGCCCCCTCACAGCTGGTGCACTTAAGGGAAAGGAGAAGGTGGAACGGGGCATTTTCCAATATGGTGCTGGTGAGATTACAAAGGCAACAAACAGCTGAGTGACTACCATCGTGTCCACCACACAGGGCTGATCTCGTACCTCTGGTGCTTAGTGCAAGAGGCTCAGTGTGTAGTGTGTGTTAACATTTGTAACTTGGTATCAACTCAACCAATGTTGCAACTTTTTAATCAGGTTTTTACCTATGTAACTTCTATCAATAAAGATACCTCTAAATGTGAGTATATGTTTGAATTTAAGCTTAACACTTTACAGCAAGAAAAAAATGGGTAATGACATGGTAATAAAGACGGAAACTAGTTGTAATTTATTTAAGTGCTACCGCGTTAGGTACTATAAAAATAACTAAAATATAATGCAAGGTTAAGAATACAGTACAGCGCTTGTGACCTATCCAGTATGTTCTATTCCTATTATAACCTGTACCACATAACACTGATCGCAAGGTAGAGTTCACCATTAATATTAGCTCTAAATTGACGTGGCATGTTGTCTTTGAAGGTATTTTTTTCTCTTTAAACACAATAACAATGCCCCCCACAGATTCAGCTTTCAAAAAACAACAGCATTTGTTTGTAGTTAAGTACACACAGCTATTAGATGTTTATGAGTTAAATCAAAAGCTTTTGATTTAAAGCTTTTTCCCAATAAAACCACACCACGTGACTATTCTCAGAACCTTACTTTATGCTAACGTCAGCATAACTACAGCCGGGAACTTCATCCCTGCCACAAACACAACATCACAACTAAATAGGCCGGTCGGTTGACCATAGAAATAGAAAGAGTTAAACAGATCCAATTCTAAATTACTTTTGACTGTCCATTTTTTGCAATCTTTTGTCAACGCAGGACCAATAGGCCATGGTCCTGCGTTGACAAAACCTATCTTTCACCCCTAAACATCAGCTTCCTTCCTCTGAAGTTAAGTGAACTGAACTCCTGTGGTGCTTTAGAGCTGTCACTACACTGACCACAGTCAGGCTAAACACCATAGAGCTCTATTTACTATGTGAAGCGCTTTGAGTACCTCAGTAGGTAGAAAGCACTATATAAATCAAATCCTTTCATTCATTAGAGGCCTCTGATGTGGTGGGAAGCATGTCCATTGACCCAGCAGGGGGTTGGAGTGTTGGAGGGTGGAAGTCTCTCCAGGGACTCTATGAACCCCAGGCGATAGGGGTGTGTGTGGGCCTCAATAGTGACAAGTGACAGCCTCCACCTCCACCCAGAGAGGCGCTTAAACAGGCTGTCAATCCTCTTCTATTGAATCATATGATTAAATGGGGTTGTATGAAGTCCAGCACAATGTACAGTTCACACATGCACGCACGCATGCAGGTATACATACACACACACACAGAGAGAGACACACACACAGAGAGAGAAACTTGACCCTTTATAATAAATAGTAAATGCCTTTATCAGAGGACCAATAATCCTTGATGAGTGACTGGGCTGGCAGGTGTTTAAGATCAGTGTAAGTGATTTCATTAATTTATCCCTCCCCAGTCTCTGATTGCAGCTGGTAGTCAGATGCAGAGCAGTATGACATTACTGAAATTCCCAATGAAACACCACCTCTCTCTCACCTGTGACCTCTCAACCTATGTCTGAGATGACAAAATCCCCTAAAACACAAACAGACACATGTGCAGAAACATTCACGCACCCCTCCGCGTGATAGCCTAACAACTCCTGTCAGAATGGTGGAACAGAGGAGGAGGTTTGGATTAAATTGAACGATTAAGAAAATATGAAATCCCTACCTTTGAGCATGCCCCATCTTCTTTCACCTATACCCCAAGGTCTGCCTCTATCTCTCTCATCTCGCGGCCCTGGGGTGTATATTAAACTAAAGAGACAGTAGAGTTAACTGGACTTCCCTCAAGCCTAGGAGATGTCCCATCCCCTAACAGCTGAGGCCAGAGGCAGGAAGTTAGGGAGGTCTGAATGGAGAGGAGAGGAGGACACATCCTGGGGAAGACAAGCACATCTGCAGAGATAAGAGTACAGAGGAAAGAACAAATCACTTATCACCCAATTCCCTCAAGAAGTCATCAAATGAACCCCCAAACATTAATGAATGTAATGATTTAGATTAAACTAATGAGTAGATAATATGAACAGATGTATGAATGAATGACGGATGTATGAATGAATGGATTTGGAGAATATATGCTATTATTAATTTAATAGAGATATAACCAGCAGTGGTGTAAAGTGGTGTAAAGTACTTAAGCAGTGGTGTAAGTAAAAACACTTTAAAGTAACACTTAAGTAGGTTTTTGGGGTATCTGTACTTCATTATTTATATTTTTTAACAACTTTAAATTTTACTTCACTACATTCCTCAAGAAAATATGTTTAAGTACTTAAGTATCAAAAGTAAATGGAATTGCTAAAAGTACTTGTCACATTTTGACAGGAAAATTGTCCAATTCACACCCTTATCAAGAGAACATCCCTGGTCATCCCTACTGCCTCTGATCTGGCGGACTCACCAAACACAAATGCTTTGTTTGTAAATGATGTCTGAGTCTTCGAGTGTGCCCCTGTGGCTATCTGTCAATTCCTTTGGAAGTCACTCAAATATTTCTTAATCTATGATGATGTAGGCCTACTGGGTTTGTGCCACTACTTGTGTGATGCTACTTGGTTACAGAGTTTGAGAGAAGCAGCTTCATTGTAACCTCATCGAATTCACGCGTGTCCTTGGATGAGGAGTTAAATTCAGTCTAAAAAGTAGGATTGCAATGGGAAAGTATAGGCCACTTGTATCCATCTTCTCAGTCTCTCCACTGTCAGGTTTTTTTCATAAACATGCTTATCTAAATACTCCGTTCTTTTGCAAGCACACTCTTCTGTTTTCCCCGGATCAGATAGAGGGGATTTTCCTAATAGCGATGCTTCGGCCAGATAAGCGTCAATTGCGTGAGCAATTTTCCAAAAGCAGCAAGTGGGTGTGTAAATACAGTATATGTTGTCATTCGGGAGTTTTTCCTAGACACTGATCTAAGGTAAGTTTTGAGTTTCGCCTGACCTTCATTTGGGGAGTTTAAGCTGGTCCTAGATCTGTGCGTATGTGTTTGATAGGAAGCCTACAGGTGGGAGGGGTCAGAAAGCGCACGAAGGAAGGGAGGTAAAAAGGAAGAGAGAGGAGACTTGGGTAGGGGGAGAACAGTCATTCAGATTCTGCTCGGCTTGAAACGCAAGCCACCTTCCTCGCAGTTTTGCGTCGCAATAACTTCTTACTAACTGACTGAAATTAAAACTTATTCTTGGCAAAACTGTAACCCATTTCAACGTCTGGAAAATAACGGCAGGCTCGTGGATGCGCCTGGAAGTGTCTTATCGAATTTACAAGAATAATTAAGGGAATAGCAGCTGCTTTTGGACATATATGAAGGGAACATAAGTGCTATCAATCAGGGGACTAATAATATAGATGTTGAAGTCACGGTTTGAGATACCGTCTCACATCCCGCTGTAGCCTAACTATGGGTCGATAGTATGGACTTATCCGATTCTCGAGAGGAAGAGTGCGTCACGGCTGATAGGAATTTACTTCCACACTATTCGTGTGGAATAAAAGTTCATTGACAAGCGGGAGGATTCTGCCGCATCACTTTTTTGTTGTTTCTTGCGAAGGCATGGCGGGACCAGTTCTGTTTCTTGTGCTGTGGGTCTTCACATGGTCCGGGGAGGTTCGGTGTGCTTCGTACCCGCAGCGGTATAATCTCTATTCGGGACAGACCCAGGGGCAGCCACAGAACGGCGCACGGGCAGCGAGCAGACACAGGTAACACACACACACACACACACACACACACTCTCTCTCTCTCTCTCTCTCTCTCTCTCTCTCTCTCTCTCTCTCTCTCTCTCTCTCTCTCTCTCTCTCTCTCTCTCTCTCATCACACTCACTCTCATTTCAAAGGGTTCCAAACACTCACTCTCATCGCACTCACTCTCACTCAAAGGGTACCAAACATCTGGAAGGAGCTGATGCTGATGCGTCAGCGACAGATCCCAATTCTGTGAAAGGAGTTGCCTTGAAATGTGTGTCTCATTTGCAGTGCAGGTGTAACATGATAAAGGAATTTAGCAGTAAAGAAAACAAAAGATAGTGTTTAAATGACCCACAGCCATTATTCTCTATAAGAAACTGAACTATTAGATGTTTTAAGACCAAAGTGATTTTTTCTTTTTCTCCCATGTAGTCTAAACTCTAAACATCAAAGATTGTCAGCTAGAGTAGTCTCTCTCTCTCTCTCTCCCTGTCTGTCTGTCTGTCTGTCTCTCTCTCTCTCTCTCTCTCTCTCTCTCTCTCTCTCTCTCTCTCTCTCTGTGGCTGAGAGTGAGAGTAAATGTAACACAGATGAGCAGTCCTTCTCTCATCCAAATGTTCCATGAAAATTGTCTCTTTCCCCCCTCACTGAGCAGATCTGAAAGGAGCTCTATGGAGGAGCCACAGTGTCTAATAACCCCAGCGAAAATTAATCCGGCCTGGTGTTGCTATAGATGCGACAATATAGGTGTTGCTATAGATGCGACAATATAGGTATTGCTACAATGCTAAAAAGACTGCCCTCATCAGAGCAGTACTCACAGTCACACATGGACAGAGATACACTTGCTTTGTTATGTTTTCTCTCTTTCACTGTACCTCTCTATGTATCCATCCCTCCCTCTCTCTCCCTCCTCATACACCTCTCTCTCCCTTTTCATCCCTTTTTTTCTCTCTCTCTCTCTGTCACACACACACACACACACACACACACACACACACACACACACACACACACACACTCACACACACACAGCAACCTACAGACATGTCTGGGTTATTGGCAGTGGAGTGTTGCTTGTGGTGAGGAGTAAGGAGGAGAAGGGAGTTTCTCCCAAGCGTGATGTGTGATGTACTGTATGTGTTACCCATCGTCAACGGTGACACAACACTGTCCCAGGAGCTGGGTTCGCAGGCCAGATATACTGTAGACGACCATGTCAGTGAGGATCCAGGACACATACAGGGGAATCTCGAATGCATTTCCTTGATTCTGCACGTCCTCTCTCCTCGACCTCTTTCTCAAAAACTATTGGATGTGTAGTGTGTGTGTTTGTGCTGGTGCACCTGCGTACGCGTGTGCACGTGTTTACATGTGAGTGTGTGTATGCACATACTCTCTCCATCGGTTTCAAAGATGATGACTGGTGCAGTCACTTCGGAGTATGTATTAGTCATGCGCAGATCAGCAGTTTTTTCACCTGCACCCACACACAATTTCTAATAACCCATCTACAACTGACTATATGTGATAAAGGGAAAATCTGAGGCCTGCACCCGACGCGCAAAAATAGAAAATGTGCTGCACAGTTCCCTTTTTATATTATTGACATTTATTGAACAATTACTTTTACTTCAACATTTCTTCATTTATTTATTGAACATTTAGGCCTATTGAAGAGTAGCCTAATGTTTTGCAAAAAATAAATAGTCAAACAATTCCCTAAATTGACACCTTGCGTATGCATTCATGAAAAAGCTTCCACACTAATGCCAGATAAAAAAAACGTTTAAAAAACTTAATGTAGCCTATAAATATGAATTGCACAATAATTCTACATTTATGGAATTTTTGTATGCATTGTTTTTACTTTATTCAATCTACATGCCACAAAACCTCCATTCATCCACACAATATTTTCTGACCCATCCCGCACATGTAACCACGGGGACCACGGGGACTACGAGTTATGAATCAACCCGTGTGTGTGTGTGTGTGTGTGTGTGTGTGTGTGTGTGTGTGTGTGTGTGTGTGTGTGTGTGTGTGTGTGTGTGTGTGTGTGTGTGTGTGTGTGTGTGTGTGTGTGTGTGTGTGTGTGTGTGTGTGTGTGTGTGTGTGTGTGTGTGAGAGAGAGAGAGAGATAGTAAAGTGACTCTGACCCTGGTTCAGAGGGCATTTTTTAAATGTATATTATTTCACCTTTATTTAACCAGGTAGGCAAGTTGAGAACATGTTCTCGTATACAATTGCGACCTGGCCAAGATAAAGCAAAGCAGTTCAACACGTACAACAACAGAGAGTTACACATGGAGTAAAACAAACATACAGTCAATAATACAGTAGAAAAATAAGTCTATGTACAATGTGAGCAAATGAGGTGAGATAAGGGAGGTAAAGGCAAAAAAATGCCATGATGGCGAAGTAAATACAACATAGCAAGTAAAACACTGGAATTGGTAGATTTGCAGTGGAAGAATGTGCGAGGTAGAGATATAAATAATGGGGTGCAAAGGAGCAAAATAAATAAATACAGTAGGGGGAGAGGTTGTTGTTTGGGCTAAATTATAGATGGGCTATGTACAGGTGCAGTGATCTGTGAGCTGCTCTGACAGCATGTGCTTAAAGCTAGTGAGGGAGATGTGTTTCCAGTTTCAGAGATTTTTGTAGTTCGTTCCAGTCATTGGCAGCAGAGAACTGGAAGGCGAGGCGGCCAAAGGAAGAATTGGTTTTGGGAGTGACTAGAGAGATATACAGTGGGGCAAAACAGTATTTAGTCAGCCACCAATTGTGCAAGTTCACCCACTTAAAAAGATGAGAGAGGCCTGTAATTTTCATCATAGGTACACTTCAACTATGACAGACAATTATTATTTTTTTAATCCAGAAAATCACATTGTAGGATTTTTAATGAATTTATTTGCAAATTATGGTGGAAAATAAGTATTTGGTCACCTACAAACAAGCAAGATTTCTGGCTCTCACAGACCTGTAACTTCTTCTTTAAGAGGCTCCTCTGTCCTCCACTCGTTACCAGTATTAATGGCACCTGTTTGAACTTGTTATCAGTATAAAAGACACCTGTCCACAACCTCAAACAGTCACTCCAAACTCCACTATGGCCAAGACCAAAGAGCTGTCAAAGGACACCAGAAACAAAATTGTAGACCTGCACCAGGCTGGGAAGACTGAATCTGCAATAGGTAAGCAGCTTGGTTTGAAGAAATCAACTGTGGGAGCAATTATTAGGAAATGGAAGACGTACAAGACCACTGATAATCTCCCTCAATCTGGGGCTCCACGCAAGATCTCACCCCGTGGGGTCAAAATGATCACAAGAACGGTGAGCAAAAATCCCAGAACAACACGGGGGGACCTAGTGAATGACCTGCAGAGAGCTGGGACCAAAGTAACAAAGCCTACCATCAGTAACACACTATGCCGCCAGGGACTCAAATCCTGCACTGCCAGACGTGTCCCCCTGCTTAAGCCAGTACATGTCCAGGCCCGTCTGAAGTTTACTAGAGAGCATTTGGATGATCAAGAAGAAGATTGGGAGAATGTCATATGGTCAGATGAAACCAAAATAGAGCTTTTTGGTAAAAGTTCAACTCGTCGTGTTTGGAGGACAAAGAATGCTGAGTTGCATCCAAAGAACACCATACCCACTGTGAAGCATGGGGGTGGAAACATCATGCTTTGGAGCTGTTTTTCTGCAAAGGCACCAGGACGACTGATCCGTGTAAAGGAAAGAATGAATGGGGCCATGTATCGTGAGATTTTGAGTGAAAACCTCTTTCCATCAGCAAGGGCATTGAAGATGAAACGTGGCTGGGTCTTTCAGCATGACAATGATCCCAAACACATCGCCCGGGCAACGAAGGAGTGGCTTTGTAAGAAACATTTCTATGTCCTGGAGTGGCCTAGCCAGTCTCCAGATCTCAACCCCATAGACAATCTTTGGAGGGAGTTGAAAGTCCTTGTTGCCCCGCAACAGCCCCAAAACATCACTGCTCTAGAGGAGATCTGCATGGAGGAATGGGTCAAAATACCAGCAACAGTGTGTGAAAACCTTGTGAAGACTTACAGAAAACGTTTGACCTCTGTCATTGCCAACAAAGGGTATATAACAAAGTATTGAGGTAAACTTTTGTTATTGACCAAATACTTACTTTCCACCATAATTTGCAAATAAATTCATAAAAAATTCTACAATGTGATTTTCTGGATTTTTTTTCTCATTTTGTCTGTCATAGTTGAAGTGTACCTATGATGAAAATTACAGGCCTCTCTCATCTTTTTAAGTGGGAGAACTTGCACAATTGGTGGCTGACTAAATACTTTTTTGCCCCACTGTACCTGCTGGAGCGCATGCTACAGGTGGGTGCTGCTCTGGTGACCAACGAGCTGAGATAAGGGGGGACATTACCTAGCAGGGTCTTGTAGTGGTGGGTAGTATATTGGGCTTTGGTATCTAAATGGATGGCACTGTGATAGACTGCATCCAATTTATTGAGTAGGGTATTGGAGGCTATTTTGTAAATGACATCGCCGAAGTCAAGGATCGGTAGGATGGTCAGTTTTACAAGGGTATGTTTGGCAGCATGAGTGAAGGATGCTTTGTTGGAAAATAGGAAGCCAATTCTAGATTTAACTTTGGATTGGAGATGTTTGATCTGAGTCTGGAAGGAGAGTTTACCGTCTAACCAGACACCTAGGTATTTGTAGTTGTCCACATATTCTAAGTCAGAACCGTCCAGAGTAGTAATGTTGGACGGGCGGGCAGGTACAGGCAGCGATTGGTTGAAGAACATGCATTTAGTTTTACTTGTATTTAAGAGCAATTGGAAGCCACAGAAGGAGAGTTGTATGGCATTGAAGCTCGTCTGGAGGGTTGTTAACACAATGTCCAGGGCCAGAAGTATACAGAATGGTGTCGTCTGCGTAGAGGTGGATCAGAGGCTCACCAGCAGCAAGAGCAACATCGTTGATGTATACAGAGAAGAGAGTCGGTCCAAGAATTGAACCCTGTGGCACCCCCATAGTGACTAACAGAGGCCCGGACAACAGGCCCTCCGATTTGACACACTGAACTCTATCAGAGAAGTAGTTGGTGAACCAGGCGAGGCAATCATTTGAAAAACCAAGGCTATCGAGTCTGCTGATGAGCATGTGGTGATTGACAGAGTCGAAAGCCTTGGCCAGTTCAATGAATAAGGCTGCACAGTATTGTTTCTTATCGATGGCGGTTAAGATATCGTTTAGGACCTTGAGCGTGTCTGAGGTGCAGCCATGACCAGCTCTGAAACCAGATTGCATAGCGGAGAAGGTATGGTGGGATTCGAAATGGTCGGTAATCTGTTTGTTGACTTGGCTTTCGAAGACCTTAGAAAGGCAGAAAGGGATATATATAGCAGTTTGGATCAAGAGTGTCCACCCCCTTTGATGGGGGGGATGACCGCAGCTGCTTTCCAATCTTTGGGAATCTCAGATGACACGAAAGAGTGGTTGAACAGGCTAGTAATAGGTGTTGCAACAATTTCGGCAGATAATTTTGGAAAGAAAGGGTCTAGATTGTCTAGCCCGGCTGATTTGTAGGGGACCAGATTTTGCAGCTCTTTCAGAACATCAGCTGACTGGATTTGGGAGAATGAGAAATGGGGAAGGCTTGGGTGAGTTGCTGTGGGGGGTGCAGTGCTGTTGACCGGGGTAGGGGTAGCTAGGTGGAAAGCATGGCCAGCCGTAGAAAAATGCTTATTGAAATGATCAATTATGATGGAATTATCGGTGGTGACAGTGTTTCCTATCCTCAGTGCAGTGGGCAGCTGGGAGGAGGTGTTCTTATTCTCCATGGACTTTACAGTGTCCCAGAACCTTTTTCAGTTTGTGTTTCAGGAAGCAAATTTCTGCTTGAAAAAGCTAGCCTTGGCTTTTCTAACTGCCTCTGTATACTGGTTTCTAGCTTCCCTGAAAAGTTGCATATCACGGGGGCTGTTTGATGCTATTGCCGAACGCATTGGATGTTATTGTGTTGGTTAAGGGCAGTCAGGTCTGGAGAGAACCAAGGGCTATATATGTTCCTTGTTCAACATTTCTTGAATGGGGCATGCTTATTTAACCTCTTAGAACTACCCCTCCTGGCTCCGGGAGAATTGTCATAAGCAACCGCTGAATAGCATATAACCAAGGGCTATATCTGTTCCTATTTCAACATTTCTTGAATGGGGCATGCTTATTTAAAACCTCTTAGAACTACCCCTCCTGGCTCAGGGAGAATTGTTATAAGCAACCGCAACAGTCCGAAAATATTACTAGAAAATATTAATATTCATGAAATCACAAGTGAAATATTTTGAAACACAGCTTAGCCTTTTGTTAATCACCCTGTCGTCTCAGATTTTGAAATTATGCTTTACAGAGAAAGCAATACAAGTGTTTGTGTAAGTTTATCGATAGCCTAGCATAGCATTATTTCCACCTAGCATCAGGAAGCTTGGTCACGAACATCAGAAAATCAATCAAATTAACCGTTCACCTTTGATGATCTTCAGATGTTTTCACTCACGAGACTCCCAGTTAGACAGCAAATGTTCCTTTTGTTCCATAAAGATATTTTTTATATCCAAATACCTCCGTTAGTTTGGTGCGTTATGCCCAGGAATCCACCGGAAATAGCGGTCACGACAACGCAGACAAAAATTCCAAATTATATCCAAATTATATCCATAATGTCGACAGAAACATGGCAAACGTTTTTTATAATCAATCCTCAAGGTGTTTTTCAAATATCTATTTGATAATATATCAACCGGGACAGTTGGCTTTTCACTAGGACCGGGAGGAACAATGGCTGCCTCTCTCTGTTGTGCAAGAATCACTCTGAACACCTATCCACTTACGCAATGTGGTCGTTCACGCTCATTCTTCAAAATACAGTGCCTTGCGAAAGTATTCGGCCCCCTTGAACTTTGCGACCTTTTGCCACATTTCAGGCTTCAAACATAAAGATATAAAACTGTATTTTTTTGTGAAGAATCAACAACAAGTGGGACACAATCATGAAGTGGAACGACATTTATTGGATATTTCAAACTTTTTTAACAAATCAAAAACTGAAAAATTGGGCGTGCAAAATTATTCAGCCCCTTTACTTTCAGTGCAGCAAACTCTCTCCAGAAGTTCAGTGAGGATCTCTGAATGATCCAATGTTGACCTAAATGACTAATGATGATAAATACAATCCACCTGTGTGTAATCAAGTCTCCGTATAAATGCACCTGCACTGTGATAGTCTCAGAGGTCCGTTAAAAGCGCAGAGAGCATCATGAAGAACAAGGAACACACCAGGCAGGTCCGAGATACTGTTGTGAAGAAGTTTAAAGCCGGATTTGGATACAAAAAGATTTCCCAAGCTTTAAACATCCCAAGGAGCACTGTGCAAGCGATAATATTGAAATGGAAGGAGTATCAGACCACTGCAAATCTACCAAGACCTGGCCGTCCCTCTAAACTTTCAGCTCATACAAGGAGAAGACTGATCAGAGATGCAGCCAAGAGGCCCATGATCACTCTGGATGAACTGCAGAGATCTACAGCTGAGGTGGGAGACTCTGTCCATAGGACAACATATTATATTGCACAAATCTGGCCTTTATGGAAGAGTGGCAAGAAGAAAGCCATTTCTTAAAGATATCCATAAAAAGTGTCGTTTAAAGTTTGCCACAAGCCACCTGGGAGACACACCAAACATGTGGAAGAAGGTGCTCTGGTCAGATGAAACCAAAATTTAACTTTTTGGCAACAATGCAAAACGTTATGTTTGGCGTAAAAGCAACACAGCTGAACACACCATCCCCACTGTCAAACATGGTGGTGGCAGCATCATGGTTTGGGCCTGCTTTTCTTCAGCAGGGACAGGGAAGATGGTTAAAATTGATGGGAAGATGGATGGAGCCAAATACAGGACCATTCTGGAAGAAAACCTGATGGAGTCTGCAAAAGACCTGAGACTGGGACGGAGATTTGTCTTCCAACAAGACAATGATCCAAAACATAAAGCAAAATCTACAATGGAATGGTTCAAAAATAAACATATCCAGGTGTTAGAATGGCCAAGTCAAAGTCCAGACTTGAATCCAATTGAGAATCTGTGGAAAGAACTGAAAACTGCTGTTCACAAATGCTCTCCATCCAACCTCACTGAGCTTGAGCTGTTTTGCAAGGAGGAATGGGAAAAAATTTCAGTCTCTCGATGTGCAAAACTGATAGAGACATACCCCAAGCGACTTACAGCTGTAATCGCAGCAAAAGGTGGCGCTACAAATTATTAACTTAAGGGGGCTGAATAATTTTGCACAGTACAGACCTGGATAGTAGGACAGAACTCTGCAGGCTATCTCTGCAGTAGATTGCAACACCGCCCCCTTTGGCCGTTCTATCTTGTCTGAAATGTTGTAGTTAGGGATGGAGATTTCAGATTTTTTGGTGGTCTTCCTAAGCCAGGATTCAGACACGGCTAGAACATCCGGGTTGGCAGAGTGTGCAAAAGCAGTGAATAAAACAAACTTAGGGAGGAGGCTTCTAATGTTAACATGCATGAAACCAAGGCTATTACGGTTACAGAAGTCATCAAAAGAGAGCGCCTTGGGAATAGGAGTGGAGCTAGGCATTGCAGGCCCTGGATTCACCTCTACATCACCAGAGGAACAGAGGAGGATAAGGGTATGGCTAAAAGCTATGAATCCTTCTACACCAGCTCTGATGCTCATTGGATGTGGCAGGGCTTGCAAACATAATGTAATTGCAAAGGGAAACACAGCCACGAGCTGTCCAGTGAGGACGGCAACACTGAACCATGCGTGAGAGCACCAGCTGTTCGGTACAAGTGTGTGATCACGCTCTCTGTAGCCCATGTGAGTAAGACCTTTAAACAGGTTAACATTCACAAGGTCGCAGGGCCAGACAGATTACCAGGACGTGTACTCAATATTTGTTGTTCAAAGTCACTCACACATAGATACCATTACCAGGACAAACTCAATATTTGTTGTTCAAAGTCACTCACACATAGATACCATAGACTGTATGATCCTGTGTCTGGTTCCACACACACAGAGAGCCAGCCAGAGACCATGCGGTGACCAGCTGGCAAGGTGTCTTCACTGACATGTTCAACCTCTCCCTGACCCAGTCTGTAATACCTACATGTAAGAAAAAGAGATATGCTCTTGTAACGGCTTTCATCGGAAGAAGAGGAATCGTCAGACCAAAATGCAGCGGGATACGTGTTCATCTTTATTATAAGGAACTGAACACAAAAATAACAAAAGGAAAACCCGAAACAGAAATAGATCTACCCACAACTAAAAGTGAAAAAACAGGCTACCTAAGTATGATTCCCAATCAGAGACAACGATAGACAGCTGTCCCTGATTGAGAACCATACCCGGCCGAAACATAGAAATACAAAAACCTAGACATACAAACATAGAATGCCCACCCAAATCACACCCTGACCAAACAAAAATAAAAACATACAAAGCAATCTACGGTCAGGGCGTGACAGCTCTCTGCAAGGTTTTGTATATCTTGCCTATCATATGAACGTCCATTTTTCTGACTCATATAAGATTCCCTCAAGGTTGCTCTGGTGTCCAAAAGATTTGAAATAGAAATTTCGTAATATGCAACTTTTTCAGTTGCGTGTATTTGAAAATATCGACATTTGTCAGTTCAAAATTGCCTTTTAATTCTGTAATTTCCTCTTACCAATTAATTTACGGTTTCTATGCCTTTAGCTTTCCATGTTGACCAATTTATCGGTGAATTATGTAAAGCTTTCCAAAGATTGTTCCACAGGGTTGTGTTTTTAGGCAGCAATATTGGTTCTTGTAGAATACGTTTCATTTTTTTCCATATTGTTATAGTGTTCTTAACTATGAAGTTGTTCATGTTCTTAGCTTTATCCTTTGAAAATTCTGGGAATGAGCATGCACATCTTCATTATGTACCCATTGTTTCTCTTTAGTGCATTTAACTATATGTCGTAAGTAAAAGCCTTGGGTAGCGAGTTGATACAATTCCAAGTCGTAGGTTAAAATCACCCACAGACTTAGAAAATGTCCCTTTTTATTCTATGATTTTTATTTTCCCATATGAAGTCTGTTTTGACCGAGTGTACTTTTTTAAAGAATGTCTTCGTGGGTAATTGGTATTACCGAAAATATTACCGATATATATTTTATATATATTGTTGAGTAATGGAATACAGTTATCTTTATATATTTGTTGTTTGTTGTCACTTATTAAACATCCTAAGTATTTCATATTTTCTGTGGTCCACTTAAAGGATTTCTGTAGTTTGTGAGTTACTCTTTTTATTGTTCCTATTGCCATTATTTCATTTTCTTGTCTTCTGAATGACTGAATGGTCAATGGGGTTCGACTCGGGATGCATGCATCAAATATACATTTTAAAGGAAAGCCACAAACCATAATCAAATTTATCAAAGAATGCAGCAGTCAGATGAAACAGGGATTTTATGCTGAGGGATAATGAAAGCTGAACCTCGCAGGGCCTTCTGCTAAACTTTCATGTTCTGCTCTGCCAAATATTTGAGCTCTCATTCATGTCATCTCTCATCTCAACTGTGTGGGCAGGCAACACTTGCTGATAATAACATTCTTCATTTTTAATCAAAATATGTTTTTTTTGGCAGAAATGCCTTCTGGAACATGTAAACCTTAGTAAAAAACTTGTATGCCATCTGTAGATACAAGTAAAATTGTTAAATAACGAGTCTAGTTTGTTAAGCTACTGAAAAATACAGGAACCTTCCCGCTAGCCGTGATTAGCTGATATAATGGATGGACTGGACATGACGAGAGATTAATTCGGGTTGGTCTGCCATGTAGCATACTTCTGTCTATTACATGATTTGTTAAGTATGTGAGGATAATTCTGTCTACCGCAGTTTTTTTTGAAAGATATCATGAAGAACTGAAAAAGTTGTAATACTGCTCTTAACATTGCTGCCCTGAAGTTAATAGCACTATTGACAAAGCTCAGTGGGAAAACATTGTGATGCTGACTCTCTCTGACTCTGAAAATGAATCAGACAATGAGGAAATCTCTGATTTAAGTAAAAACATTTCAATTGAACCAGACATTTTAGAGTTTTCTGTTGAAAATGGTGGGGGAAAAACAGTGTCATTGTCACAGAAGAAGTTGACAGAGTTTTGAAATCCGTGGAATGCCCAGTGGAAGCAGAGAGCAGCAGAGAGGTGATCGCCAAATGCGCCAAATGGGGAGAGAATCCAAAAAGAGAACACAGAAAGAAGGCTGTTGTATAAAACACATGTCTCTGGATCTTCAAACTAAGGGAAACCATGGCATCCATGATAGAGGGAGAGGCCTCATCCATGTATACAGCTACGTTTTCAGATATTATACATTTCTAATTTTGTCAAATTAATTTTCATTGCGAGCTAAAGCGTACTGTTAGCTAGCTAGCTAGCTAAAGTTAGCTGACTGGCTCGCTAGCCAATGTAATGTGTATGATCTGTGTAGGAGCTCTAGAAAGAGGCCCAGTTGTTTTGAACGTGGCAGTAGAGTTGGGATTATGGTTAATGTTTTTGATAGCTAACTACATGTCTAAACAAAAGACTCCACTATGCAAGTAACCATTTCACTGTAACATTTACACTTTCTGTATCCTGTGCATTTGACAAATAAACTTAGATTTGATTTGATATAGTGTGTTTACCAGAGACGGTAAAGTGAAGAACAACATGACCTGCACCAAAGTTAGATTAGGATATAATCAAGTGTATTTTTGCTACAATCAAGTGTATTTTTGCCGTACTTTCACCACTTTTAGTCTTGAAATCTTTGGCTGTTTACTACACTGTGAATCCTTAAAGAGATGGGTGGGACTAAGGCTTAAGAGTGGGGTTATAAATTCAAAGCATAATTACTTTCTCATTGTTCCTCAGCTACATATACCAATTTCTAGCTCTACATAGGACCGAATCCAATTGGTGGGTCACAAAAAAGATATGCTAGCTCAAGGGTGTTAAACTCAATCAGCTCACGGGCCAATATTTTAAAAAAACACAACGAAATCGGAGGCCAGACATAGCCTATTTGATTTGACAAAAAACGGTAACTGTGACCCTAACTGTCCATTGTTTTATTAGAAAAAATATGGCACTTTTTAATGTCCACTTATGATGCTGTATATAACATTTATAACATTTATAACATTTAACATTTATAACATTTAACATATTAAAACAAAATAGATCAATAATATGTCCAGCTTTTTCTGCTCTGCTTGCAGATGTGCATAATATGCTGCGACCCTAATTTAATAACTCCAAATAACAAAATTGTAGCTATAGGTTGTTGTAACATTTAAACTTTTAAACATGTTTTCTTTGTTTTTTGCACTACTTCCATCACCGGTGCAGTTGAATGCCGTCTTGTTGTATGGTGCACTCAAAATGTAATGTATTTGAATAGCCTACCTAGGCTACTGCTGTAATAGGCAAAGAGAAATACACATTTCTCTTTTGCATGGTGTTTTGTTTTTTGGTTATTCATTGTCAAGCTTTAAAAACCGAAGCCAGACTGCAGCATTTTAGTAGGCTAGCTAAGACTGTGGCATGTGTCTGTACACAAACACTGTAAACGGGACACACGAAAGCAGCGTAATTGAAGGTGAATTGGCTGAGTACATAACTCTGTAATTTCATAAAGTTCTACTGTTGGGTCATTTAGACTTGCTTGTGTGTACTATTCAGCCCACGGGTCTTGTGTTTGAAACAAGTGCGCTAGCCTATTAACCATGTGTCTATAACCACTGACTTGTGATCATTGCCCTTGCTAGTTTGATTGTATTGACATTCCCAGCATTAGTTACATTCGTCCATTTCTGTTCAAAATATTGAAACTGAAACAGTGCTTCCCGAATAGGTGGAGGCAGCAAACAATGTCCCAAGGCAGCTGTGATTTACAACCTGATAGCAATATTGTTTGGACTACCAAGAAATGTGTTGGTGAACTATATTAATCATGCATTGAACTGCCTCTCAAGTGATATCTATTCTGCCAACATTGTCTTATTGTACGACATGGAATTTTGAGTGAAATATAACCTATTTTTAAAACCTCTTATGAAGTTTGTTTTGAAGCATAAACTGGGAATTTTATATTTTTGACTGATATTATAAGTGTCTGTTTCATATCTGCAAAGTAGTTAAAACGCTGTCAGTTCCACTTTAATTTCCTCTCTGTCTCAGGTTCTCCAAGTTTTCTTTGGAATGTGTCATACCCTATGTAATTCTGGAATTCTGGTCAGGCTCATTCAGATGATGTGGTTGGTGGACAGTTTATTTTCCCTGTGTGTGTGTGTGTGTGTGTGTGTGTGTGTGTGTGTGTGTGTGTGTGTGTGTGTGTGTGTGTGTGTGTGTGTGTGTGTGCATGAGTCTGTGCGAGGGAGATCCCTGTCTTTGTCAGTGTGTATAGTTGTCAATATTGTTTGTGTGGCATTGTGTTAGTTTAGTGTGTATTGTATCACCTCTTAGTGTGTATTCAGGCCCTGATGGCAGGGGTGGGAGCTACCTTTAGACCAATGTTTATTACAGTCCATCAGTGTTAGGTTTTGGGAATGGGGGATACCTAGTCAGTTGGCAAACTGAATGTATTCAACTGAAATGTGGCTTCTGCATTTAACCCAAACCCTCTGAATCAGAGTGGTGCGGGGGGCTGCCTTAATCGACATTTACAGCACCCGGGGAACAGTAGGTTAACTGCCTTGCTCAGGGATTCAATCCAGCAACCTTCTGGTTACTGGCCCAACGCTCTAACCACTGGGCTACCTGCTGTCCAGTGTGTGTTATCCTCTTTATAGGCCTGTAGTATATTACCTGTCTTTTAGGGTCTTTTAGTACATATAATTAGTTATTCTCAGCTAGTTAGGTCGTTAGTGATAGAATTTGATGACCTTGTCTTCCCCTTTTTATCCTACGTCTCTTTCTCTTTAACCCGCTTTCTTCTCTTTCTCTCATCCCTCCCTTAACCCCCATCTTTCACTTTCCATTTCCCCCATCTCCTTTTTTGCTCTCTCTCTCCCCCCTCTCCTATCTATCTGGTTCTCACATTATTACACCCTCGAGGCACCCAGGCATATTCTACATCCACAATTATGGTAATATAAAACATGCTGCTGCCTCTCATCTCACACGGGGATAAGGCAGGACAAGGTCTTCACATTCCACTATGGAGAACAAGCTGTTTCGACCACCCAGGGAACTCTGACACACTCCTTACATGGGCTATTGAAGCATTTATCCCCGCAACATTGGGACAGATTTTTTTAGAAATTGCAACCAAAATCGCTATCTCTTTCAGTTTCTCTGTGTCTCTCTCTCTCTCTCTCTCTCTCTCTCTCTCTCTCTCTCTCTCTCTCTCTCTCTCTCTCTCTCTCTCTCTCTCTCTCTCTCTCTCTCTCTCTCTCCCCTCCCCCTCTGTCAGTCTCTCTATCTCTCTCTCTCCCCTCCCCCTCTGTCAGTCTCTCTTGAATGTGTCAGTGGCTGTTATCTTGGTGCCAGTCTAAACGCTGGCTGCAGTTCTACTCTAAAGTGGTGCCAGCAGTAGTGATAGGTATTCGTGGGACACTGCTGTTTTGTTCAGTCAGATCCTTGACTTCATCGACAGTGTGTTGGTGACGGGGATATAAAACTACACACTTACAGTACGCACGCATGCACCCAGGGACTCATTCACACACACACACACACACACACACACACACACACACACACACACACACACACACAGATTTTGGTCAATCATTGAGCCTTCTCATGTTGAAGCTCCTCTGTGAAAGCCTTCCATTCACACCCCAGTCGGTCAGTCTCCTTCTATCTGTTGTGAGTTCCACTGGATGATAAGATGATGAGACCTGTCTCGATTGGTTTCTATCTATGTTTGTTTAAACAATCAATTAATGATTAATGCGACTATCCCTGATGCTTCTCCCTCTTTTTCCCTTGCCCCGCTACAAAGTTTCTCCATGCAGGCAGTCACTGAGTCCAAGGTGCTACAGGAGCTCCTGAAACTTGACCCCAAGATACTATCTGGGTCAGATGGTTTAGACCCTTTCTTCTTTATGTTTGCTGACCTTATCATCGCCAAACCTATCTCCAACATTTTTAACCTGTCTCTCCTTTCTGGGGAGGTTCCCATTGCCTGGAAGGCAGCCATGGTTTGTCCTTTATTTAAAGGGGGAGATCAAGCTGATCCCAACTGTAATAGGCCTATTTCTATTTTGCCCTGTTTATCAAAAGTGTTGGAAAAACTTGTCAATAATCAACTGACTGGCTTTCTTGATGTCTATAGTATTCTAACTGGTTTGCAATCTGGTTTCCGCTCAGGTTATGGATGTGTCACTGCAACCTTAAAGGTCCTCAATGATGTCACCATTGCCCTTCATTCTAAGCAATGTTGTGCTTCTATTTTTATTGACTTGGCCAAAGCTTTTGATACGGTAGACCATTCCATTCTTGTGGAACGGCTAGGGAGTATTGGTGTATTTGAGGGGTCTTTGGCCTGGTTTGCTAACTACCACTCTCAAAGAGTACAGTGTAGTCAGAAAATCTGCTGTCTCAGCCACTACCTGTCACCAAGGGAGTACACCAAGGCTCTATCCTAGGCCCCACGCTCTTCTCAATTTACATCAACAGCATAGCTTAGGCAGTAGGAAGCTCAGTCATCCATTTATATGCAGATGATACAGTCTTATGCTCAGCTGGGCACTCCCCAGATTTTGTGTTAAATGCTCTACACAAAGCTTTCTTAGTGTCCAACAAGCTTTTTCTACAATTAACCTTGTTCTGAACACCCCCAAAAGAATGCCCCTCTCCCCACAGGTGTGATTACTACCTCTGAGGGTTTAGAGATTGAGGTAGTCACCTAATACAAGTACTTGGGAGTATGGCTAGACAGTACACTGTCCTTCTCTTAGCACATATCACAGCTGCAGGCTAAAGTTAAATCTAGACTAGGTTTCCTCTTTCGTAATCGCTCCTCTTTCACTCCAGCTGCCAAACTAACCCTGATTCCCCATCCTACCCATGTTAGATTACGGAGACATAATTTATAGATCGGCAGGTAAGGGTGCTCTCAAGCGGATAGATTTTTTTTACCATTCGGCCATCAGATTTGCCACCAATGCTCCTTATAGGACACATCACTGCACTCTATAATCCTCTGTAAACTGGTCATTTCTATATACCTGTCGCAAGACCCACTGGTTGATGATTATTTATAAAATCCTCTTAGGCCTCACTCCCCCCATCTGAGATATCTACTGCAGCCCTCATCCTCCACATACAACACCCATTCTGCCAGTCACATTATGTTAAAGGTCCCCAAAAAACACACACATCTCTGGGTCACTCCCTCTTTTCAGTTCGCTGCAGCTAGTGACTGGAACGAGCTGCAACAAACACTCAAACTGGACAGTTTTATCTCAATCTCTTAATTCAAAGACTCAATCATGGACACTCTTACTGACAGTTGTGGCTGCTTTGCGTGATGTATTGTTGTCTCTACCTTCTTTCCCTTTGTGCTGTTGTCTGTGCCCAAGTAATGTTTGTACCATGTTTTATACTGCTACCATGTTGTGTTGCTACCATGTTGTTGTCATGTTGTGTTGCTACCATGCTGTGTTGTCATTTTTTGCTGCCTTGCTATGTTGTTGTCTTAGGTCTCGCTTTATGTAGTGTTGTCTCTCTTGTCGTGATATGTTTTTTGTTCAAAATGTATATTTTTATTTTTAATCCCTGCCCCCGTCTCCGCAGGAGGCCTTTTGGTAGGCCGTCATTGTAAATAAATATTTGTTAATAACTGACTTGCCTAGTTAAATAAAGGTTAGTTAAAAAAAATTAAAAAGAATAATAATACTTTTGTGTTCACAGTACACAATCAGATTATGAGTAATGTGATACTCGTGACCCATTCCCTTTTTCCTGGGATTCTAAGGCTTTTTAACCCGCCTTCTCTCTCTCTTCACAGCTGTATCACTTTATGACATTCAATACCTCTCTTTTCGCTCAGTTAATTCATTATTGTGTACTTAGAGTAACCCTCTCCTCTTTATCGCTCTATTCTCAGTTGTCTGAGAAGAAGACTCCTCTTTCCACTCTGTCTGGTTCTATTGGTGACACACAGCATGTCCTGGCCATTCTCCACCCGCGTTCCCCCTGCCTCTCCCCCTATTTTCCCTCTGCCTCCTGTCTCCCCCTTGTCTGTCTGTTTGTTGTGACTGCGAGGCAGCCTAGGGGACCCCTCACAATGCAGCAAAGCTTTCAGTCTGGGTCTAGGAGACAGGGCCTTGTGTTAAGCGCCCTTGCTCCAGAGAAGGGCTCTCGTTTCTAGGTTAGTAATGTGCAGTTGTCTGGGTCAATGGTGCTTTTCAGTGGGTATTAGTGTTGTGGTTAGGATACCCAGGGTACAGGGCCTCGATGTGGTAGTGTCATTGCAATACACACGCACATGCACACCCCACACACATACACACACACAGTGATCTGTGTGTGAACCACTTGAGGGATTAAATTAATGGAAGCTTTAGATGAGTTGGTAGTCGAGGAGACGTACCTTCTTTATCTATGCTTTAAATACACTCAGGGAAACTTTAGCACTCTAAACAGTAATTGACGAATTAGATTAAAATACAGCCTCTATATATTTCCCCAAAGTCCCACTTACATTTTGGGTGTGGCTGAATAGGGAATCTGCACAGACTTATACACAGCACATTCTATAGGCATTTTGATAAAGGACAGATAATGAAGGTTGGTATGTCCTCTTTTACATTGTGAAAGATCTGCAGTGTGTAGGGCTTGGCTCTGTTTGTGGTAACAGTTACTGTGATGACTGTGTGTTTAAATCATTGTGTATTCCTCAAGGCTCAGTTTACATGCAATATGGGCCTGTACAACAGATTTACAGAGAGAGTGTTTGTGTGTGCGTGCAGCCATAAAATGGACAAAAATAGCTTTTTAGAAAACTATTTCTCAAGCAAGAATTTTGCTACGACTGCCTGGGTGTGGTGTCAGTGGGTAATGGAAGACCCCGATGAAATGGACAAAAATTAATGGCAACTTATTGGCATTGGGTGAACCATGTACACAATCACAAATACCACTCAAATAGCCGGTAGTTCATCAAAACCATATTGCAACCGGAACATTGCAAATGCCAAGTGTCATTAATCAAAAATCCCATAGGGGGTGAGTGCGCTCCACCGTAGATTTTCATATGGGAAATGGTCACAAAGTCAGGTCCCAAGGATGACATTTTAAAACCTCATAAAAAGTGCTTTTTGGACAGTTTTTCTTGTTTTGTTTTTTTGTCAAGTCTTATTTTATTGAGTTTGTCCATAAGGCCAATGTTTTGTCCATATACAATTGAAGTCGGAAGTTTACATACACTTAGGTTGGAGTCATTAAAACTTGTTTTTCAACCACTCCTCAAATATCTTGTTAACAAACTTTAGTTTTGGCAAGACGGTTAGGACATCTACTTTGTGTATGACACAAGTAATTTTTCCAACAATTGCTAACAGACGGATTATTTCACTTATTTCACTTACTGTATCACAATTCCAGTGGGTCAGAAGTTTACATACACTAAGTTGACTGGAAATGATGTCATGGCTTTAGAAGCTTCTGTTAGGCTGATTGACATCATTTGAGTCAATTGGAGGTGTACCTGTGGATGTATTTCAAGGCCTACCTTCAAACTCAGTGCCTCTTTGCTTGACATCATGGGAAAATCAAAAGAGATCAGCCAAGACCTCAGAAAAAGAATTGTAGACCTCCACAAGTCTGGTTCATCCTTGGGAGCAATTTCCAAATGCCTGAAGGTACCACGTTCATCTGTACAAACAATAGTGCGCAAGTATAAACACCATGGGACCAAGGAGCCGTCATACCGCTCAGGAAGGAGACACGTTCTGTCTCCTAGAGATAAATGTACTTTGGTGTGAAAATTGCAAATCAATCCCAGAACAACAGCAAAGGACCTTGTGAAGATGCTAGAGGAAACAGGTACAAAAGTATCTAAATTCACAGTCAAATGAGTCGACACAACCTGAAAGGCCGCTCAGCAAGGAAGAAGCCCCTGTTCCAAAACCGCCATAAAAAAAGCCAGACTACGGTTTCCAACTGCACATGGGGACAAATATCGTACTTTTTGGAGAAATGTCCTCTGGTCTGATGAAACAAAAATAGAACTGTTTGGCCCTAATAACCATTGTTATGTATGAAGGAAAAAGGGGGAGGCTTGCAAGCTGAAAAACACCATCCCATCCATGAAGCACGGGGTGGCAGCAGCATGTTGTGGGGGTGCTTTGC
Source organism: Oncorhynchus clarkii lewisi (assembly GCF_045791955.1). Taxonomy (NCBI): domain Eukaryota; kingdom Metazoa; phylum Chordata; class Actinopteri; order Salmoniformes; family Salmonidae; genus Oncorhynchus; species Oncorhynchus clarkii. The sequence continues at coordinate 23,691,558 of NC_092165.1, read as the reverse complement.
TGCAGGAGGGACTGGTGCACTTCACAAAATAGATGGCATCATGAGGAAAGAAAATTATGTGGATATATTGAAGCAACATCTCAAGACATCAGTCAGGAAGTTAAAGCTTGGTCGTAAATGGGTCTTCCAAATGGACAATGACCCCAAGCATACTTCCAAAGTTGGGACAAAATGGCTTAAGGACAACAAAGTCAAGGTATTGGAGTGGCCATCACAAAGCCCTGACCTCAATCCTATAAAAAAAATTGTTAGCAGAACTGAAAAAGCCTGTGCGAGCAAGGAGGCCTACCAACCTGACTCAGTTACACCAGCTCTGTCAGGAGGAATGGGCCAAAATTCATCCAACTTATTGTGAGATGCTTGAGGAAAGCTTCCCGAAACGTTAGACCTAAGTTAATCAACTTAGGTCAATACTAATTGAATACTAATTGAGTGTATGTAAACTTCTGACCCCCTGGGAATGTGATGAAATTAATAAAAGCTGAAATAAATCATTCTCCCTACTATTTTTCTGACATTTCACACTCTTACTATAACGTTTTGATCCTAACTCACCTAAAACAGGGAATTTTTACCAGGATTAAATGTCAAGAATTGTGAGTTTAAATGTGAGTTTAAACTGAGTTTAAATGTAATTGGCTAAGGTGTATGTAAACTTCCGACTTCAACTGTGTGATCACAGGAAGTCGGCATCTGAACCCAAACGCCATTGAAATATGTCCAAATGGCATAAGAAATGTCCAAATGGCATATGTAAGTACTGAATGTACCAAATCAGAATGTTATGTCAACTTGCCATATATGATCATAGGAGGTTGGCCTCTGAACCCAAAATGTCCAAATGGCATAGGAAATATCCAAATGGCATATATACTGACCAAATGATATATGTTAAGCCCTGAATCAACCTAGAAGGTATATTTGTCATGTTTGGTCATAGGAAGCAATAATTTCTCATTGATGTTCATTCAGCATGTCCATTTCGCAATAGGAAGTCCTTATGGATAGAAACTAAGCAAAAAAAGTAACGTCCTTTTTTCAGTATCCTGCATTTCAAAGATAATTTGTATAAATCCAAATGACTTCACAGATCTTCTTTGTAAAGGGTTTAAACACTGGCCATGCTTGTTCAATGAACCATAAACAATTATTGAACCTGCCCCTGTGGAACGGTCATTAAGACACTAACAGCTTACAGACGATAGGCAATTAAGGTTACAGTTATGAAAACTTGGGACACTAAAGAGGCCTTTCTACTGACTTCTGAAAAACACCAAAAGAAAACAAAGATGCCCAGGGTCCCTGCTCATTTGCGTGAATGTGCCTTAGGCATGCTGCAAGGAGGCATGAGGACTGCAGATGTGTCCAGGGCAATAAAATGCAATGTCCGTACGGTGAGACGCCTAAGACAGCGCTACAGGGAGACAGGACGGACAACTGATTGTGGCAGAACACATGTAACAACACCTACACAGGATCGGTACATCCGAACATTACACATGCGGGACACGTGCAGGATGGCAACAACAGCTGCCCGAGTTACACCAGGAACGCACAATCCCTCTATCAGTGCTCAGACTGTCCGCAATAGGCTGAGAGAGGCTGGACTGAGGGCTTGTAGGCCTGGTGTAAGGCAGGTCCTCACCAGACATCAACGGCAACAACGTCGCCTATGGGCACAAACCCACCAGCCCTGGACCAGACAGGAATGGCAAAAAGTGCTCTTCACTGACGAGTCGCAGTTTTGTCTCACCAGAAGTAATGGTCGGACTTGCGTTTATCATCGAAGGAATGACCATACACCGAGCCCTGTACTCTGGAGCGGGATTGATTTGAAAGTGGAGGGTCCGTCATGGTCTGGGGCGGTGTGTCACAGCATCACCGGACTGAGCTTTTTGTCATTACAGGCAATCTCAATGTTGTGCGTTACCGGGAAGACATCCTCCTCCCTCATGTGCTACCCTTCCTGCAAGCTCATCCTGAAATGAACCTCCAGCATGACAATGCCACCAGCCATATTGCTCGTTCTGTGCTTGATTTTCTGCAGGACAGGAATGTCAGTGTTCTGCCATGGCAAGGAAAGAGACCGGATCTCAATCCCATTGAGCACGTCTGGGACCTGTTGGATCGGAGGGTGAGGGCTAGGGCCATTCTTCCCAGAAATGTCTGGGAATTTGCAGGTGCCTTGGTGGAAGTGTGGGGTAATATCTCACAGCAATAACTGACAAATCTTATGCAGTCCATGAGGAGGAGATGCACTGCAGTACTTAATGCAGCTGGTGGCCACACCAGATACTGAGTCTTACTTTTGATTTTGACCCCCCCCCCCCTTTGTTCAGGGACACATTATTCAATTTCTGTTAGTCACATGTCTATGGAACTTGTTCAGTTTATGTCTCAGTTGTTGAATCTTGATATGTTCCTTCAAATATATACACGTGAAGTTTGCTGAAAATAAACTCAGTTGACAGTGAGAGGATGTTTATTTTTTTGTTGAGTTTACATTGGCAATGGACACTGTCAACTTGCAGAAGAGCATGTTCACACTGACGATATAGCATATGTGTGATGAACACTGTCCAACACCGTTATTGTTGAGTTTAGCCTCTCCATTTTGGGATGGCAAATCCCTCATTAAATACATTGGAAATGGACAAATGTTAACTGTCCATTTGCAATGTCTTACAATGGGGACTTACCAACACCAATTGGGAATTTCAGACTACTGCTGAAATGCCCAATTGACTGGCTTGTTGAACTCAGGATGGCCGAGCAGTGATAGTGGTTCCTCTCCATCGCTCGTTTGTGTTGATTTCAGCCTGTCCATTTGGTGATGATAAATCCCCCATTAAATACATTGGAAATGTACACTGTCCATTAGCAATATAAAATGTACAATGCTAATATATTATACTGCCATCAAGTCAGCCATCAGTCAATAAGATATCATACTGACACCAAACTTATACATACTGACACCAAACTCACTTTGTCCAACTCTTTTAATAGCCAACTATTACATATTTCAGAGCCGGCCCACAATTCATAGCGCCTTCTGTTAAAACCATTTTAAAAACTTGAAAAAAAAACAGTTACATTTGAGATGATATTCTGATATTATGTGTAGGCCTAGTCAATAGGTCATTCAGAGCCCGAGCAGCGACCTTAATTAGTGATGACAATTCACTTATTTCGGGGGTTGCTATGGGTTTCCTGGACAACCTATCTGCCAGAAACATGTAGGGTCAGTCTCTATGGGCCGAGGCGGTTTCAATGCACCTAGGCTTGTGATTCTGGGACTTTTCTAAATGTTGTCATTTTTGAGAAATGATTTGAAGTTATTGCAAGTGGACGAGGCTATCTACAGATCAGCATGTGAAATCAATTTGGATGAACACATCCCAGTGTATCCAAGTATTGTTGTGCTGATAGGATAATTATTTATCCATGTCCTGAGGGTTCAGATCCCTCTGTGTGTCCCGCTTGGCTCTCTATTTATTTAGCACTTTTCTATATACATTGCCTTGCAAAAGTATTCATCCCCTTTGGCATTTTTCCTATTTTGTTGCATTACAACCTGTAATTTTAATGGATTTTTATTTAGATTTCATGTAATGGACATATACAAAATAGTCCAAATTGGTGAAGTGAAATGAAAAAAAGAACTTGTTTCAAAAAATGTAAAACAAAAAATGAAAACGGAAAAGTGTTGCGGGCATATGTATTCACCCCCATTGCTATGAAGTCCCTACATAAGATCTGGTTCCACCAATTACCTTCAGAAGTCACATAATTAGTTAAATAAAGTCCACCTGTGTGCAATCTAAGTGTCACATGATCTGTCAAATGATCTCAGTAGAAATACACCTGTTCTGAAAGACCCCAGAGTCTGCAACACCACTAAGCAAATCAAATCATATTTTATTGGTCACAGACACGTGGTTAGCAGATGTTAATGCGTATGTAGCGAAATGCTTAAACTTCTAGATCCGACCTTGCAGTTATATCTAACACGTAATCCAACAATTTCACAACAACTACCTTATACACACAAGTGTAAAGGAATGAATAAAAATATGTTCATATAAATATATGGATGAGCGATGGCCGTGCGGCATAGGCAAGATGCAGTCGATGGTATAGAGTACAGTATATACATATGCGATGAGTAATGTAGGGTATGTAAACATTATATAAAGCGGCATTGATTAAAGTGACTAGTGATACATTTATTACATCCACTTTTTAATTATTAAAGTGGCTAGAGATTTGAGTCAGTATGTTGGCAGCAGCCACTCAATGTTAGTTTAACAGTCTGATGGCCTTGAGATAGAAGCTGTTTTCTCGGTCCCAGCTTTGATGCACCTGTACTGATCTCGCCTTCTGGTAGATAGTGGGGTGAACAGGCAGTGGCTCGGGTGGTTGTTGTCCTTGATGATATTTTTGGCCTTCCTGTGACATCGGGTGGTGTAGGTGTCCTGGAGGCCAGGTAGTTTGCCCCCAGTGATGCGTTGTGCAGACCGCACTACCCTTTGGAGAGCCTTACGGTTGTGGGCAGAGCAGTTGCCATACCAGGCGGTGATACAGCCCGACAGGATGCTCTCGATTCTGCATCTGTTAAAGTTTGTGAGTGTTTTCAGGGACAAGCCAAATTGACTGCATGGCCACGCGGTCATGGGTGAACAGGGAGTACAGGAGAGGGCTGAGAACGCACCCTTGTGGGGCCGCAGTGTTGAGTATCAGCAGACACGAGAGGTATGTGGCAGGGTCTTACAGTCAATCACGGACTACAAAAAGAAAACCAGCCCCGTCGCGGACCCCGCAGTTTGCTCCCAGACATATTAAAAAACTGATAAGCTCGCTTTGAGGACAATACAGTGCCACCGACACGGCCCGCTACCCAAAACTGCGGGCTCTCCTTCACCGCAGCCAACTTAAGTTAAACATTTAAACGTGTTAACCCTCGCAAGGCTGCCGGCCCAGACGGCATCCCTAGCCGCGTCCTCAGAGCATGCACTGACCAGCTGGCTGGTGTGTTTACGGACATATTCAATCAATCCCTATCACAGTCTGCTGTTCCCACATGCTTCAAGAGGGCCACCATTGTTCCTGTTCCCAAGAAAGCCAAGGTAAATGAGCTAAACGACTATTGCCCCGTAGCACTCACTTCTGTCATCATGAAGTGCTTTGAGAGACTAGTCAAGGATCAAATCACCTCCACCCTACCTGACACCCTAGGCCCACTTCAATTTGCTTACCGCCTCAATAGGTCCACAGACAACACAATCGCAATCACACTGCACACTGCCCTAACCCATATGGACAAGAGGAATACCTATGTAAGAATGCAGTTCATCGACTACAGCTCAGCATTTAACACCATAGTACCCTCCAAACTCGTCCTTAAAACCTCTTCATCCTACCCCCTCCTTTTTTGAACATTCTGTTAAAAATCGCGCAACTTTTCAGCGTCCTGCTACTCATGCCAGGAATATAGTATATGCATATGATTAGTATGTGTGGATAGAAAACACTCTGAAGTTTCTAAAACTGGTTAAATCACGGCTGTGACTATAACAGAGCGTGTGTTTCATTGAAAAACGCAAGAAAAACTGCTCTCTGAAAGCAAAAAATAATTTCCATAAGTCACTTCCACCAGTTGTTAAAAGAGAACAGAATTTAATGGGAATTTGCCTGCACCTCATACAAATTCCGCACGATGGCGCCATTGTACTAATTTTCAATTGAATTAATTGTTGGAAAATACATCTGTCTGACCTCCAGTTTTCCAGTCTTCACCCGGATGCAGTTTAGGGAGAGATCAGATTGCATTGTTTTTGAAGTGAGGACCTATTGAAGAGACATCGCCCTGTAATCATTTTGATAGATTATAAACGTTTACTAATACCTAAAGTTGGATTACAAAAGGATTTCGAAGTGTTTTGTGAAAGTTTATCGTCGACTTTTTTAATTTTAAAAAATTACGCAGCGTTTAAAAACGATGATTTTTTCTGAATGACACAACTTCTATACAAAGCTATTTTGGGTATATATGGACCGATTTAAACGAAAAAAAGACCCAATAGTGATGTTTATGGGGCATATAGGAGTGCCAAGAAAGAAGCTCGTCTAAGGTAATGAATGTTTTATATTTTATTTCTGCGTTTTGGGTAGCGCCGGCTATCGCAAAATCTGTTGTTTACGTGTCGAGCTGGCATTTTGGGGGGTGCATGCTATCAGATAATAGCTTCTGATGCTTTCGCCGAAAAGCATTTTAAAAATCTGACTTGCTGGCTAGGTTCACAACGAGTGTAGCTTTAATTCAATACCCTGCTTGTGAATTTTGATCAAGGTTTGAGTTTTAACGAGTACATTTAGCATTTAGCGTAGCGCATTTGCATTTCCAGCTGCCTACTTGAGACATATGCGTCTCAAGTAGATTCAAGAAGTTAAGCTTGAGACCCTGGGTCTCGACCCCGCCCTGTGCAACTGGGTCCTGGACTTTCTGACGGGCCTCCCCCAGGTGGTGAGGGTAGGAAACAACATCTCCACCCCGCTGATACTGAACACTTGGGCCCCACAAGGGTGCGTTCTCAGCCCTCTCCTGTACTCCTTGTTCACCAATGACTGCGTGGCCATGCACGCCTCCAACTCAATCATCAAGTTTGCAGACGGCACTACAGTGGAAGGCTTGATTACCAACAACGACGAAACAGCCTACAGGGAGGAGGTGAGGGCCCTCGGAGTGTGGTGTCAGGAAAATAACCTCACACTCAACCTCAACAAAACAAAGGAGATGATCGTGGACTTCAGAAAACAGCAGAGGGAACAACCCCCTATCCACATCGACGGGACAGTAGTAGAGAAGGTGGAAAGTTTTAAGTTCCTCGGCGTACACATCACGGACAAACTGAAATGGTACACCCACACAGACAGCGTGGTGAAGACGGCGCAACAGTGCATCTTCAACCTCAGGAGGCTGAAGAAATTTGGCTTGTCACCGAAAACACTCACAAACGTTTACAGATGCACAATCGAGAGCATCCTGTCGGGCTGTATCACCACCATCCTGTCGGGCTGTATCACCACCTGGTACGGCAACTGCTCCACCCACAACCGTAAGGCTCTCTAGAGGGTAGTGAGGTCTGCACAACGCATCACCGGGGGCAAACTACCTGCCCTCCAGGATACCTACACCACCCGATGTCACAGGAAGGCCAAAAAGATCATCAAGGACAACAACCACCCGAGCCACTGCCTGTTCACCCTGCTTATCATCCAGAAGGCGAGGTCAGTACAGGTGCATCAAAGCTGGGACCGAGAGACTGAAAACAGCTTCTATCTTAAGGCCATCAGACTGTTAAACAGCAATCAATAACACTGAGTGGCTGCTACCAACATACTGACTCAAATCTCTAGCCACTTTAATAATAAATAATTTGATGTAATAAATGTGTCACTAGTCACTTTAAGCAATGCCACTTCATATAATGTTTACATACCCTACAATATTCATCTCATATGTATATAATGTACTCTACACCATCTACTGCATCTTTCCTATGCCATTCGGCCATCGCTCATCCATGTATTTATATGTACATATTCTTATTAATTCCTTTACACTTGTGTGTAAAAGGTAGTTGTTGTGAAATTGTTATATTACTTGTTAGATATAACTACATGGTCGGAACTAGAAGCACAAGCATTTCGCTACATTCGCATTAACATCTGCTAACCATGTGTATGTGACCAATAAAATTTGATTTGATGATTTTATTTGATATGCGTCGCAAAAGTTAGAGTAGCAATGATCCAGAATGCTGCCAGCCCAGGTCGCGCATTTGATATGCTAATAAAATTTGGGGAGCCTTGTTTTCAGATTAGCTTGTCCAATTAAGTTATTTCAGGGCCTTCGCCGTGTCTGCTTGGGGGCTGTGATTATAATCGAAGAGAATTCTCTTGGTAGATAATGCGGTCAGCATTTGTTTGTACGGAATTCTGCGTCAGGTGAACAAAAGGACTTGAGTTCCTGAATGTTGCTATGATCACACCATGACTCGCAAGGAATACACCCCGCCCTTCTTCTTACCAAAGATATGTTTTTTTCTGTTGGCGCGATGCTTGAAGAAACCGGGTGGCTGTACCGACACTGATAACGTATCCTGAGAGAGCCATGTTTCCGTGAAACAGAGAATGTTACAATCTCTAATGTCTCTCTGGAAGGCAACCCTTGCTCAAATTTAGTCTACCTTGTTGTCAAGAGACTGGACATTGGCGAGTAGTATACTCGGGAGCGGTGAGCATTGTGTCCGTTTACGGAGCCTGACCAGAAGACCGCTCTGTCTGCCCCTTCTGCGGCGCCATTGTTTTAGGTTGTCTACTGGGAAGTGGCACCATGGGGCAAGTGGCACCACCAAGCAAGAGACACCATGAAGACCAATGACCTCTCCAAGCAGGTCAGGGACAAAGTTGTGGAGAATTACAGATCAGGTTTGGGTTATAAAAAAGTATCAGAAACTTGGAAAAAAAATGGAAAGAATATAGCACCACAACAAACCTGCCAAGAGAGGGCCGCCCACCAAAACTCACAGACCAGGCAAGGAGGGCATTAATCAGAGAGCCAACAAAGAGACCAAAGATAACCCTGAAGGAGTTGCAAAGCTACACAGCCGAGATTGTAGTATCGGTACATAGGACCACTTTAAGTCGTACACTCCACAGAGCTTGGCTTTACGGAAGAGTGGCCAGAAAAAAAGCCATTTATTGAAGAAGAAAATAAGCAAACACGTTTGGTGTTCGCCAAAAGGCATGTGGCAGACTCCCCAAACATATGGAAGAAGGTACTCTGATCAGAGAAGGTACTCTGGTCAGAGACTAAAATGTAGCTTTTTGGCCTTCTAGGAAAACGCTACAGTGCCTTGCGAAAGTATTCGGCCCCCTTGAACTTTGCGACCTTTTGCCACATTTCAGGCTTCAAACATAAAGATATAAAACTGTATCTTTTTGTGAAGAATCAACAACAAGTGGGACACAATCATGAAGTGGAACGACATTTATTGGATATTTCAAACTTTTTTAACAAATCAAAAACTGAAAAATTGGGGGTGCAAAATTATTCAGCCCCCTTAAGTTAATACTTTGTAGCGCCACCTTTTGCTGCGATTACAGCTGTAAGTCGCTTGGGGTATGTCTCTATCAGTTTTGCACATCGAGAGACTGAAATTTTTTCCCATTCCTCCTTGCAAAACAGCTCGAGCTCAGTGAGGTTGGATGGAGAGCAATTGTGAACAGCAGTTTTCAGTTCTTTCCACAGATTCTCGATTGGATTCAGGCCATTCTAACACCTGGATATGTTTATTTTTGAACCATTCCATTGTAGATTTTGCTTTATGTTTTGGATCATTGTCTTGTTGGAAGACAAATCTCCGTCCCAGTCTCAGGTCTTTTGCAGACTCCATCAGGTTTTCTTCCAGAATGGTCCTGTATTTGGCTCCATCCATCTTCCCATCAATTTTAACCATCTTCCCTGTCCCTACTGAAGAAAAGCAGGCCCAAATCATGATGCTGCCACCACCATGTTTGACAGTGGGGATGGTGTGTTCAGCTGTGTTGCTTTTACGCCAAACATAACGTTTTGCATTGTTGCCAAAAAGTTACATTTTGGTTTCATCTGACCAGAGCACCTTCTTCCACATGTTTGGTGTGTCTCCCAGGTGGCTTGTGGCAAACTTTAAACGACACTTTTTATGGATATCTTTAAGAAATGGCTTTCTTCTTGCCACTCTTCCATAAAGGCCAGATTTGTGCAATATACGACTGATTGTTGTCCTATGGACAGAGTCTCCCACCTCAGCTGTAGATCTCTGCAGTTCATCCAGAGTGATCATGGTCCTCTTGGCTGCATCTCTGATCAGTCTTCTCCTGGTATGAGCTGAAAGTTTAGAGGGACGGCCAGGTCTTGGTAGATTTGCAGTGGTCTGATACTCCTTCCATTTCAATATTATCGCTTGCACAGTGCTCCTTGGGATGTTTAAAGCTTGGAAAATCTTTTTGTATCCAAATCCGGCTTTAAACTTCTTCACAACAGTATCTCGGACCTGCCTGGTGTGTTCCTTGTTCTTCATGATGCTCTCTGCGCTTTTAACGGACCTCTGAGACTATCACAGTGCAGGTGCATTTATACGGAGACTTGATTACACACAGGTGGATTGTATTTATCATCATTAGTCATTTAGGTCAACATTGGATCATTCAGAGATCCTCACTGAACTTCTGGAGAGAGTTTGCTGCACTGAAAGTAAAGGGGCTGAATAATTTTGCACGCCCAATTTTTCAGTTTTTGATTTGTTAAAAAAGTTTGAAATATCCAATAAATGTCGTTCCACTTCATGATTGTGTCCCACTTGTTGTTGATTCTTCACAAAAAAATACAGTTTTATATCTTTATGTTTGAAGCCTGAAATGTGGCAAAAGGTCGCAAAGTTCAAGGGGGCCGAATACTTTCGCAAGGCACTGTATGTCTGGCGCAAACCCAACACCTCTCATCCCCCAAGAATACCATCCCCACAGTGAATTATGGTGGTGGCAGCATCATGCTTTGGGGATCTTTTTCATCGGCAGGGACTGGGAAACTGGTCAGAATTGAAGGAATGATGGATGGCGCTAAATACAGGGAAATTATTGAGGGAAATCTGTTTCAGTCTTCCAGAGAATTGAGACTGGGACCGAGGTTCATCTTCCAGCAGGACAATGACATTGACAATGACCAAGCTTATAGAGACATGTCCTAAGAGACTTGCAGCTGTAATTGCTGCAACAGCAGGTATTGACTTTGGGGGGGGGGGGGGGGGGGGTGAATAGTTGTGCACGCTCAAGTTTTCATTTTTTTTGTCTTATTCCTTGTTTGCTTCACAGTAAAACATATTTTGCATCTTCAAAGTGGTAGGCATGTTGTGTAAATTAAATTTTACAATTCCCCCATATCGATTTTAATTCCAAGTTGTAAGGCAACAAAATAGGAAAAATGGCAAGGGGGGTGAATACTTTCGCAAGCCATTGTATATATTTTTGATAGCACTTGTCCAAAAGGGACAAAGCCACATGGTGAAGGGTTCATTATGTTATGGATCTTTGTCTTCAATACTAACAGTTGTGTTATCCAGGTGATGGCTGTTGTTGTGGAACCAGAGAGTCCTGAGACTTCATCACAAATTTAAGCACTAAAATTAAGAAAGGACCGTCTTCTCTGCTGCCAGTAGAATTCTTTATTGCCCTCCAGTATATCTCTATACATTCATAATACACCGGCTGGGATTTCACGTAAAGACTATACACTCATAAACTATAATAGATTGGGCTTTCATGCAAAGAAGATGTGATGGTGACAATGGAGTTTTTTTTATCTTTAGTGCACTATATTTAATGCACTTTGTGGAGAATAGGGCGGATGTGTCAGGGTTACCGGGACAAATTGAAAGATGGTCTGGCTGGCTAACTGCAGTGTAATCAGGGAGGAGGTAATGGCACAGTACGGCTAGTTTGTGGTCTCCCCTCCCTCCCTGACTTAATTCTACCCTTCTCCTCCCTTCTCCTCAAAGCACCACTCCTGAAGAAGGAACTGTGAACGAGCCAGCTGTAAAGTGTGTGTGTGTATGTACGTGAACGTACATGCCTGCATGTGCATGTGTGTCATGGACAAGTTGGTCAGACATTTTACAACTTGAATTGGAAGTAAGATTACCTGTGCACCTTCCTATTCCACCCTTATCTCTATAGCATTTGGTTATTTTACAACATCATACTCTATAGTAGAGAGGCTGGAGAGATATTATACTACCTTATACTACCTTTTATGGTCATACAATTACCTGTGCATGCCTCTACCTAGAAGCGCTAAGTATAGGTGTTCTGTGTAAAGCAGACTTTACTGTACTTTTCATTACATACACTGTCCAATGTGTGTGTGTGTGTGTGTGTGTGTGTGTGTGTGTGTGTGTGTGTGTGTGTGTGTGTGTGTGTGTGTGTGTGTGTGTGTGTGTGTGTGTGTGTGTGCGTGCGTGCGTGCGTGCTTTGGTCTGTTTGCTGTAAGTACAGCTGTAGGCCGGTGGCTCCAGAGGACTATCCATGAGGATCATCTTCAAATCAGCTCATGTAATTACAGAGTTATTCTCATTCCATATGTAACACTGTGATTATTACCGTGTGTTTCACTGTTGCATCTGTACTGAAGAAAGCAGAAATAAGCCATTGAGATTAGCGGCTCCTCTGAAGCATTGCCATTTCATTAGTAGCTACATGTGGGGGAACACTTCCTGTTTCTCACATCACAGAGAGGTCAAGCTCTGCGGCAACGACCTGCTTGGTCGAGCGGTGGGTTGTGTTCAAGGCGAGGGAAAGGCGACTGGTGAGGAGCGTAAAAAGGAGGAGGGAAAAGGGTATGGAAAAGGAAGAGGTCATTGTGACAATGTGTCTGACTAAGTGGTTAAGAGAGTGGGAGGATGGATGGTCAGATGTGTGTCTGTTTTTTTATGTGTGTGTGTGTAAGCGTGTGTGAGGGATTTTTGCTCACTGACATCGTCCAGAAGCCCAAGAGACATTTTCGCGAAACACAAGCTCCCCTTGGCAGCCTCAGCACCGTGATGTCAACAGCACAGCGAACGTTTGTAAATGAGGGTCCAAACTAGAGGTCGACCGATTAATCGGAATGGCCGATTAATTAGGGCCGATTTCAAGTTTTCATAACAATCGGAAATCAGTATTTTTGGGCGCCGATTTCCGATTGTATTATTATTATTTTTTTAATACCTTTATTTAACTAGGCAAGTCAGTTAAGAACACATTCTTATTTTCAATGACGGCCTAGGAACGGTGGGTTAACTGCCTTGTTCAGGGGCAGAACGACAGATTTTCACCTTGTCAGCTCATTCTTGCAACCGTGCAGTTAACTAGTCCAACGCTCTAACCATTGAACTCCTCGAGGAGCCTTCTTGCGAATGCAGATGAAGCCAAGGTAAATTGCTCGCTAGCATTAAACTTGTCTTATAAAAAACAATCAATCATAATCACTAGGTATAACTAGTAATCCAGTTTAGCAGGTAATATTAACCAGGTGAAGTTGTGTCATTTCTCTTGCGTTCATTGCACGCAGAGTCAGGGTATATGCAACAGTTTGGGCTGCCTGGCTCATTGCGAACTAATTTGCCAGAATTTTATGTAATTATGACATAACATTGAAGGTTGTGCAATGTAACAAGAATATTTAGACTTAGGGATGCCATACCGAACGGTCCCGTATTTCACTGAAATAATAAACGTTTTGTTTTCGAAATTATCTTTCCGGATTCGACCATATTAATGACCAAAGGCTCGTAATTCTGTGTTATTATGTTATAATTAAGTCTGATTTGATAGAGCAGTCTGACTGAGCAGCAGCAGGCCCGTAATCATTCATTCAAACAGCACTTTCATGCGTTTTGCCAGCAGCTCTTCGCAAGCACAGCGCTGTTTATGACTTCAAGCCTATCAGCCTAATGGTGGTGTAACCAATGTGAAATATCTAGCTAGTTAGCTGGGTGTGCGCTAATACCGTTTCAAACGTCACTCGCTTTTAGATTTGGAGTAGTTATTCCCCTTGCACTGCAAGGGGGCTTTTGTGGTGCGATGGGTAACGCTTCTTCGAGTGTGGCTGTTGTCGATGTGTTCCTGGTTTGAGCCCAGGTAGGAGCGAGGAGAGGGACGGAAGCTATACTGTTACACTGGCAATACTATAGTGCCTATAAGAACATCCAATAGTCAAAGGTATATGAAATACAAATGGTATAGAGAGAAATAGTCCTATGAATACAATATTAACTACAACCTAAAACCTCTTACCTTGGAATATTGAAGTCTCATGTTAAAAGGAACCACCAACTTTCATATGTTCTCATGTTCTGAGCAAGGAACTTAAACGTTAGCTTTTTTACATGGCACATATTTTACATGGCACACATTTTTACATGGCACACATTTTTACATGGCACATACATGGCACATATTACTTTCTTCTCCAACACTTTGTTCTTGCATTATTTAAACCAAATTGAACATGTTTCATTATTTATTTGAGGCAAAATTGATTTTATTGATGTATTATATTATATTATACATAAGTGTTGATTCAGTATTGTTGTAATTGTCATTATTACGAATAAAAAAATCGCCCGATTAATCGGTATCGGCTTTTTTGGTCCTCCAATAATCGGTATCGGTTTCGGCGTTGAAAAATCATAATCGGTCGACCTCTAGTCCAAACGCTTTCCCATGGTAGAAAGGCAGAGTGTGAGTGTGCGCACACTGGTCTGTACTCATGCTAATGGAACACTGCCTCTGGTGGTCTATGACGTCAGGTTACTATCAGCATTAATCAAACTCCCAAACACAGAGAGAAACACCATAGCTTTCTACTGATAGGGAGGGAGGGAGGGACTTGCAAAGTTTGTAACAAGTAAAACACAAGGACTATTGCTGCTACGAAAGCATTATGAATTGTTGCTACGAAAGCACATTTTATAATTGATGGGGTATTTGACACCTTGGTTCAGCATTTCTCAATATTCCAAGTGTAATGTAATGTTTGTCAGTACTATCCCATCTCCTGCAGGAGTTTAGTAGCCCAGTTCCCAACATTTAATGTGGAATACAATGCCATTCTGTGTATTCTAGATCAAGAAGCTATAGCAGCAACATCAATGCCAAAGGTTGCAGCTGCTCTGTTATTAAAACTAAATCTAGATATGTCACACATTTCTGTACCCAACAATGCATTCTTCAGAGAGTGTTTATGATCATGTAATTGTTGTTGGATGAGTTCTGGCTGGGTTCCTAAACTTCTCCAGTATAGGTTCCCTAGAACCATTTGACCATGTGCGTTAGTTAATATGGACATGCTGTTGGCTGTTCTCTGTGTGTAGAGAACGTGATCATAGAACATAGCAGTTTAATGCATGGTCAACTTTAGGGCTGTTGTCTTTATTAGATGGTTGATTGAACACACAACCACAGTGACATACTTCCAGGGTATGTGTGAACATACACGTGTGTGCACACTCACACAGTACAAACATCACAAGCATGTGGAAGGATGTATACATTGACACACACACACACACACACACACACACACACACACACACACACACACACACACACACACACACACACACACACACACACACACACACAATTATTCAGTTCTATTATATTCAGTTCATTTCATAAGTAGATACTGTACCAAGCTGATATATTATAAACTGAGAGAAATTGGAGACGTTGGAAAACCACAAAACCATGACACTTTTGGGACGTGCATACAGCACTGCAACAGCATTCCAAATCCCAACCCCCTCCTCTTCCTGGGGGCTGTGTGTCTCTACAGAGCAGAGCGGGGCTGAGGAGGTGCAGGGCTGGGGAGGATGGCACAGATGTTTGGGAAGGAGGACGCGCGAACAGGAAGGATAGAATCCGGGCAGACACAGGAAGTGGATAGTGTCAGAGGTCACGGAGAGACATGCTGATTGAGCAATTGGATGAGGGGAAAAAACGGAGAATCCGGTGCTGCTTTGAGATCCCTGTACTGTACAGCTCCTTGTATGAATAATGACATGTACTGTACTATTGACAGTAATTTGCAGTGTTTTATATGAGCCCACTGTGGTTAATGGGGGGTAATTGGGAGGTAATTGGAGGCCAGGGAGCTGCATGCCAGGGATATATTGTCAGATTGATAATGGGGAATGATGAGTGTTCAGTGTTGTCAGTGTCTGGGGAGACAGAGGTAAAACTGTGTCTCCACATCAGCTGCTTCTCATCACTGCATTGAAGCAGGGTGACTGGCAGGAGAGGGAAGAATGGGATGTGTGTGTGGTGGGGTCTAAAGTTGTGTGTATTTGTGGACAATGGCATGACTGTGCGTTGTGTCAGGGTGGGTTGCTGTGTGGGTGCATAGGCATGTGTGAGGTGTGTTTGTGCATGTGTGTGCCATTCCACACAGAACAGGCTGTGCCTATTCACTTTCTGCATGTCTATGCTGCAGGTGCTGATTGCATTTGATGTATTGATTATTATAGTGTCACACACTCCATAATCTTTCACTTGTACGTTCCACCCCCACACTTTAACTAGGCAAGTCAGTTAAGAACAAATTATTATTTACAATGACGGCCTACCCTGTCCAAACCCGGATGACACTGGACCAATTGTGCGCCGCCCTATGGGACTCCCACAGCCGGTTGTGATGCAGCCTGGAATCAAACCAGGGTCTGCAGTGATGCCTCTAGCACTAAGATGCAGTGCCTTAGACCGCTGCGCCACTCAGGAGCCCACTTTTAATGCTTCTGTTATTCTGGGGTTATTATTCTGAGAAGTACTGTAGCTTGTTCTATGGCAGCTCTATGGTAGAAGTTATCCATCCTTTGGGAGGTTTAAACTGTGTGTGTAACCTTTTCCCTGGCACACTCTCTCTTGGATTAATGTGTCTCCCAAGAGCCACTCTGCCAGCCTATGACATTCTAACATGAGAAGCTGTTTGTTGTTTGTCCACCTCTATTTGTTCCTCTCTCTTTGACTATGTCTCCTCCTTTCACACACACTCACTCTTTTTACATTATCTCTCGATCTTCCTGTATTTCTCTCTCCCCTCTCTCTCTCTCTCTCTCTCTCTCTCTCTCTCTCTCTCTCTCTCTCTCTCTCTCTCTCTCTCTCTCTCTCTCTCTCTCTTTCTCTCTCTCTCTCCCCCTCCCTCCCTCCCTCCATTGTCGCTCGCTCTCTGTCCCTTTCTCTCTGACAGTAAGTTCTGAAGGGCCTTTTCCAAACCTACACCATCATGGCTTCCTGGTGATGTTTTTCTGGACAGCTCTAGTGAAAGATGTGATGGAAAAAGAGAAGGGGGCAAATTTTGTGGAGAGCAACACCTTTGCAGTTCTACTACAGGATATCTTTCAAAAAAGCCTCCTTAGAAAGGATTACCTACACATACTGATCAGCTCATGTTATAGACAGAAGCGCGCTACATGGCAGACCAATCCAAACTCATCTCTCTGCATTTCCAGCCCAACCATTATCTCAGCCAATCATGGCTAGCAGGAAGGTTCCTGACTTTTTCTTTGGCTAAACCAACTAGGCTTGTAATTTAAACAATTTTTATTCGTATTTACGGATGGCATTCAATAATTATTATGAAGGCACATGAAAGTTTACATGTTCCAGAGTCATTTCTGCCCAAAAATGCATTATGATAAATAAAAAAGTTTACGTTGAAATGGCTCTCCTGTGAAGTAGTGACACGTGACATACACCTAGTTTCCTGAAATGAGTCACAAAAGAATGCAGAGGAGAAACAGAAAATAGTTCTCAGTTTAACTCTCTAAGATTAAACTCTCTAGGATTCATGTGGAATCTCTAACATGTTCTCACATTCTAGAAAGAAACATAAAAAGTATTATATTGTGTGTAGTTGCATATTAACTGTAACAGAGTAAATATTAGATATTCACTGTAAATAAAGAACTTATTGCCTGCCTGTTGATAAACAAGTGTTGCATCCTGCATATGTGCATATGGTAGCTGTAATGTATAGTATAGATTACATTTACACTGTAAATAAATAACTAATTGAGCTATTTAAGTCTCCTGGAGCTACTTTCCTATAAAAAATTCAAACCAGTAATTCCTCTTGCATATTTGAATAGAGAGAAGAGAAGAGATTAGATCTACATGGTAAATAAAGAACAAATCCACTGGTGCTATACATTTCTACAAACAACAAGACAAGAAAATATACAATACAAGCTCCTGTACGGCCACACAAGCTTCCGTTAGGTCTATAGAAATAATTAGAATTTGTTATCTGTAATGGTATGATAAATTAGGCATTGTTGCGCACTGTTGGCAAACAGATAAATGCACACATATTTTTTTTCAGGGGTTGGCATTGTGTTTTTTTACATGCGAGTACTCGAACAGTAAAACATTTGAAAATGCCTATCCTTACAAGACTACATACTGTCTCTCACATATTGGTGTCTGTCTAACTGTAAGCGGCCTGTGTGTAGCTGGTGTGGAAGAGTCAGGCGCAGGACAGCAGATATGAGTAATGAACGTACTTTACTCAAGAATTCAAAATATATACAACACAATAAACTAGCCCACAGTAACATACCGTATACATACAAACAATCACTCACAAAAACCCATGGGGGATCAGAGGGTTAAATAATGAAAAAGTAATTGGGGGATTGAAACCAGGTGTGTAAAACAAAGACAAAACAAATGGAAAATGAAAAGTGGATTGGCTAGAAGGCCGGTGACGTCGACCGCCGAACGCGCCCAAACGAGGAGAGGGACCAACTTCGGCTGAAGTCGTGACAGTACCCCCCCCTCGCTTGACGTGTGGCTCCAGCAGCGCGCCGACACCGGCGCAGGGTGATCCGGGTGGAGACGGTGGAAGTCCTGCAGCAATGAAGGGTCCAGGACATCCTCCACCGGCACCCAGCATCTCTCCTCCAGACCGTACCCCTCCCACTCCACAAGGTACTGAAGGCCCCTCGCCCTACGCCTCTAGTCCAGGATGGCTCGAACAGAATACGCCGGGTCCCCCTCGATGTCCAGAGGGGGTGGAGGAACCTCCCACACCTCAGATTCCTGGAGTGGACCAGCCACCACCGGCCTGAGGAGAGACACATGGAATGAGGGATTAATATGGTAATCTAGGGGAAGCTGTAACCTGTAGCATACCTCGTTCAGTCTCCTCAGGACTTTGAATGGCCCCACATACCTCGGACCCAGCTTCCGGCAGGGCAGGTGGAGGGGCAGGTCGAAAGCCAGACCCGGTCCCCTGGTGCGAACACCGGGGCCTCACTGCGGTGACGGTCGGCGCTCGCTTTCTGCCGCATAACAGCCCGTTGCATGTGCACATGGGAGGCGTCCCAGGTCTCCTCCGAGTGCTTAAACCATTCGTACACCGCAGGAGCTTCCATCTGGCTCTGATGCCAAGGTGCCAGAACCGGCTGATACCCCAACACGCACTGGGAGAGAGTGAGGAGTGGCAGAGTGAGTTTTGGGCCATCTCTGCCCAGGGGATGAACGCCGCCCACTCCCCCGGCCGGTCCTGGCAATATGACCGCAGAAACGTACCCACATCCTGGTTTACTCTCTCCACCTGCCTGTTACACTCTGGGTGAAAACCTGAGGTGAGGTTGACCAAGACCCCCAGACGTTACATGAACACTCTCCAGACCCTGGACAGAGACTATATCCTCAGGCACCCCGTAGTGCCGGAAGACGTGAGTGAACAGGGCCTCCGCAGTCTGTAGGGCCGTAGGGAGACCGGGCAAAGGAGGAGATGGCAGGACTTAGAAAACCGACCCACAATCACCAGGAAGACGGCATTGTGTTGGTGTTGCCCACCAACAAAATGCATTGTGTTGGTGTTGCCCTGTGAGGGAGGAAGATCTGTCAGGAAGTCCACCGACAGGTGCGACCATGGCCGTTGTGGAACGGGTAGGGGTTGTAACTTCCCTCTGGGCAGGTGCCTGGGAGCCTTGCACTGGGCGCACACCGAGCAGTAGGAAACATAAACCCTCACATCTTTGGACAAGGTGGACCACCAGTACTTCCCACTAAGGCAATGCACCGTCCGCCCGATGCCAGGATGACCAGAGGAGAGTGACATGTGGGCCCAATAGATCAAACGGTTGTGGACAGCAGGACACGGGGCGGAAGTGGGCTCTGTGTGTAACGCCCGCTCGATGTCCGCGTCCAGCTCCCACACCACCGGTGCCACCAGGCAAGAGGCCGGAACTATGGGAGTGTGATCCATGGTCCGCTCCTCTGTGTCATACATCCGGGACAGTGCGTCTGCCTTAGCGTTCTGGGAACCTGGTCTGTAGGACGGAGTGAAAACAAAATGGGTAAAGAACATGGCCCACCTTGCTTGGCGAGGGTTCAGTTACCTCGCCGTCCAGATGTACTCCAGATTGCGGTGGTCAGTCCAGATGACAAAAGGGTGTTTAGCCCCCTCAAGCCAATGTCTCCACACCTTCAGCGCCTTGACAACAGCCAACAGCTCCCCGTCCCCCACATCATAGTTTCGCTGAGCTTCTTCGAAAAGAAAGCACAGGGGCGGAAATCAGTGGCATGCTGAGCGCTGAGAGAGCATGGCTCCTATCGCAGCCTCGGAGGAGCCTGTCCACCTCCACTATGAACGCCAAAGAGGGATCCGGATGAGCCAGCACGGGAGCCGAGGTAAACAGAGCCTTCAGGTGACCAAAAGCCCTGTCCGCCTCAGCCGACCACTGCAGCTGCACCGGTCCCCCCTTCAGCCGTGAGGTAATGGGAGCTGCTACCTGACCAAAACCCTGGATAAACCTCCGGTAGTAGTTGGCGAACCCTAGAAACCGCTGCACTTCCTTTACCGTGGTGGGAGTCGGCCAATTACGCACGGCTGAAATGCGATCACTCTCCATCTCCACCCCTGACGTGGAAATGCGGTGCCCTAGGAAGGAGACGGACTGTTGGAAGAACAGACATTTTTCAGCCTTGACGTACAGGTCATGCTCCAACAGTCGACCAAGTACCCTGCGCATCAGGGACACATGCTTGGCGCGTGTAGCGGAGTATATCAGAATGTCGTTGATTTCCAACACTACACCCTGCCCGGAAAATCTCATCAACAAAGACCTGGAAGACTGATGGAGCATTCATCAACCCGTACGGCATGACGAGGTACTCATAGTGCCCTCAGGTGGTACTAAATGCCGTCTTCCACTCGTCCCCCTCCTGGATACGCACCAGGTTGTAAGCTCTCCTGAGATCCAATTTTGTGAAGAAGCGTGCCCCGTGCATTGACTCGATTGCACTGGCAATGAGAGGCAGCGGATTTCTGTACCTCACAGTGATCTGATTGATACCTCGATAGTCAATACACGGGCGCAGACCCCCATCCTTCTTCTTCACAAAAAAGAAACTCGAGGAGGCAGGTGAAGTGGAGGGCCGAATGTATACCTGCCCCAGGGATTCGGAGACATATGTTTCAATAGCCACCATATCCTCCTGTGACAGAGGATACACGTGACTCCTGGGAAGTGCTGCGTCTACCAGGAGATTTATCGCACAATCCCCCCATCGATGAGGTGGTAATTTAGTCGCCCTCTTCTTACAGAAGGCGAGAGCCAAATCGACATTTTCTGAGGTAGAGACCTGGTCTGGACTTTCCACCGTAGTCGCACCGATGGAAACCCCACACACCTCCCTGAGCACTCTCGTGACCACCCCTTTGAGAGCCCTCTGTTGCCACCAAATAGTGGGGTAATGACAGGCCAACCAGGGTAGGCCCAGCACCACGGGAAATGCAGGAGAATCAATAAGGAAGGGACTGATTCTCTCCTTGTGACCCTCCTGTGTAACCATGTCTAGTGGAGCGGTGGCCTCCCTAATCAGCCCTGACCCTAATGGTTGACTATCTAGGGTGTGCACAGGGAAGGGCATATCCACAGGAACAAGGGTGATCCCTAAACTATGGGCAAATGAACGATCAATAGAATTCCCAGCTGCGCCTGAATCTACTTGTGCCTTATGCTGGGAATGCGGAGAAAACTCAGGAAATGAAATAAACACATACATGTGAGCAACAGGGGGCTCTGGGTGAGCCTGGTGCCGATTGTGCCCTGCCTGCTGCCTCGACTCCCTGAGGAACCCCCCCAGCACCGACCAGCAGTGTGCCCTCTGCAGCCACAGATGCTGCAGGGAATGGTCCACCAGCTGGTCCAATGTGAGGGTGGTGTCTCGGCAGGCCAACTCCCGACGGACATCCTTGCTCAGACTGCACCGGCAGTGATCGATCAGGGCCCTGTCGTTCCATCCCGCACTGGTGGCCAGGGTCCGGAAGTCCAAGGCGAAATCATGCGCGCTCCTCGTCCCCTGCCTCAGGTGGAACAGACGTTCAGGGTGAACTCTGCGTCTCCTTCACACCATACGGCGTTGGCCCACTCCAGGGCTTTGCCTGAGAGGTGGGAGACGAGGGCAGGATGGACGGTCGCCAGGTAGAACTGTAGTAGAAACTCCTGGCATCCGGCAGCCATCCCATCATACTCCCTCGGGAGCGCGAGTCGAATCCCGCTGGGACCGGGTGAAGGACGCGATCCAGCACGCGATCCATGGCGGTGCCCAGACGTTGCAACATGGTCGCATGCTCCACTGCAACCGGGAGCGCGTCTGCTCCTGCCGACACCCTTCTTCGGGTCAGTGATTCTGTAAGCGGTCTGTGTGTAGCTCGTGTGGAAGTCAGGCGCAGGACAGCAGATATGAGTAATGAAAGTACTTTACTCAAGAATTCAAACATACAACACAATAAACTAGCCCACAATAACAGACCGTATACATACAAACAATCACTCATGGGGGAACAGAGGGTTAAATAATGAACAAGTAATTGGGGGATTGAAACCAGGTGTGTAAAACAAAGATAAAACAAATGAAAAACTAAAAGTGGATCGGCGATGGCTAGAAAGCCGGTGACGTCGACCGCCGAACGCCGCCCGAACAAGGAGAGGGACCGACTTCAGCGGAAGTCGTAACACTGACGATGTTTCACGTTAACACGAAGCCTACCCAGTTGTCAGACAATCGGCAGCAGCCCCACTCCTCATCTTCTTTACTTTTTTCAGATTGTGAACAAACCTGATCGTTCTCTATTTTTCTTTGACATCGGTATCAGTGTTGAAATGTTGTGATGTCTCCCTCCATCTTTTGTGTTCTTGTCCGAATACAACTGCATCTAAGGATTGTAGAGGTTATCGAATCGTTTCACCTCCTTGCATAGACGCTCCTCAAAACTTGACAGAGACATAATTGCGTGTAGCAAATATTGAAATAAAAGCACAAAAAAGGACGCTTGCAAGTAGAATAGCAAGTAGAATTGCAATAGCAGCGAAGTAGCAGCACGTCTATCTCTTCCGTGTTTATACCAGAAGTGATATCGGAAAATATGTGATGTAGACACAGGGGTGGGACATGCGTTGCAAAACTCACCCAATACTGCCCCTCAAGTCAATCAATAAATCAAATGTATTTATAAAGCCCTTCTTACATCAGCTGATGTCACAAAGTGCTGTACAGAAACCCCAAACAGCAAGCAATGCAGGTATAGAAACCGGAACCTAAGATGAAACCTAGAGAGGAACCAGACTGAGGGGTGGCCAGTCCTATTCTGGCTGTGCCGGGTGTAGATTATAATAGATCATGGCCAAGATGTTAAAATGTTCATAGATGATCAGCAGGGTCAAACAATAATCACAGTGGTTGTAGTGGGTGCAACAGGTCAGCACCTCAGGAGTAAATGTCAGTTGGCTTTTCATAGCCGATCATTCAGAGTATCTCTACCACTCCTGCTGTCTCTAGAGAGTTGAAAACAGCAGGTCTGGGACAGGTAGCATCTCCAGTGTACAGGTCAGGGTTCCATAGCCGCAGGCAGAACATTTTAAACTGGGGCAACAGCACAACCAGGTGGACATGGGGCATGGTCCTAGGGCTCAGGTCCTCTGGGAGAGAGAAAGAAAGAAAGATAGAGAAAAGGAGAGAGAGAATTAGAGAGAGCATACTTAGACACCGAATAAGACAGGAGAAATACTCCAGATATGACAGACTGACCCTAGCCCCCCGACACAAACTATTGCATCATAAATACTAGAGGCTGAGACAGGAGGGGTCGGGAGGAATGAGTCTTCCCAAGGAATGTTAAAATTGGGGAGGCAGGGTAGCCTAGTGGTTAGTTAGAGCTTTGGACTAGTAACCGAAAGGTTGCAAGTTCAAATCCCTGAGCTGACAAGGTATGAAACTGTCATTCTGTCCCTGAATAGGCAGTTAACCCACTGTTCCTAAGCCATCATTGAAAATAAGAATTTGTTCTTAACTGAGTTGCCAAGTAAAACAAAAAAAAAAAAACTTAATTCTAAGCCTAAAATAGTTTTTTTTATTTTGGGAACTGGCAAAATGTCCCCATTTTTCAAAATGTTCCTTGTTTTACTATGAGTACTTCTGTTCCCTACAAGGATAGTAAAACCAAACGCACACACATACAAACAAACACACTACTTCCCATTGGGCCCAGGAGGGTGGGCCGTGTGGTTATACTTTATGTTCAGACTTCACAGGATGCACTTAGATTGATGAGGTCCTGGTCCCCTGGGAGGCTGAGACTGCATGGTGGTGAATGTTGGTGACGTAAACCAATAGGGTCTGGGTGAGGTGCCTGTTTACAATGTCTGCTGGATTAACTGATTGGGGTGGAGGCCCCTCACATCATCATCATCATCATCTTAGGGCGACAGCAACATGGGTTTTCTCCCATCTCTTGTCATACTGTATGGGAGAATGCCAAGGGAGGGGGATGCAGGCAGTTACTGGGAGTGGTTATGGTGGAAGCGGATGGAGACCTCTTGTGTCATTGGACAGAGAGAGACTGTTTTGAGGGTGCCAAAACAGTAAACATGTAGCCAAACCCTTTATGATTAATGAGAAACCTCCTCTCATTTAATTGGGGTGTACTCTGGGACCATCTGTGTTTGCTGTGTTTGCGTGTGTGCGTTGTAGGAACGTGACATGGCTTTGTCATGGGACTCCCTTGCATGGTCTGCAGCTGTGGGACAGAGGAAATAGGTCAAAGGTCGTTGCTGATGTAAGGCCACCGCCCTGGCCTTGAGGCTGTAAGCAGGGGCACAGTGCCTCTGTGGAAGTGATTCTGGGTCATAAAGATAGGAAATGTGGGGGGTTTGAAAACAGACCTGGACCATATAACATGGCTGGCTGCAACTGCAGACCACACATACTGTAGCAGACCACACAGCTCTAAGCCAACCTTTAGGTTTAGACTAGAAGATTAGTAGTTAGTCAGTGGTGTAAAAAGGAACCAATTGTCATACTTGAGTAAAAGTAAAGATACCTAAATAGAAAATGACTCAAGTAAAAGTGAAAGTCACCAAATAAAATACTACTTGAGTAAAAGTCTAACAGTATTTGGTTGAAAGTATACTTAATTATCAAAAGTAAAAAATTTAAATAATTTCTAATTCCTTATATTAAGCAAACCAGATGGCACATTTCAGTTTTTTATTTTATTATCGAAAGCCAGGGGGACACTCCAACACTCAGACATAATTTAGGCAGTAGGGATGGTGAACGAATTGGACCATTTTCCTGTCCTGCTAAGCATTCAAAATCTAACAAGTACTTTTATAATATAAATAATAAAGTACAGGTACCACAAAAAAACTACTTAAGTATTACTTTAAAGTATTTTTACTTCAATACTTTACACTACTGTAGTTAGTTGATCAACCTAGACTCAGGCGTTGACGTAACATAATAAAGGAAAATCCGGGACACTGAAATTAGTAAGATATGTTACATTTGGTACGGTATGTATTAATTTGTGGATATCCATCTATTTCGTATGTGTCACGCTCGTCGTAATGATTAGACCAAGGCGCAGCGCGCGTAGAGTTCCATATATTTTAATAAATCGAAACTCACCAAACAAAAACAATAAAGCACAACCGAAACATGTCGCTACTGGTGTGCACACAGGCAACTATCTGTAGACAAGATCCCACAAACACAATGGGGAAAATGGCTACCTAAATATGATCCCCAATAATAGACAACAATAAACAGCTGCCTCTGATTGGGAACCATATCAGGCCACCATAGAAATACAATTCACCTAGATGACTCACCCTAGACACTATCACGCCCCAACCAACATAGAAAATAAACAGCTTTCTGTGGTCAGGGCATGACAGCATGATATGTTACGAACTACAATTTGACACCTTGTAGAACAGGGTTATCCAACGGCTCAAATTTGGCTGGTTTAATTTGGCCCCCAATTTTTCAGAGCAAAAACATGTTTTCCTTTTTTTTAAAGGACATAAAAGACTAAAAACACCAGGAAATCAGCTCCAAGTGATTTTGTTTAAGAAATGGTTCCAAGTATTCCCACCCATAATAGAGAGAAAAGTGATCGTATACAAATGTAAGCAAGGTTTAATATTATTATGTTTTAGTCAAACATACTGTATCTGTTTGGGCTTATTGAGGTCAATTTATCATCTACAAATTATTATTACTTAAAAGTAACACATTTAATAATATCAAAACTTACTGTGAAGAATGGTCTTCAAGTCATTGAAACAGGCCTTATCCCCTGCTCTGAGCCTGCCTGCCGTCCTGTACCTTTGCCCCACTACTCTGGATTACCTACCTCTGCCTGACCTGACACTGAGCCTGTCTGCTGTCCTATACCTTTGCCATACCTTTGCCTGCACTTGTTCGATTTAATAAACTTTTGTTACGTCAACACTGTCTGCACCTGGGTCTTACCTTCAAACCTTATGTATGTACAGTGGGGCAAAAAAGTATTTAGTCAGCCACCAATTGTGCAAGTTCTCCCACTTAAAAAGATGAGAGAGGCCTGTAATTGTCATCATAGGTTCACTTCAACTCTGACAGACAAAATGAGAGAAACAAATCCAGAAAATCACATTGTAGGATTTTTTATGAATTTATTTGCAAATTATGGTGGAAAATAAGTATTTTGTCACCTACAAACAAGCAACATTTTTCTGCTCTCACAGACCTGTATTAATGGCACCTGTTTGAACTTGTTATCAGTATAAAAGACATCTGTCCACAACCTCAAACAGTTACACTCCAAACTCCACTATGGCCAAGACCAAAGAGCTGTCAAAGGACACCAGAAACAAAATTGTAGACCTGCACCAGGCTGGGAAGACAGAATCTGCAATAGGTAAGCAGTTTGGTTTGAAGAAATCAACTGTGGGAGCAATTATTAGGAAATGGAAGACCACTGATAATCTCCCTCGATCTGGGGCTCCACGCAAGATCTCACCCCGTGGGGTCAAAATGATCACAAGAACGGTGAGCAAAAATCCCAGAACCACATGAGGGGACCTAGTGAATGACCTGCAGAGAGCTGGGACCAAAGTAACAAATCCTACCATCAGTAACACACTACGCCGCCAGGGACACAAATCCTGCAGTGCCAGACGTGTCCCCCTGCTTAAGCCAGTACATGTCTAGGCCCGTCTGAAGTTTGTTAGAGAGCATTTGGATGATCCAGAAGAAGATTGGGAGAATGTCATATGGTCAGATGAAACCAAAATATAACTTTTTGGTAAAAACTCAACTCGTCGTGTTTAGAGGACAAAGAATGCTGAGTTGCATCCAAAGAACACCATACCCACTGTGAAGCATGGGGGTGGAAACATCATGCTTTGGGGCTGTTTTTCTGCAAAGGGACCAGGACGACTGATCCGTGTAAAGGAAAGAATGAATGGGGCCATGTATCGTGAGATTTTGAGTGAAAACCTCTTCAGCAAGGGCATTGAAGATGAAACGTGGCTGGGTCTTTCAGCATGACAATGATCCCAAACACATCGCCCGGGCAACGAAGGAGTGGCTTCACAAGAAGCATTTCAAGGTCCTGGAGTGGCCTAGCCAGTCTCCAGATCTCAACCCCATAGACAATCTTTGGAGGGAGTTGAAAGTCCTTGTTGCCCAGCAACAGCCCCAAAACATCACTGCTCTAGAGGAGATCTGCATGGAGGAATGGGCCAAAATACCAGCAACAGTGTGTGAAAACCTTGTGAAGACTTACAGAAAAAGTTTGACCTCTGTCATTGCCAACAAAGGGTATATAACAAAGTATTGAGATAAACTTTTGTTATTGACCAAATGCTTATTTTCCACCATAATTTGCAAATAAAATCATTAAAAATCCTACAATGTGATTTTCTGCATTTTTTTTCTCATTTTGTCTTTCATAGTTGAAGTGTACCTATGATGAAAATTACAGACCTCTTGTCACGTTCTGACCTTTATTTCCTTTGTTTTGTATTTATTTAGTATGGTCAGGGCGTGAGTTGGGTGGGCAGTCTATGTTTGTTTTTTCTATGTTTTGGGGCATTTCTTTGTTTCGGCCTAGTATGGTTCTCAATCAGAGACGGGTGTCATTAGTTGTCTCTGATTGAGAATCATACTTAGGTAGCCTGGGTTGCACTGTTTGTTTGTGGGTGATTGTCTATGTTAGTGGCTTGTGTCAGCACAGGTCTCATTTTTGTAGCTTCACGGTCGAATTTGGTTTATTGTTTTTGTTACTCTTTTGTATAGTGTTCAGTCTTTCTTTATTAAAGATCTACCATGGACATTTACCACGCCGCATATTGGTCCTCTGATCCTTTTCGCCTCTCCTCTTCAGATGAAGAGGAGGACGACCGTGACACCTCTCTCATCTTTTTAAGTGGGAGAACTTGCACAATTGGTGGCTGACTAAATACTTTTTTGCCCCACTGTATATATGTATTTATATATTTGCGCCCATCTCAGTGAACTAATCCATTGCGGAAGCCTAGACTAAAAACCAATTCATGCTTAATCTGAAAAATGTGGTCAGAGGCTCCATATGGAGGGTGTGACGCAATTGCAGTGTCTCCAGAGGCCAAATCGAGATCTGTACTGCATCACCATGCGCCTCCCAAATTTTGTAACAATGCGGAGGGCTCTGTGTAGCTCCGCATTGACATGATTAATTGATGGTAGGTGGGGGTGGTACATCCTGTAGAAAACACAAACTCACTTCCTTGACAAAAGCTCTGCACTGCTCTGCGAAGTGTAAGAAATATGAATACCCTGACTTTTCAGAGGCTGTATGGCCAATGTAGATTGACCATGTGCCCAGATGCACAATGCACTTCTCTCTCCAAACTGAGCTCTCTCCAGCCAATTTCTGCACTTTCATTGTTTCAAAACTTAATTGTGTGAATTGTTGGCATTTGATTGTTAGGGTATATCAATTCCCCATTACATAGTGCATTCGGAAAGTATTCAGACCCCTTGACTTTTTCCACATTTTGTTACGTTACAGCCTTATTCTAAAATTGAGTAAATTGTTTGTTTTTTTACTCATTAATCTACAGACAATACCCCATAATGACAACACAAAAACAGGTATTTAGACCCTTTACTCAATACTTTGTTGATGCACCTTTGTCAGCAATTACAGCCTCGAGTCTTCTTGGGTATGAGAAAACTAGAAGCTTGGCACACCTGTATTCGGGGAGTTTCTCCCATTCTTCTCTGCAGATCCTCTCAAGCTCTGTCAGGTTGGATGGGGAGCGTTGCTGCACAGCTATTTTCAAGTCTCTCCAGATATGTTCGACATGAGAAACAGACGCCTCACAAGTCCTCAACTGCCAGCTTCATTAAATAGTACCCGCAAAACACCAGTCTCAACGTCAACAGTGAAGAGGCGACTCCTCCAGGCAGAGTTGCAAAGAAAAAGCCATATTTCAGACTGGCCAATAAAAAGAAAAGATTAAGATGGGCAAAAGAACACAGTCAGTGGACATAGGAAATCTGCCTAGAAGGCCAGCATCCTGGAGTTGCCTCTTCACTGTTGACGTTGAGACTGGTGTTTTGCGGATACTATTTAATGAAGCTGCCAGTTGAGGACTCGTGAGGCATCTGTTTCTCAAACTAGACACTCTAATGTACTTGTCCTCTTGCTCAGTTGTGCACCGGGGCCTCCCACTCCTCTTTCAATTCTGGTTAGAGCCAGTTTGCGTTGTTTTGTGAAGGGAGTAGTACACAGCATTGTACGAGATCTTCAGTTTCTTGGAAATTTCTTGCATGGAATAGTCTTCATTTCTCAGAACAAGAATAGACTGACGAGTTTCAGGAGAAAGTTCTTTGTTTCTGGCCATTTTGAGCCTGTAATCGAACGCACAAATGCTGATGCTCCAGATATTCAACTAGTCTAAAATAAGTTGTATTGCTTCTTTAATCAGAACAACTGTTTTCAGCTGTGCTAACATAATTGCAAAAGGGTTTTCTAATGATCAATTAGCCTTTTAAAATTATTAACTTGGATTAGCTAATACAACATGACATTGGAACACAGGAGTGATGGTTGCTGATAATTGGCCTCTGTACTCCTATGTAGATATTCCAATTAAAAAATCAGTCACTCCCAGCTACAATAGTCATTTACAACAATAATAACAATTTCTAAACGGTATTTCTGATCAATGTTATGTTATTTTAATTTACAAAAAAGTTGCTTTTCTTTAAAAAACAATGACATTTCTAAGTGACCCCAAATTTTTGAACGGTAGTGTGTACGTTTTCCGACCCATATCTCTTGTCGGCGCCACAGTGTCTTAATGTAACCATGCGTAACCATGCGTTCCGACCCCAGTGCAGCTCAGTGGAAACATTTTAACGGTAGGGTTGGTATCTTCTGGCAATTGAAGTATTTACATTCAAGTTGGTAACAGCTATGTTCTTAGCTACCTTCATGATTGGGCCCAAACTTGGCACCGTTGTCTCGTTGTAGGTCTCACTCTTTCTGTTGGTGCTCCATCTATCTACACTGAGTATATCCAACATTAGGAACACCTTCCTAATATTGAGTTGCACCCACTTTTGCCCTCAGAACAGTCTCAATTCGCCGGGGCACAGACTCTACAAGGTGTAGAACGTGTTCCACAGGAATGCTGGCACATGTTGACTCAAATGCGTCCCGCAGTTGGGTGGTGGACCATTCTAGAAAAATATGTGAAACTGTTGAGCGTGATAAACCCAGCAGCGTTACCGTTCTTGACACAAACTGGTGCGCCTACCACCATACGCCGTTCAAAGGCACTTAAGTATTTTGTCTTGCCCTGAATGACACATACACAACCTATGTCTCAATTGTTGCAAGGCTTAAAAATCCTTCTTTAACCTTTCCCCTCCCCTTCATCTCCACCGATTGAAGTTAATTTAACATGTGACATCAATAATGGATCATAGCTTTTACCTGTATTCACATGGTCAGTCTATGTAATGGAAAGAGCAGGTGTTCTTTTTCTTCCTTTTTTATTTATTGAATATTCGAAACATACAATATACTTGCAGTGAAGCCGCTCAATAACTACATCATTCCAGTCCTCCAACAGACTCCCATTCAAGGTGACACACAGAAGCATCCAGGGTCATTGCCCTGCTCAAGGGCATGTTGACCGATCTACCACCAGGCCAAAAAACGTGAACCCGAACCCTCCAAGATTCTCCCACAGTTCCCCAATAGCTGTCCCTCAACCATTCGAGTCCCCTCCCACAGGAAGAAAAATGAAAAATACAATCAATTCCATTCCCCACCTCCAAGAATCCCCCAATGTACCAACAACCGAGAGAACTAAAGAGAAAAAAGGAAAAGACGGAAGAAAACAGCAAACAACAATGCAAAAAAATAAAATAATTGTAATAAATTTAAAACAAAGCACATCAAGGACAACTAAAATCATAACAGCAATGCCATTTGTATATGTTTGTGTGCATGTCTGGCACTATTACATGTGTGTGTTCTTTTATGTGTTTATTTGAATGAGAGTGTGTGTATATGCATGTGTACAAACACATGCACGGCATCAGCCTCAGGCAAACCGGCATTAGTTGTAAAAATACTGCCACTTAGTGTCATTCAAATGTACTTTTTCTTATGTTATATTTTGACTTTTTTGGGGACTTTGACCATCATTCTATCACTCACACAGCAACTCCACTCCCACTTGTCTCCAATTCCACATCCCAACCCTCAGCTTCCCTCAGCCCATCCCATCTATCTCTGCTGGCCACCCACTTCGGATTTCTACGCAACACATATCTTTCAACTATGCTGTGATGTTTAACGTACAATTTCAATCTATCTAATCGAATAGAATCCACAGATTGCGAGTTGAAGATGAATACTTTTACTAAGAGTATTAGTAATTGACTGACCCAGTCTCTCCAGATCTCCTAACAGTACTATTTCTTGGGTCAATTTTACATCAATGCTATGCATTTTCAGCCATTCCTGAACCTGAGACCAGAAACAGGCTACCTGAGGGCAATACCAAAATAAATGGTCTATTGATTCTGTATCCTCACAATAAAATCTGCAGAGCTTCGAGGATTTTATGCCCCAAATATTCAACATTTTGTTGGTGGCAAGAATTCTATATAATACTTTTAGTTTAAAAGCACGAAGTCTTGAATCTTGCTTTGTTTTATATATCAACTCATACACCCTGTACCATGGAATCAGTACATAAAAAATCTCTTCCCAACTAGTTTGCAATCTATATGGCACAGTTGTCAAAGTCCTGGTCCTCAAATGAAACTGGTATGCTTTCCTATTTATGATATTTTCATTCCTCTGACAGTTTTGATCCTTTATATTGGGCAGACAGACCAGTTCCATACCTCCTCCCGCTGACACCCGCCTCCTCCATTTTTGGGGTAATGTTGTAATCAGTTGGTTGTACTCTTGGATTGATCAGACCTTTCCGTACAATTCTGATAAGGACATAACTCAACCATTCCAATTTACAATATCATTTAAGAACAAAATACCCTTATCAAACATATTTTCCATAAATACAGGTATTTTATCAACCAGCACATTTGAGTTCAGCCATAATATTTGTTCTAATATTTGTTCTATCTTTTCAGGGGGATGAAATTGAAATTGTAGTCAGCTCTGCAATGCTTGTTTGAAAAAGAAAGATATTTTGAAAAAAGTATAATTTGCAATTAATCAGAAATGAGACATGACAATCAGCACAAAGGCAAAGAGGCCATTTTTAAACAATGGATGAGCTTGAACCTTTTAGAGAGAGGTTTAGTGCTTTTATATTTAATTATCTCAACCCACCCAATTCATATTCATTATATAGATAGGCACGTTTTATTTTGTCTGGTTTAGCATCCCAGATAGAGCGAAATATATTTTTTCTCATATCATTTGAAAAACGAATCAGGAGTAGGCAGCGCCATAAGTAAGTGAGTAAACTGAGATATGACTAAGGAGTTAATCAGGGCAATTTTCCCATAAATAGACAGATATTTACCTCTCCATGGTTGCAGGATCTTGTCTATTTTTCTATTGAAATTCATTGCGGAGAACTTATTTATATCTTTTGTGATATGACTACAGAGTACGTCTACTTCACCATCAACCCATTTTATAGGTAAACTGCAAGGTAATGTAAAAGTTTTATTTTTTGAAGGATCCAAAACGTAATATTGTACACTTATCATAATAATTGATCTACTTAAACTGTCAATTATTAGGTGTATCACTTTTGTGTTTCATCCTCAATTATTGTAAATGCATTATGCCCACATCTGTGGCTGTATTGTGTTTTTAAATTGGCAAATCTAATAAAATTCAAATCACAACAAATGTAAGGTATTTATAGAAACAACAAAAACAGCTTGCAGCCTCTGGCTGGCTGTGGTTAGCTGGAAGGTGTCAGGCCCAATTTGAGACAAGAAAAATTCCTTGCTATTGTCTTTCAAATTAGCTCATGGCTAGATGGCTTACCTTGGCCTGATAGCTGTCCTCTGAGTGGAGGCAAAATGCTAGAGACGCAAAAGTGGCCTGCCAAGGGTTTCTAGCAGTCCTCTGAGTAAGGGCTACCCGCCAGAGATGGAAATCACATCTTGAACGGCAAAGTTCATTCGCCCCCTGGCGGTAGGAATTTATGGCCTTGGGTGTAAGGAAGGCAGCAAACAGCAAGTGGGAGGATATTTTTTGCTATCTGGGGAGTGAGAGCATGCCATACTGAGAAAGAGAAGCAGGGGAGAAAAAGAGAAAGAGAGGAAGGGACGGTTTTGGGAAGAGATTACATTATTGCCATGTGTTATCATTTCCAAATGAGGGTTGCAACATAGACACACCAAAGCCTTTGTCCCAGTGCCAAAAGTGCATCATGGAGGAATGTTGCTGGAAATCTCAATCAAGAGCCATGCCGGATGGTTAGGCTAGTTAGAACCCTCTGTGTTTGTCCCTATAAAGCTGCACACTGGCTTATCTGCTCAAACACTGGACAGATGTCAGATGTGGGGAGAAACAGGGCTTCTCACTGGCACTAGAAGTAGTGAGCTCAAGCTTGAGAATATGAGTAATACAAATGCCTGGCCTGGTTAGTTTGGTATGCTAAGAAATGTATTGCATGATACTGTGTCTTTCCCATGTGTCTTAAATCCAAGCGTTTGAAAAGTGATGCAATGATGATGAATCCAGAATGTAAAGCCTCAGTGGCAGACAGACCACAGCCAATAGTCTGATGGAGGATCACTGTGTCAGGCCAGTGACAGTCAGACAGCTGATCATCTCCTCCCCATTTCCTCTCCTCTCCCCCACAGTGTGGTCTGTTTGTTGATCTTGCCTGGCAGACTAAAACCAAACCTGTTTTTCCAGGAGGGAGTTAATGGTCTGAATTTGGTCTGGTGTTCTAGTGTCACACTGGTCGCAGGTTAGCATTTTTTGTCATGAATCTGGTTCTGGAGGCAGCTCTGCAGAGGGGTCACTAGCTGGCACAGCCACGAAGTCATAAAATCTGATTTTAAACTTAACCCTAACCTTAACCACAATGCTAACCCTAATGCCTAACCCTAACCTTAGATTAAGACCGAAAAGGACATTTCATAAATTTTAACAATATAGCTCATTTTTACTTTGCAGCTAGACTATCTAAGTGGAAATTGCTCAGTTCTGCCTCCAGGAAAAGACTCATTACAATAAACGCCAACCTGCTGTTTGGTCTATCTGTTCCACATTAAGAAATGGAATGGTTAGAAGTGGCCCAGTACCATCATTGAATGCCTGAGCATTTGTGTTTTGTTCGGAACAGTTCCTAGTTTATTCCTACTGTTCTCTGCCAGTGGTCGGTCTCAGTGCTACCATTCTTCTACAGTACAGTGGTACAGGTTTTTGTAACCAACTAGCACTAGGATATGATAAAGCATCATGATGTACAACCAATAGCAGAGCACAACTTTTTAATGCCTGCAAGTCTACTGTTCTATCCCAGTGTTTACATCCCATGCAGTGTTCTGTGTTAAACTCTGCCAGATTGAGCGTCCAGAGTCCAGCTGCTGACAGTGTGACCACAGAGAGAGTTGGTTTGCTCTGCAGGGGACCCCAACTACAGCACAGTGACTACACACTGGCTACACAGCTCCTTTCTCTGCAGAACCTAATCTTTTACCAGGCCATAGCGGCTGCAGAAAAGACCAGCCCTAAATCAACAGTGGCCCTGGGGCTGCTATGGAAAAAGTGACAGACCAGCTGCCCTAAATCTTACTGCCACTCCCTCTGCAGTCAGCTCAGTGCTGTCTCCCTCTGGTTGAGTCCCAAATGGCACTCTATTTCCTATGGAAACTGGTCAAATCTAGTGCAATTTTTACTGCACATAGCTGTAATTCTACTAAGCCCCTACTGCATGTTAGTTAAGACAGAAGAGGCAAGCTCTCTGTTGGAGAAACCAATACTTGAGATCGTAGTCAAATGTGCACTACTGTATTTGCCTCACCATATATTTTTGTTCCTACGCATGACAAGACCATGATAGTTACTCATACTGGAGATACTGGAGTATTCCCAGCAATGAATCACTTACCGGTACCTAACTTATACATGATTAAACTGTACACTCCCTCTCTTTCACTAATTTCTCATCTCAGCTTTGAATACTTAGTGTATTCCCTTGATTTGTATGCAGTCTCTGATCTCTAAGCCTATGTGCGTACAGTATGTGCATGAATCAATCTCAAACTAACCTTCTCCTTCTCTCGCCCTGTAGAAACTGGTGTGCGTATGTGGTGACAAAGACAGTGACCTGTGTGGTGGAGGATGGAGTGGAGACCTACGTCAAGCCTGACTACCACCCCTGCTCCTGGGGCACACAGTGCTCTCGCATGGTGACGTGAGTATGCTCCTAACACACAAACACACGCACTACCACCTGGTGCCGTATACTTACTCGTACACATTTCATTTGAACATGTATACCCAGACACCCACTGCATGAATCAGTCTTTGCCCATCTACTGTAGACAGACAGAGGATATTGTGATGAAAGAATGCCAAGGCTGAGGGGAATTGTGTAAAAAGGACCTTTTGGACCTAATGCCCCTAATGTCTGCCAACACACACACTCACACACGCTGCTTATGGAGTGAAAAGATTGGAAAGACAGACTCGCAAAACTTAACCAATATTTCTGGGAAATCAGGAACTCTTTGACTAATCTGAAGCCCATACTATACAGCATCCCTCTCTCTCTTTTTCTCTTCATCTCCCTTCTCTCCTGTCTTTCTCTATCATTCTCTTGAATGATTCTAGGCATGGCAGTGGTAGGCTAAGAGCTGTCATACTGTAATTGACATTTGTGTGATGGACAATGCCGTGACTGTACAAGCTGTCCTGTTGAGTCCTGAGTCCTGTTGATTGAAGGCCTACTACTGCCAGAGCCTCTGTCTCTCTCTCTGACGCTCCCCCACAGCTGGGTAACAGATGACTGTGTATGAGCCTGAACCATACAGCACATATACAGGAAAGGAAACAATATATGCCTTTTCAAGCCCAATTGTGAAACATTTATTTCCTTCTCAGTTTAAAGAGGAAAATAAAAAGCAGTTTCTTCTGAACGTGGTCCAAGCAAAATTTAGAAATCAGTGTGTGTGTGTGTGTCGAGCGCATGTGTGTGGAGCGTGTGTGCGTGTGTTTGTTTATCTTTTCTAATTGTTTGACAATGCTTTAGGATCTAATTTTGGAGTTTGGCTTCTACTCTCCATTGCAACATACAGTACATTTGCTACAGCCTGAGGAGTTAATTCAGGAATTTGCATACAGATTTGCATACAGTGGAGTATTCTCATCCATCAGAGAGGGGAGGGGTCACCTATGAACTACGGTTATCTGACCAACGAAAACTAAGGGTGGTGGTCAGCTTGAGTTTGAATTAGGTTCATGTAAATATTGGGCCACTTGACGTGGGTATTAAGTTTGTTCATACAGTTCATACAGATAGCACAAATGTGTGCTATCAAATGCAGTGCAATCTGTTTCCCCAATCCTGAAATTCTTGTTACTTTTTCCAGATGACATAATTGGGTAAAAGGAGAATGCTGCGCATACCTACCATGCTTTAGTCTTTCAGAGTGACAGGCATTTCTGATACTGTGTGGAAAGGAGCTGGTGGAATAATTACAAACATGTTAAGGTCTGAATAGTTTCCCTGTAAATGATTTAATCAACGTTGGTATCCGGTGAATACCGGGGTTTAGAGTTACCTCAAAGTGCCTGTCAGGGCAGAAACCAGCGTCTGCTGTTTAAGCTTTGTGTTCATGCCTCCAAGCCCGGGAACGAAATTAAAACCCCAAATTAAATAGAAAACATAATTAGGCAGAAAATGCCTGGCCTCTGGCTTTGTGGCCTGTAATGACTGAGTTTGGATTGACACATAAACATTCTCCAAACTGAGGCCTTTGACTGAGAGCAGTTTCAAGAGTTCAGAATTGCAGACAGGCCCATTGAAACTCAATGGTAATTTCCCTTACTCAACTTGTAAGGGAAATTACGGATATTGTACAAACAACATGAGTGAAGTAGTAAAATAAAACAATGTCCAAGGCTCTTCAGTTAATGTGTAATGTTATGTTCTGCCAACGACTAGTGGTGTTATGGGGCAAAAGGCAGATGGACAATAAGTTGAAAATTACCACATGCGACCAATTATGATTGCATAGCATCAGTTACATAAGCGTTTAGCAGACACTCCTGTCTAGTGTGACCCAAATTCGTGCATTCAATTTAGATAGGTGAGACAACCTCTTTGCGAACCACTTCACCATTGTTGTCGTTGTTGTCGCTGATTCTCAACAGGTATCGAACATATATGAAGCCGCGGTACAAGGTGGCCTACAAGATGGTGACGGACATGGAGTGGAAGTGTTGCCATGGTTACACTGGGGACGAATGTAGCGAGGGGCCGAGCGGAGGTTCTGGGACCCAGATTGCTACAGCCAGACCCCGGCCGAAACCCTCCCGACCGGGACAGACTGGAACCGGCACAGGTCACGGAGGACAG
Organism: Oncorhynchus clarkii lewisi; assembly: GCF_045791955.1. Classification (NCBI taxonomy): domain Eukaryota; kingdom Metazoa; phylum Chordata; class Actinopteri; order Salmoniformes; family Salmonidae; genus Oncorhynchus; species Oncorhynchus clarkii. The sequence goes on along the minus strand of NC_092165.1, from coordinate 23,653,543 downwards.
AATGGGGGAGACGGTGGGTGGATGTCTGTTTGTTCTGCTCCTCCTCTATGTCTTCTTCTTCTTCCTACTTCTGTCCTCCTCTATGTCCCCATGTCACTCCTCAAATGGTATACATGATGAATCTATAACTATATACAGTAGATTATATACTGTAATATAATGTGTTTGTGTTCCAGGGCGAGGAGACGGCGACAAGATGCGGCAGCTGGAGGACAAGATCCAGAGCCTGACCAAGGACCTCCATGACCTGCAGTCCACCCTGAGGGGCATGAATGAACGCTTCCAGGAGGAGATGCACAAACCGGGTTTCACCGGTGGCGGCACCAAGACCCCTGCAGACTCAGCCCAGCCCGAGATGAAAGAGACCATCCACAGCATCCAGACCAAACTGGACCAGCTGGACAACCGGACCCAGGCCCATGACAAGACCCTGGTCAGCATCAATAACCACCTGGTCAATGGGAATGCTGGCAGTGGGAATGATCTCGGGGGTGGCACTGGCGGCTCCTCTGGAGGCACCGGTGGGTTTAGTGGCGGGACGCTCAGCACGCTGAAAGAGGAGATCCTGAGAGAGCTGGAGAGGAGGGTGTCTCTGTCCTGCTCCTCCTGCCAGTCTGGGGTGGAGGACCTGCGAATGCAGCAGCAGGAGATCAGGGAGAGAATCCAGGTGCTGGAAAAGCAGCTGAACGCAGTGGACGGACACTACCGCCAGAGCCTGGACGGCCTACGCCGGGAGGTCACACGCTCCCAGGGCTGCTGCAACACTGTCACCGACCTCAAGAACAGGGTCACAGATGCAGAGAGAAAGATCAGCTCTGCGTCGGAGAACTACAATGTCATCCAGAACCGCCTGGATAAGGAGTTGGGAAGTGGTGGTAGTCATGGCGGTGGAGGTTTCGGAGTAGGTGGCTTTGGACCTGGTGGTGGCTTTGTACCCAATGCTGGCAGCGGCTTACCCAAGGTTATAGAGGACAGGCTGGATAACCGTCTGAACGACCTGGAAAGGCGGTTGAACAGCACAGTGCAGCACACAGAAGAGAGCTGCACCTTAATAGAGAAAGACTTGAAGGACTACTTCCACCATGAGCTCGGTGACCTCCGGACCATGTTCCTGGACCGCTTCGATACCCAGGGCTACCGCATTGAAGACATAGAGCTGGACGTGGGCACCTTAAAGGACAGAGTGTCGGACCACGACAAGAAGCTGACCCGCCTGGAGAACTCTACGGCACTCCTAGACAAGAGTCTGACTGACTGTGGCTGTGGAGGATTAGGAGAAGGAGCTGGAGGAGGAAGAGGAGGAAGTGGAGGAACATGGGGAACAAGAGGGAGAGGAGATGGAGGAGGATGGGGAGGAGCTGAAGGAGGAGCAGGGGGAGGAGGAAAAGGAGATGGAGGAGGAAATAAAGGAACTGGAGAAGGATGGGGAGGAGCAGGTGGAGCAGGGGGAGCAGAGGAAACCGGAACTGGAGGAGTTGGAGATGGCGGAAGAGGAGGAACAGGGGGAACCGGAGATCGATGGGGTGGAGCTGGAGGAGACAGAGGAAATGATTACAACGGAGACTCTGTGAAGTCTATCACGTGGAGGGTGGTGGCTAATGAGGACGAGATCCGCCGCTTCGACACACGTATCAAGGACCTGTCCGTCTCAGGCGACTCACTAATGGACAAGGTGGTGGACCTCAGCCACGACATCCGTAAAATCAAAGCCCTGACCGGAGACAACGGCGAGCACTTCAACCGCATTGTCACAGAGATCGAGACACTGGGTCGTTGCGTGGACGACTGCGACATCTGCGGAAGAGTGGAAGACGAGTTGAAGAAGCTGAAGAACCACACGCAGCACACTCTGAGCCGCTGGGAGAAGGACATCAACGCCATCCGGACACGGGTGGACTCAGACCAGAGCTCCTGTTCGCAGGTGTGCTCCACCCTGCAGGAGGAGGTGGGAAAACTCCAGGAGGAGGTGGACAAGTGTAGTGGCCAGTGTAAGATCCGCCTTGTGACCCCAGCAACAGGTGGCGGCACTGGAGGAGGCCTGGATGACCCCCAGAAGCCTCTGGATGGCCACAGTGTGATTGGAGGAACATCTAACAACGGCCACCTCAAGTCCCTGCAGGGCGAGCTGTCCGAGGTCATCCTGACCTTCAGCTCCATTAATGACACATTGAGGGGCCTGGAGCACACAGTGCAGAAACACGGCAGCATCATCACCGACCTGGGCAACACAAAGAACAAGATCATCTCGGAGCTGGACAAGATCCAGCAGGACGTGACCGAGCACATTGAGGAGAGTCGCAACCACCTCGACGGGGTGGATCGTGATGTGCGCCGTTTTGAGAACACCCTTGTGGTGGAGATGGGTGACTGCAAGCGCTCTGGTGACGGCCTGGAGAAGAGGCTGTCCAAGATGGAGGGTGTGTGTGGACGGCTGGACGGCATCTCGGACTCGCTCCAGAAGATCAAGGAGGGGCTGAACAAGCATGTGTCGGGCCTGTGGAACTGTGTGAACGGCCTGAACGCCACAGTCATCTCCCACGGAGGGGTCATCAAGAACATCCAGACCACTCAGCTGGACGGGATCCACGGGAAAATCAAGAACCTCAATTCGTCCATCAGCAATATCCTCAAGGAGTTCCAGAACCTCTCGGAACAGGACCTGACCGGTGAGTGTGTTGACTTGACACTATAATCCTTCCCTTTCTCCCAGCTGTTTCAAAAGTTTTGATCTAGATCAGGGATGAGCAACTCCAGTCCTTGGGTGCCTGATTGGTGACACACTTTCCCCCCAGCCCTATAGCTAACACACCTGAATAAACTAATTGCAATCCAAACTGAAGACCATGATAATTTGATTATTGGAGTCAGGTGTATTAGCAGGACTGAGGTTGCCTTTCCCTTGATCCAATGTAGGTAACTTCAGAAACTAAACAGTGCATGGTTTGGACATACAGAGCATGTTCATTTAGACATGATTTACATTGACAATGTTTGAGAATTTGTTGAGTTCATACTGATTCAATATAGTGATATGTTAATGAAACCTATCCTCACTCACACATGTTTTGCTTTGTGTGCAGTTGGTGCAGTTGGTTAGAGGTTTGAATTGTACATTGCTTTTGGTAGAACTGTACAAAAACCATAACGTGTCTTAAAAACGCCAGGCTAACCTTGTCCTGTCTATACTAGACAAGTATATGAGACACAGCACAACCAGTGGATATACGAACACAATGAACAATGGTCTGTAAAGTTTAAATTGACACATTTGCAACAGTGTCAACATACAAATCGATGCTAGCTACAATACACACAGAGACCTATCAAACACCAACAAAGATGATTACAAAAACATTAATAATCCAGTCATTTAAACAAATGTTTGTAATATGTGAGTCTCACACATGTTATTCAATGGTGGCCTGCTATTAGTATGTGTATGTCTGTTAGTGTTATGCAGTCTTTCATAACTCTCCTTGAAGCTTCTCAGGTCGCATAGGTCTTGAAAAAGGGTTGAAAATGGCAGATTTTTATCATTGATAATCACCTAAATTTACAGTAACAGAGTCAGACGTCAGAGCTCAGGTTCTCCACTTGTTGTTGTCTGAGTGAGGGGAAATGCTGTAAATCAAGTTGATGTTTTCTGAAAGATGAGACGTTGAGAATTATTATAAGTACCGCTTTGATGTCATACAAGCAAACCACACACCCGTGAGTCCAAATGGGCACTTCATATTTCTATATTTTTAAAAAGTAATGTAATTTACAGTGTCAACATCTATGATCGCTATGTTTGAGCTACTGTTACAAAGATGACATACATTATACCCTGGGTTGTCCTGACCACAATTTTTGTCAGATTGTGAAGATAATTAGCCGTGGAACCCGCACTTAAATGCACTTATGACTCCATTCTATGACCAGAAGACCAGAAAGTCACAAAGCGACGAGTGACAAAGTTAGAAAAATACCATTCTGACCACCAGGCTGCCATCCTGGACGTCCGCGAGGATATGGAGCCAAAGTACAAGAAATTGGAAGAAATCTAAACTCGAGGAGAAATTCGATATTCACGAAAATGTCCAAAAGCGCTTGAATTTGAGATTTCCAGGTTCCCTGGGGGCTGTGGAATGAAGAGATGCCATCTCCTTTCTGCAGAAATGGATTCCCAAAATTCTGAACCTACCCCCTTCCGTGCACCCACTGGAAATTGAGAGGGCCCATCGCACTCTACGGAGGTGACTTTATTTTTATTTTATTTTACCTTTATTTAACCAGGCAAGTCAGTTAAGAACAAATTCTTATTTTCAATGACGGCCTGGGAACAGTGGGTTAACTGCCTGTTCAGGGGCAGAACGACAGATTTGTACCTTGTCAGCTCGGGGGTTTGAACTCGCAACCTTCCGGTTACTAGTCCAACGCTCTAACCACTAGGCTACGCTGCCGCGACTACCTGGCCCGGCTGCACATAGGGCATTTGTCATGAAATTTCTACGGTGCCAGGACACTGTCCGCATCCTCTCTCCTGCCCGAGCAAAAGGAGAGCTCAAGTACGGAGATGCCAGAATCATAATTTTTCCGGATCTTTCTCCCATACTACATCAGAGGAGGAGGGCTTTCTCCCCACAGATGAGGCTCCTGCAGCAGGCTGGCTTGGCATGCAGCCTGCGTTACCCGGCGACTTTGTGAATCGAAACCAAGAATGGTGAGCGCATATTTGACTCTGTGAAGATGGCTGAAACATACACGAGGAAAGAACTCCCTGACTTGTTCACTCCTACTACATCATGATTTACTGTCTTTGAACGTGTAGTAGATATAGATCTAGTTGATAGTGACCTGTTAGAACACGAGGATACATCAAAATGACGGATAGGATCGACTGGCTGGCACATCTGGCTGGCTAGATGGCTAGCTTGATAATAACTGGCGAGGTAACATTGGATCATAGCTAATGTTGGCTGTGCTATTTAGCCAGCTCGCTAAATTTTGGCTGTGACTCTAGCTATAGCCACACTAATCCAAGTAGTTACATTTTTTTCTGTATACTTTTACTTTACGCACAGAGGTCCAGTCGGGTTTAGTTAAACAGTTATGTGGACAGAGCTGGTGTAACTCAGGTTTGTAGGCCTGCTTGCTTGCACACACCTTTTCAGTTCTGCCCACAAATTGTCTATAGGATTGAGATCAGGGCTTTGTGATGGCCATTCTAATACTTTGACTTTGTTGTCCTTAAGCCATTTTGCCACAACTTTGGAAGTATGCTTGGGGTCATTGTCATTTGCGACCAAGCTTTAACTTCCTGACTAATGTCTTGAGATGTTGCTTCAACATATCCAAATTTCTTACCTCATGATGCCATCTATTTTGTGAAGTGCACCAGTCCCTCCTGCAGCAAAGCACCCCCACAACATGATGCTGCCACCCCAGTGCTTCGCGGTTTGGATGGGGTTCCTCGGCTTGCAAGCCTCCCCCTTTTTCCTCCAAACATAACAATGGTCATTATGGCCAAACTGTTCTATTTTTGTTTCATCAGACCAGAGGACATTTCTCCAAAAAGCACGGTCTAAGTCCCCATGTGCAGTTGCAAACCATAGTCTGGCTGTTTTATGTCGGTTTTGGAGCAGTGGCTTCTTCCTTGCTGAGCGGCCTTTCAGGTTATGTCGATATAGGACTCGTTTTACTGTGGATATAGATACTTTTGTACCTGTTTCCTCCAGCATCTTCACAAGGTCCTTTGCTGTTGTTCTGGGATTGATTTGCACTTTTCACACCAAAGTACGTTCATCTCTAGGAGACAGAACCCATCTCCTTCCTGAGCGGTATGTAGGCTGTGTGGTCCCATGGTGTTTATGCTTGCGTACTTTTGCTTGTACAGATGAACGTGGTACCTTCAGATGTTTGGAAATTGCTCCCAAGGATGAACCAGACTTGTGAAGGTCTACAATTATTTTTCTGAGGTCTTGGCTGATTTCTTTTGATTTCCCATGATGTCAAGCAAAGAGGCACTGAGTTTGAAGGTAGACCTTGAAAGACATGCACAGGTACACCTCCAATTGACTCAAATTATGTCAATTAGCCTATCAGAAGCTTCTAAAGCATTGACATGATTTTCAGAAATTTTCCAAGCTGTTTGAAGGCACAGTCAACTTAGTGTATGTAAACTTCTGACCCACTGGAATTGTGATACAGTTAATTATAAGTGAAATAATCTGTCTGTAAACAATTGTTGGAAAAATGACTTGTGTCATGCACAAAGTAGATGTCCTAACCAACTTGCCAAAACGATAGTTTGTTAACAAGAAGTTTACCCCGAATCCAAAAATAATGACCAAGAACCTGTAGTGGAGATGAGATGCAGAAAAAGCTTTTGACTGCGTAGAATGGAACTACCTGTCACGTTCTGACCTTAGTTCCTTTGTTTTGTCTTTGATTTTGTCTTTGGTATGGTCAGGGTGTGAGTTGGGTGGGTTGTCTATGTTAGTTTTTCTATGATTTTCTATTTCTGTGTTTGGCCTGGTATGGTTCTCAATCAGAGGCAGCTGTCAATTGTTGTCCCTGATTGAGAACCATATTTAGGTAGCCTGTGTTCTATTGTGTTTTGTGGGTGGATATTTTCCGTGTTTGTGCCACACAGGACTCTTTTGTTTGTTTCACGGTGTTATTTTGTATTTTGTAGTGTTCAGTTTTTTCATATTAAAATGGACATATACCTCGCTGCAAATTGGTCCGACCTCTCTTACTCTTCATCAGAGGAGGACCTGTTTGAAGTTTTACAGGGGATGAATACTGAACCTAAGTATGTAGGTCTGATTAGATTCCGCTATGTGTGGCCACTTGGAGACACCAGTTAGACCTCTCATTCAAACCCTTGTAATATTTTTTTCTTATCTTGCACCTACTCCAAAATGTCAATTAATATTCTTATTATGTTACTGAGTGTATCCAGAGTATTTTCAGATTTTGTTATTGACAAATGCTGTGAAAAGTATAGTAAATGTAAAATGCACATACAAACAACAGTGTAATTTTTGGAATCAATCTCATTTCCCCATAGTCTCCAAAGTGTTTAATTGCTACCTTGGTCATGCATATGCATGCTTTTTATAATTATTCTGTTGGAAACATTTCAATTTGGCCCTATCCATAAAGGCCAATTTCTTCTGGTGTATGGGGTTAAGGGCTTCCACCATTTGAATAAGTAAACTGGGTGGGGATTCCTATTGATCGGGAGCGATGTATTCTTCTTCAAATTGTGTTGCCTATGGTTTGTAAATGGCTTTACGCAACAACACAAAAATATCACTGCCATTTAGCAGTCAAAATAAATGAATGACACACAATATTTGGTTCAGGATCCAGCACTGCATGTGGCAGTAAATCACCAATATAAACGTTATGCTTTTTTTCAAACACAAAAGAAGAAGACACTTGACTATTTTAAAATATTTTAATCACATTTTCGTCATTTAATATTTTGTTAATAACTGGACTTAAACTCTAGTCTAGTTTTAGTCACAGCCATTTTAGTCACATTCTTTTCTGTAAAATAATGACTATTTAGGCTACCTCTAACTTCTAACAAGTATTTTTCATCATAGTTATTGTTGACAAAATTAACACTGAATGGCACAGATACAAAGATGAGTCCTCTGTTTATGTGGGTGGAATTCAATTATATATTTGAATGAGAAAACTCCTCCACTGTATTATTAACACAGTCTGGAATGTGTTCTATGTCCTGTGTCCAATAACAGGCAGTCTTTGGGTCAACACTGATTATTTCAGTTAAATATATGTAAATTAAGAAAGTTACATGTATTAATATTGTTGTCATTGCCTCCCACCACCCCAGGCCTGCCTGGTCCTCCAGGTCCCTCTGGGGAAAGAGGGTTCCCAGGCTTGCCCGGCCCCAAGGGGTCTCAAGGTAGGGACGGACCTGTGGGCAGGCAGGGAGAGAACGGGCCCAGAGGACCACCAGGTAACAGGAACCATATAAACCCTTTATAATACGTGTTAATGCTTCAGGAAGTGTTGTTTTGCTATATGTTGATGCTTGACATCAAATCACAATTTATTTCAAGTGCAAAGTCACAACACACTTTTCAGAAAGAAAAAATAATAAAAATAGTAATGAATACTTAAAAACAAACATGGTTGAACAGTTTGAATTGGTCCAACTACTGAACTCATCTCTTCCTGTCTTCTTCATTCCAGGTCTCAAAGGTGAACAAGGTATGTTCATGTTTGTTTTATCATTGCATTGGAGTCCTACTGTTGCAATGTGCTAATGCCCTCAACAGTGATGTGTGTTTCACCCCATTACATCAAAATAAAATGTTATTTGTCACATGCACCAAATACAACAGGTATTTTACAGTGAAATGTTTATGCAGTTTTAAGAAGAAAAAAAAGTGTTAAAGTATTTACTAAAATGTAGCATTCTGTAGCATTCCCATCACAAAGGCAGTATAGCTGCGTCTGATCTACAGAAGATTAGCCTATTACAGCAAAACATCTTTCTCACTATGTTCCCTACACTTTATTTACCTTGCCATTTTGTCTGTAATGAACCGTGAAAATAGATTTCCTCATGTCAGAACAATGAAAAATCACATATGGTATAGATAAAAATCATGTTCTCCCTCTACTCCTGCTGGGTTATTTTCTGAGACTTGATGTGATTTTGCCCGCAGGTATGCCAGGTGCTGATGCCAATGTGCCCAAGCTCTCCTTCTCTGCAGCTCTCACCTACCCCGTGCTCAACGCTGGCACCATCGTCTTCGACAAGATCTTTGTCAATGAGGGAGAGTTCTATGACCCGCGGACAGGTACTGAATTTGTATTTGTATGTATTTTTGATCCGCATTAGCTGCTGCCAAGGCTACTCTTCCTGGGGTCCGGCAAAATGAAGGCAGTAAAACTTTACATAACATTCATTACAGAATACACAACACACTAAGTGTGTGCCCTCAGGCCCATACTCCACTACCACATATCTACAATGCAAAATCCATGTCTACATGTTTGTATAGTGTGTATGTTATCATGTGTTTGTATGCTTGTGTCTGTGCCTATGTTTGTGTTACTTCACAATCCCTGCTGTTCCTTAACCTTTTTGGGATAGGGGGCAGCCTTTTCACTTTTTGAATGATGTCTGTGAATATAACAGAACTCAAATGGCAGGCGAAAACCTGAGAAAAATCCAACCAGGAAGTGGGACATCTGAGGTTTGTAGTTTTTCAAAGCTTGGCCTGCCGAATACACATTGAGATATGGATAAAGTTGCACTTCCTACGGCTTCCACTAGATGTCAACAGGGATTTTGGCCCACTCCTCCATACAGACCTCCAGATCCTTCAGGTTTCGGGGCTGTCGCTGGGCAATACAGACTTTCAGCTTCCTCCAAAGATTTTCTATTGGGTTCAGGTCTGGAGACTGGCTAGGCCACTCCAGGACCTTGAGATGCTTCTTACGGAGCCACTCCTTAGTTGCCCTGGCTGTGTGTTTCGGGTCGTGCTGGAAGACCCAGCCAGCATCTTCAATGCTCTTACTGAGGGAAGGAGGTTGTTGGCCAAGATCCATCCTCCACTCAATACGGTGCAGTCGTCCTGTCCCCTTTGCAGAAAAGTATCCCCAAAGAATGATGTTTCCACCTCCATGCTTCATGGTTGGGATGGTGTTCTTGGGGTTGTACTCATCCTTCTTCTTCCTCCAAACACGGCGAGTGGAGTTTAGACTATAAGCTATATTTTTGTCTCATCAGACCACATGACCTTCTCCCATTCCTCCTCTGGATTCATTCAGATGGTCATTGGCATACTTCAGACGGGCCTGGACATGCGCTGGCTTGAGCAGGGGGACCTTGCGTGCGCTGCAGGATTTTAATCCATGACGGCATAGTGTGTTACTAATGGTTTTCTTTGAGACTGTGGTCCCAGCTCTCTTCAGGTCATTGACCAGGTCCTGCCGTGTAGTTCTGGGCTGATCCCTCACCTTCCTCATGATCATGCCCCACGAGGTGAGATCTTGCATGGAGCCCCAGACCGAGGGTGATTGACCGTCATCTTGAACTTCTTCCATTTTCTAATAATTGCGCCAACAGTTGTTGCCTCACCAAGCTGCTTGCCTATTGTCCTGTAGCCCATCCCAGCCTTGTGCAATTTTATCCCTGATGTCCTTACACAGCTGTCTGGTCTTGGCCATTGTGGAGAGGTTGTAGTCTGTTTGATTGAGTGTGTGGACAGGTGTCTTTTATACAGGTAACGAGTTCAAACAGGTGCAGTTAATACAGGTAATGAGTGGAGAACAGGAGGGATTCTTAAAGAAAAACTAACAGGTCTGTGAGAGCCGGAATTCTTACTGGTTGGTAGGTGATCAAATACTTATGTCATGCAATAAAATGCAAATTAATTACTTAAAAATCATACAATGTGATTTCTGGATTTTTGTTTTAGATTCCGTCTCTCACAGTTGAAGCGTACCTATGATAAGAATTACAGACCTTCACATGCTTTGTAAGGTGGAAAACCTGTAAAATCGGCAGTGTATCAAATACTTGTTCTCCCCACAGTATACTAGCTAGCTAGCTAAGGCTATCCAATACTGCAACTCTTCAAAGTCAAAGTCAGCTTTAGGTTTTCTAAATGTATTGCCACCTGGGATCGCCGGTGTAACTGCTAAACTTCTTGCTGCACACTGTACTGCATGAATGAACACATGGATTGGATTGTGCGTTCACTAACGTGTTAGTTCTAGTTCGCTGACAACGATGTAGGCTCTGTAGCGGTTATGGTATGAAGGTTTGGCTTGGAGAGGTTTTTGCACCTGGTCACAGACAGTTGTTGTGTTGCGCACTGAGGTCAACCAGCAAAATGAAAAGGTGAGAGGAGGAGAGCGGGTAGATGCGAGAAGGAATTATACAACAAGCAAAGTGATTATGCTGTATGTGGCTGCTATGAAAGTGAACTGTGTGTGCAGGTGATCAGGGGTGTATTCATTCCACCGATTCTGTTGCAAAAAGTCTTAAATGGAAGCAAACGGAATGGAATGGGGAGGGATATACCTGAATTTGTCCAGCAGAAACTCTCGTATTAGTTGCAAAACGTTCCCGTTTTGCAACTGTTTGGACTAATGATTACACCCCAGATCAGATGGATGCCGGCACGTGTGTGCAAGGTGGTATTAAATGTGTCACTGTCTTTCACCTTGATTATTTCAATTTGTCTTTCGACCTGTGCACCTACTTTATAAACATTAATTTGTAGGCTAGGTTGTAGTAACCTCATGATGGATATAGGGCAAATTCGAGTATCACGTAGTAGCCTAAACCTATCAAAGTTACATTGAGCTGGGTGAATGAAATATGAATGACAGTCATCAAATATGCTGTAATAGAAATAAGAAAAATCGTCCTCCCTAATCTGAAACGACACTGACCGTAAACATTAACCTTCTACTCACAATGTACAGTAATTAGCTAGTTAGTTACACCATTGTTTTAGTTCATGTAGAATGAGCTAACTTTCAAACCAAGTTATAAGCCTGAACAGGCAAATGTTATGGCCTTCAACATCAGTGGAGTATGCTAAGCTAACTCTAACCTTTTCCTCTCTGTTTCTGTGTTCCCCAGGCATCTTCACAGCGCCCATTGATGGACGCTACTTCTTCAGCGCCATCCTGACGGGCCACAAGAACGAGAAGATCGAGGCGGTGCTGTCCAAGTCCAACTACGGAATGGCCCGGGTAGACTCCGGGGGATACCAGCCAGAGGGCCTGGAGAACAAGCCAGTGGCTGAGGCCAAGATCAACCCCGGCTCCCTGGCCGTGTTCAACATCATCCTTCCCCTCCAGGTTGGAGACACGGTCTGCATTGACCTCGTCATGGGCAAGCTGGCCCACTCCGTAGAGCCTCTCACCATTTTCAATGGAATGCTGCTGTACGAACAGATGTGAGCCAACGGGACAGCATCCCCTAGGCTCTCAAGCTGGAACACGAGAGAGGGAGAGGAAGGGAGGGAGGGAAGAGGAAAGTGAGAAAGAAGAGAGGGGTTGGGGTTTGTATGCTCCAGAGCCATTTAGTCTCACAGTTTTATTTGACAACTGCTTTTGAAAGCAAAATGATCAGTCCAGAGAATGAGGTTAGAATGACTTTATATCGACTCGTGAAACATGGGAATGAAAGAGAACTAGGAGATGACGACAATGACAGAAAAGTTTTGTGTTTTTTCCTCCGTGTGTCATTCCTGGCCCTCTGGTGTTGTGAGACCTGATGAACTGCTTGAAAAAAAACATAGGATATACTGTAGACTGCGCAGCAGCAGACTGAGTGATGTTTAGCTTGCCCAGCATTTGGAGAAGTGTTTTCACAACAAATTTGTACTACTGCAGGATTTGTATACGGTTATTGGAGTCTCCGTCTCCTTATTACTCACTCCAGGCATGGGGCTCAGAGTACAGTAGTCCTTCATGCACCAATACCGGCCATAAGGTCTCCTTGACGTATCCCACGTACCCCTTTGCTGCAAAGTGTTTCCCTGCCATGGAGCCAAACCCACAGTCAAGGTCTGAGGTTAACCTTAAGTAGTTAACCTTAAAAACCAGGAATGAGAAATCAATTTCTTGATTTTCTCTAGCTGTTTTCTATTGTTCTACTGTTTTCTATGAGATGAATTCACACATTTTGTGATTGTTTTGATATTACCGTGCCCTTTTCTATCTCCTTGTATGTGTGTTCTGGTCTTTATACCCTGTAATGCCTTTGGCCCAGTGAATCCAAAGTTTGCCTGTGTGGATATTATTTTAAAGCTTCAGTACCTTATACTGACGGGTTCCAAAGCGTTTTCTGCGCCGTCCGTCACTTACCTAAAGCCTTCCGAAATGTCTGTGATACTTCCAGATGAATGAAAGAATGTTCCTAACTCAAAGCCCAGCCTTAAGCCACAACCAAGTAGGAATTGACCTCAACCAGAGGGAAACACTGCCTTACACCACAGTACAGTAGGACCAAATGGGCTATAGCCCCTTTATTACATCAGTAGGGTTGCAAAAATCTGCAACATTTCCCCAAATTCCCAGGTTTTCCAGAAATCCTGGTTGGAGGATACCAGATGTCCTTCTTGTTCTCTCCTGATTCCAGGAATCTTCTAACCAGGATTTTTTGGAATACCTTGGAATTTTGGGCACGTTTTTTTCAACAAATGACAACACATTTCACTTCAACCTTACCCATACCAGATGCAATGTAGCAGGCAACGATATCAGAACAGCATCAGGACGTTATTAACCAGTGCATTAGGTTGGTAGGCTATTGGAGCATATGTTTATGTGTTCTTTACTTGGAATTTCAGCTTACAGATGATCAAATCAGACCTGGATTCAAATCAAATAAAAAATCTGTGTATTTGAGTATTTTCTAATAATGTGGCCTGAAGCAACTACTTCTATTGCAAGTATTTGAAGGTATTTTCCAAAAATAGCCTACTATTTGAAAGTACTTTCAAATACTATTTTCAAAAACCTGGGTTAAATGCATCGGAGTATATTTGAGTCACTGACTGTGTCCGAATATCCATTCCTGCGTCCTAAATTGTAGGCCGTTTGAGTATGTGAAAAAAAATGGTTTAATATTGTGCGACATTTGAAAATCAAGTATTGTTTAAATGCTAGGATGTTATACTAATTTTGTCTCTTCATCTAGTAGAATTCGATGCACACTTTTCCACAATGCATTGGAAGAGGTGGGTTGCGAATGATAGGCTCTCGTTCCCTTCAAGTAGCCAAATAACAAAACTAGACTTCTTAATTGGGCAGATGCAGAATAGCGAAGTTTCTGTGGTGGTGTTCAAATTATATATTTTTTGTAGATTTCTGTTTTCGTATTCAAAAGGGTTTCTTATTTCTTAAGGGTTTCTTATTCTGAATGTGTGGGAACTGGGGACTCGGGATGTGGCTGCGTTATTGATGTCATGTTAATCTGGCCTTTTGATTTCAACATATGGATTGTTTTAGTTTTGTAGACTAGTTTACCGATTTTATTATTTAATTTATGGGTCAAGCCTTTGCAGTCATTCTTATCTCATTCCTAATGATCAGTGTTTTAGTTTAATATGTTGCTGTCCAGCGGTTCAGAATTTGCGATGCACCCGACTGTCCACGTTTTTCTGTGCAATAGTCTTTTGATATGAACATCTGAAGAGTTTTGGTGTGTGCACTAGGCTATATTTGATTTAATTTATATATGTTACAGCACTTTGGTTTCACTACTAAATATGTTGAAATGGAACCAGTCTTCAGTCTTTTTTAAATAGGATAGATGGGTGATATGGGCTACGATATAGGTCGAATGTGAGTAGGCCTATAACTCCATTCCTATTTTATTCAGAGTTTAGAGAAATTAATAAAATTGGAAATAAGCTATTATCAGGCTTGAAATGCGATACGTCTATTGAAAATAATCCACCCTCATTTGGCCCCGCTCCACCTTCTCAGGTGCTTTGCGGCCGTGGCATACTTTTTACTAAACGGTACGTGCTAAATAGTATGCAGTTTAAGTATGTAGTACACTAGTATGGGTATTCAGACACAGCCAGTGTATTTGAGAATTTTCAAATACATGTCAATACTTTCCAAGTGTATTTCCAAATACCTTCCAATATTCAACAACTTGTCTTTTCAAATAAAACATATCTGAATACTTACTTTGAAATGTATGTGAAATAGTATTTGAAATATTATTTGAACCCAAAACTGGATCAAATGGATACCAACATGTTTCGCAGAGATGTACACCATTACAATCAAATACATGGAGTTTTATTTAAAAAAAATATCACTATTGGAAGACGCTGTATTTAGTTGAGAAGTTGCAATATTGCTCCCCTGTGCCTTTGAGTATTTATCCACTTCAATCAATCAATCAAATGTATTTATAAAGCCCTTTTTACATCAGCCGATGTCACAAAGTGCTTGCTCCTATCTGACCTCCGTGCCTGTTATTGCTAAAGGAATCGGTTTTCTCAATCTATGAAGTAAGTCATGAATAACTGGTTATACCACATGCCAATGAAGGCAATGCTAGGTATTTAAGGTCTTCTTTTTACAACTCCTCCCTACAGTCAAACCTGTTACCTTGAATTTGTGATTTTGCGACACATGTGGTTCAAATAAAGATATTACATTTTACACAGCCCTGCCCTCTCCATAGGAGTTTCGGATTTACTCGCTGCTCAGAGGGTTATGACTCTAATCTAGTGGGAAAGGAGTGAGAAAGGTGACGATGTCATGTTTTGTGATGTCATCTGTCTAGTTTGAGCAGACCTCTTGGTTCTTTGCTCTTGTGTGATTGCTGTGATTTATTAAATACTTGATTCCGTACGATATACTGTATTTCAGTATCTGGAAGAATTTTCCATTTGACTTATTAGGCCATTTGGAACTTAAGTCAAAATGTTTGATACATTTTTATTGGAATCTGTGTGTGGCTGGGTGGGATGCTGACAGATATCCTGTTTATCTTTCATCTTTACACACACGCACACTTATTAACAATGTTACTGGGTGTATCATCAACAAATCTGTTGAAGTCATGGAAGCACATCAGTAGACTAGGGGAAAGGAGGGTGTACAGCAGCTCAAGGAAATCATATACACACAACAGTCAAGCATGCACAGTATACAGTGCCTTGCGAAAGTATTCGGCCCCCTTGAACTTTGCGACCTTTTGACACATTTCAGGCTTCAAACATAAAGATATAAAACTGTATTTTTTTGTGAAGAATCAACAACAAGTGGGACACAATCATGAAGTGGAACGACATTTATTGGATATTTCAAACTTTTTTAACAAATCAAAAACTGAAAAATTGGGCGTGCAAAATTATTCAGCCCCTTTACTCTCAGTGCAGCAAACTCTCTCCAGAAGTTCAGTGAGGATCTCTGAATGATCCAATGTTGACCTAAATGACTAATGATGATATCCACCTGTGTGTAATATCCACCTGTTTGTAATCAAGTCTCCGTATAAATGCACCTGCACTGTGATAGTCTCAGAGGTCCGTTAAAAGCGCAGAGAGCATCATGAAGAACAAGGAACACACCAGGCAGGTCCGAGATACTGTTGTGAAGAAGTTTAAAGCCGGATTTGGATACAAAAAGATTTCCCAAGCTTTAAACATCCCAAGGAGCACTGTGCAAGCGATAATATTGAAATGGAAGGAGTATCAGACCACTGCAAATCTACCAAGACCTGGCCGTCCCTCTAAACTTTCAGCTCATACAAGGAGAAGACTGATCAGAGATGCAGCCAAGAGGCCCATGATCACTCTGGATGAACTGCAGAGATCTACAGCTGAGGTGGGAGACTCTGTCCATAGGACAACATATTATATTGCACAAATCTGGCCTTTATGGAAGAGTGGCAAGAAGAAAGCCATTTCTTAAAGATATCCATAAAAAGTGTTGTTTAAAGTTTGCCACAAGCCACCTGGGAGACACACCAAACATGTGGAAGAAGGTGCTCTGGTCAGATGAAACCAAAATTGAACTTTTTGGCAACAATGCAAAACGTTATGTTTGGTGTAAAAGCAACACAGCTGAACACACCATCCCCACTGTCAAACATGGTGGTGGCAGCATCATGGTTTGGGCCTGCTTTTCTTCAGCAGGGACAGGGAAGATGGTTAAGATTGATGGGAAGATGGATGGAGCCAAATACAGGACCATTCTGGAAGAGAACCTGATGGAGTCTGCAAAAGACCTGAGACTGGGACGGAGATTTGTCTTCCAACAAGACAATGATCCAAAACATAAAGCAAAATCTACAATGGAATGGTTCAAAAATAAACATATCCAGGTGTTAGAATGGCCAAGTCAAAGTCCAGACCTGAATCCAATCGAGAATCTGTGGAAAGAACTGAAAACTGCTGTTCACAAATGCTCTCCATCCAACCTCACTGAGCTCGAGCTGTTTTGCAAGGAGGAATGGGAAAAAATGTCAGTCTCTCGATGTGCAAAACTGATATAGACATACCCCAAGCGACTTACATCTGTAATCGCAGCAAAAGGTGGCGCTACAAAGTATTAACTTAAGGGGGCTGAATAATTTTGCACGCCCAATTTTTCAGTTTTTGATTTGTTAAAAAAGTTTGAAATATCCAATAAATGTCGTTCCACTTCATGATTGTGTCCCACTTGTTGTTGATTCTTCACAAAAAAATACAGTTTTATATCTTTATGTTTGAAGCCTGAAATGTGGCAAAAGGTCACAAAGTTCAAGGGGGCCGAATACTTTCGCAATGCACTGTAGGTCTGTAGCAGTTTGGGTCTAGAGTGTCTATCACTTTGAAGAGGGAGATGACCGCTGCAGCTTTCCAATCTTTGGGGATCTCAGACGATACGAAGGAGAGGTTGAATAGGCTAGTAATAGTGGTTTCAACAATTCCGGCAGATCATTTTAGAAAGAGAGGGACCAGATTGTCTAGCCCGGCTGATTTTCCAGATTTTGCAGCTCTTTCAGAACATCAGCTATCTGAATAGGCTAGTAATAGTGGTTTCAACAATTCCGGCAGATCATTTTAGAAAGAGAGGGACCAGATTGTCTAGCCCGGCTGATTTTCCAGATTTTGCAGCTCTTTCAGAACATCAGCTATCTGGATTTGGGTGAAGGAGAAATGAGGGAGGTTGGGCAAGTTGCTGTGGGGGGTGCAGGGCTGGTGACTGTGGTAGGGGTAGCCAGGTGGAAAGCATGGCCAGCCGTAGAAAAATGCTTATTGAAATTCTCTATCGTGGATTTATCAGTGGTGACAGTGTTTCCTAGCCTCGGTGCAGTGGGCAGCTGGGAGGAGGTGCTCTTATTCTCCATGGACTTTACAGTGTCCCAAAACCTTTTGGAGTTTGTGCTACAGGATGCACATTTCTGCTAGCCTTTGCTTTCCTAACTGCCTGTGTATATTGGCTCCTAACTTCTCTGAAAAGTTGTATATCGCGGGGTCTATTCAATGCTAATGCAGTGCGCCACAGGATGTTTTTGTGCTGGTAGTCAGGTCTGGAGTGAACCAAGGGCTATATCTGTTCCTGGTTCTACATTTTTTTAACGGGGCATGCTTATTTAAAATACCACCATCTCATGCCCGGGAGCCCGTGGCGCTATGGAATATGTTTTAGTTTGTGTGGATTAAGCAACCCCTCCGCCTTTTCTTTATTGTTCGACCCCTGTACAGTTGGTGGCGGTAATGCACCATAAACACTTGATGCCAACCGCCGTTAAACCCCACAGAAGAAGTCTGCAGGTTTAGCCACATTAGAAGAGGTGTCTCGCTTTCGGGCTAAAAGTTTCTCTAACGTTAGTTATAAAGCTAGCTAGAACAACTTGTCAACATGTTTCGAAGAAAACTGACAGCTTTGGATTACCATAACCCCTCTGGGTTTGACTGTAAAGGTAGCTATAAAACCACGACAAACGAGTTATTTGCTAATGAATGACGTACATTTTCAGAGCTAGCCATGGACATGCTCAAATATGTTAGTTAGCATCTAACGTTACCTTTTAACTAACAAGCTCTTACTCTGTCTAAAACATTTCAATACAGCCACGCCTGTAATATGTATTTAGGCTTTGTTTATATTGGCTGCGTTTATGTCATTAAAAATTATTAACATGTGATTCGTGTTAGGTGGTCAGGTTTTGGACTTGTGTGCATTAGCTCAGGTAACGTTAGCTAATTAACTAGCTTTTTGGGAGCTTACTAACAGTGCCAAACAGGCAGTGGAGGCCGAGAACCCAACTAGGTTAGGGGTGGCATCGGAAATTGATACAGTATCTATGCCTTGTTTCTTTGTATTGTGACTAGTCGTATGTGAATTTCAGCCGGTTGTATATACAAACTATAATTTCATATTAAAGGAAAATCTACTACCACTGGCACATTTATGCAGGTCAATTAGCTTTGCGGAGTGTGTGTCACTGATTTAGCTAATATTCTGTTTTGCACAGATGAGACAGAGTTCAGGAATTTCATTGTGTGGCTGGAGGACCAGAAAATCAGACACTACAAAATTGAAGACCGGGGCAACCTGAGGAATATCCCCAGCTCAGGATGGCCCAAGTCCTTTGAGCAGGTAAACAGCAAGGCTAGTTACAGTTACTATACTGGAATCAACCCTTGGGTCAGAAAAAGTGTTGTTCATATTACATCCAAGTAACACGACATGGATTGTGTTCAGTAGGGTGCACTGTAGCAATACATTTTGCAATGTATCTGTGTCCTTTCTTATTGGAGAAGTTTATGTAGTATCTCCATGTGTTATAACATTTTCTCCTTACTAAACCATGGTGGGGCTTTTTTCCCACTTTATCACCATATCAATTATCAATGTGTTCTCTCAACCCCTTCCCTAACTGTTTACATCATGCAAAACAATCAAGCCAGTTCAGTTGTCGAATGCTGCAGATCGAAATTCCATGAATAGAACTGACTTAATTAGTTATTCTAAATGTTGGAGAGGCATGTTTGTCCTACGTTAGCCTACATCTATCTGAACATTCCAAAACGTTGTGTCCTGTTCAACGTGCCCCAAGATCAGTCAGTAGGCCTAAATGCTCATAGTAAGCTGATTTACCACCCTCATCACTGGTCTCCATAGCTGTGATACACTATTCTTCATTGAATAACCTCCATTGGGGTCCCTGCTCCCTATACCCTGACCAGAAAGCGCCCTCTGTCCTCGAATCCTCGTTCCAACTGCCATTTTTGAGAGAGCGGTAAGGGGAGGATGGGACGAGGAAAGACTACTGTGACACAGCCCGTCAGCGTTTGTTTTAGTTTTTCCAGTGCAAAATGTTTTCTACGGTGTGCGCTGATGAATAAACCCCTGGCCCCAAGTGCTCTGAAAAAAAGAGCTACCAGGGAACCGCTAGTAACCGCAACATTCCGATGGATGTGAACCGCTGAAGAAGCGTGTATCACAGCTATGATCTCAGGCACCTGGTATACACGGTACACCTATTCAGGAGGGCACACTGGGGAAAGTTTTCTCTCTACGGAACATGAGCCTGACTCTGTTTCCTATGCAGTATCTTCAAGATGTTAATTGCCCATTCACTGTCGAAGAGAGACAGGAGTCAGTGGACTGGTTGCTGGGTCTAGCTGTTCGGTTGGAATATGGCGACAATGGTACAGTATTTTCTCTCTTTTGCTTTATTCCAAAAAATGTGGCCATATGATTCGGTGCCCATTGTTTGTACTTGGGCTACTTGTTGCGGCATATTACTAGTTTAACTATTGTAGTCCATTGAAGATGACAATACAGTATATTTTCAACCAACCTTTACTTGGAGATACCGTGTAGCAGTGGAACTCAACTCCCAATGAGATCCGGAGCCTGCTAGTTTTCTGTTCTACCTGATAATTAATTGCACCCACCTGGTGTGCCAGGTCTAAATCAGTCCCAACTTCTTCTTTTTTTAAGCAGTGGAACTGGCTTCGAGGTCCGGAGTTGAGTTTGAGGGCTGTACTGTATAGTATTGTTGTGGGGGTGGTGGTCATGCGTCCTTTAGCCACTAGATGGCAGCATTGTCTTAACAGTGGCATCTTGGGCTGCTCTACCATAAGGGATAATCTAGTTGTGGTTCCACCCTCTCTTGCCATACACTGTATTGTCATCGTTCAGGAATGTTAAATATATGTGCTTATACACTACTAAAGCAAGTCTTTGTTGTAAAAACAGTTTGATGGTAGTAGTATGTAGTTATTGGGGGGCATGGACTAAGTGGTCACTGTCTGGATGTTGTGTGTCCTACTGGCTCCCCAGTTGAGAAGTACAAGAATTGCCCGCCAGCCACAGCCACCGAGGCGGCGAAACCCTCGGATCCCCTCATCCATCTGGACAGTGAGCATAACCACTCCTTCCTCTAAATGTCTATCCCCCTCTCCCATTACTTCTCTACTCCTCTCTCATCCTCTTTACTCCTTTCTCTGTCCCTGATGTTCTGTGATAGAATCGTTTGATTATAGAAACCAGTGAAAAACGTAGTAATAAAGTGGGTTAGCTCAACCGTGTCTGGGCCAGTCCACCAGACTTATTAGAGACACTAATGTACTTGTCCTCTTGCTCATTAGACACTCTAATGTACTTGTCCTCTTGCTCAGTTGTGCATCAGGGCTTCCCACTCTTTCTATTCTGGTTAGAGACAGTTTGTGCTGTTCTGTGAAGGCAGTAGTACACAGCATTGAATGAGATCTTCAGTTTCTTGGCAATTTCTTGCATGGAATAGCCTTCATTTCTCAGAACGAGAATAGACTGATGAGTTTCAGAAGAAAATAACTTGTTTCTGGCCATTTTGAACCTGTAATCGAACTCACAAATGCTGATGCTCCAGATACTCAACTAGTCTGTAGAATGCAGTTGTATTGCTTCTTTAATCAGAACAGTTTTCAATTGTGCTAACATAATTGCAAAAGGGTTTTCTAATGATCAATTAGCCCTTTAAAATGATAAACTTGGATTAGCTAACACAACGTGCCATTGGAACACAGGAGTGATGGTTGCTGATAATTGGCCTATGTAGATATTCCATTTTTAATGTTGTACAATAGTAATTTACAACATTAACAATGTCTACACTACACTGTGTTTCTGATCAATGTTGTGTTATTTTAATGGACAAAAAATGTGCTTTTCTTTCGGAAACAAGGACATTTCTAAGTGACCTCAAACCTTTGAACAGTTGTGTGTGTGTGGTACCAGTCAAAAGTTTGGACACACCTACTCGTTCAAGAGTAAATTTTTAAAAATATTTTCTACATTGTAGAATAATAGTGAAGACATCAAAACTATGAAATAACACATGGAATCATGTAGTAACCAAAAAAATGTTAAATCAAAATGTTATATTTGAGTGTTGAAAGTAGCCACCCTTTGCCTTGATGACAGCTTTGCATACTCTTGGCATTCTCTCAACCAGCTTCATGGGGTTGTCACCTGGAATCCATTTCAATTAACAGGTGTGCCTTGTTAAAAGTATATTTGTGGAATTTCTTTCCTTAATGCGTTTGAGCCAATCAGTTGTAGGGGTGGTATACAGAAGATAGCCATATTTTGTAAAATACCAAGTCCATATTATGGCTTGATCATCTCAAATAAGCAAATGGAAACGACAGTCCATCATTACTTTAAGACATGAAGGTTATGAGGAAACTGGCTCTCATGAGGACCGCCACAAGAAAGGAAGACCCAGAGTTTCCTCTGCTGTAGAGGAAAAGTTGGAGTTAATTGCACCTCAGATTGCGGCCCAAATAAATGAGTTCAAGCAACAGACACATCTCAACATCAACTGTTCAGAGGAGACTGCGTGAATCAGGCCTTTATGGTCGAATTGCTAAAAATAAACCACTACTAAAGGACACCAATAGTAAGAAGATTTGCTTGGGCCAAGAAACACGAGTGATGGTCATTAGACCGGTGGAAATCTGTCCTTTGGTCTGATGAGTCCAAATTTGAGATTTTTGGTTCTAACCGCCGTGTCTTTGTGAGATGTAGAGTAGGTGAACGGATGATCTCCGCATGTGTGGTTCCCACCGTGAAGCATGGAGGTGATGTGGGTTGCACATTTTGGAGAATATTCAGCGGTGGAAACTTTCCGTGGGAATTAATGGAAATATATGCAAATTAAAATTAATACCATTAATATGTATATATATTTTTTTTTTGCATTGGATATATTTACCATATCATATGGAGACAGAAACGGAAACCTTTTTTACCTTGTAATAAGTAGACATAATTGCAAATGATTTAAATCCTTCCAATAGAATAGGGAATATTGAATGATCCCCAATGAACCATCACATCTCCCTAAAATGTTTTCAACATACATCTGTAAAATGATAGTCTATAAACGAAAGCTTTGGTTGTCTTCCTCTCAGGCTTCCATGTCTTCTCCCTGGACCTTCTCAATGTCCACCTCCTGAACATCAGACTGAGGCCTCATCTTCACTGTCCCTTTCTAACCTTGTTGAGGATGGCATGTTGTCAGGCTCAAAAGGCCTTGCCCGGATGGCCACCAATTTTTCAACCCTTGTATTGGTCAGCATGTTGCGTACTTTGGTGTGGGTGTTCCCAAACAAGTACCAGTTGCTCTCTGAGGTGGCTGATGTTGGTGGGATTTGGAGGATGATGGAGGCAATAGGGGAAAGAGCCTCAGATCCACAATGTCTCTTCCACCAGGTGGCTGATGAGATATGTTGGTATGACTGCCGTATTGCATCTCCATCCCAAAGCCCTTGCTTGGAAGTGTACTTTTCCAGACTGCCAAGAACCTTGCCCTCATCCAGGCCAAGGTGGCAAGACACGGTAGTGATAACACCATAGGCCTCGTTGATCTCTGCATCAGACAGGATGCTCTTGCCAGCATACTTGAGGTCCAACATGTATGCTGCTGCGTCTATGGGCTTCAGGCAGAAGTCTAAACTTTTTTTGGTGCATTTCAGAACTGCAGTTTCCTCTGCTTGGAGCAACAGTGAAGTGGGCAGGGCAGTACGGATTTCTTCTCTTACATCCTCAAGCAGAGTCTGAACATCAGACAGGATGCTATTGTCTCCCTCAATCCGTTCAATGGCTACTGATATAGGTTTCAAGCTGCTTACCACTCTCCCAAAATACATAATCCAGGAGGATCCTCTTGATGGGGCTGTCCACACCGGCAGACTGTGATATATATGGAGACTCCTTCCCCTCCAGGAGACTGTCAAACATGATGACAACACCACCCCAACGGGTGTTGCTGGGCAGCTTCAAGCTTCTTCTCACTTAGCTTGGTGAAGTAGATTGCTGCTATAACTTGATGACCCTTCACATACCAAACCGTTTCCTTGGCTTACTTGTAGAGTGTATCCATTGTTTTCAGTGCCATGATGTCCTTGAGGAGCAGATTCAATGCATGAGCAGCACAGCCAATGGGTGTAATGTGAGGGTAGGACTCCTTCACCTTAGACCAAGCAGCTTTCATGTTCGCAGCATTGTCTGTCACCAGTGCAAATACCTTCTGTATTTGGTCATTGATGACTGGTCATTGATGACTGCCTTCAGCTCATCTGCAATGTAGAGACCGTAATGTCTGTTGTCCCTTGTGTGCTCTTGTAGAATACTGGTTGAAGGGTGGAGATGATGTAGTTAATTATTCCTTGCCCACAAACATTCAACCACCCATCAGAATGATTGCAATACAGTCTGCTTTCTCTATGATTTGCTTGACCTTCACTTGAACAGAAATCTCTTCCAGAAATCTCTTCCAATACACATTGCATGTGAGCATCAGAGGTGAACCAGTTGCATACTCAGCTTGAGCAAGACATTCATCAGCATTTCTGACTTCGTCCCTCCATTGAGTCAAAAAAAAAATCTGATCCAGGAGGACCATGATCTGTTGCTATCGATAAGGTGTCTGATTCATCATTTTCACCTCGAATAGAAGTAGAGGGACTTTTGTCAGAGGTTGCTTGTTGTGAGCGCTGAGGGAACTGTATGCACTTGGCCAGATGATTCTGCATCTTTGTTGCATTCTTGACACATGATGATTGGACACAGTATTTGCAAATGTACACAGCTTTTTTTTCTACGGATAGTGCCTGTGGCATTTTCCTGAAAAAAAACAAATGAAATTCCATGTACAGATAAATAGTTAAGCAGTTAGATTAACGCTTTTTCAGTTCTGCCCACAAATTTTCTATAGGATTGAGGTCAAGGGTTTGTGATAGCCACTCCAATAGCTTGACTTTGTTGTCCTTAAGCCGTTTTGCCACAACTTTGGAGATATGCTTGGGTCATTTTCCATTTGGAAGACCCAACTGATTTCTTGAAATGTTGCTTCAATATATCCACACATTTTTCCTTGCTAATGATGCCATCTATTTTGTGAAGTGCACCAGTCTCTCCTGCAGCAAAGCACCCCCACAACATGATGCTGCCACCCCTGTGCTTCATGGTTGGGATGGTGTTCTTCGGCTTGCAAGCCTCACCCATTTTCCTCCAAAACATGACGATGGTCATTATGGCCAAACAGTTCTATTTTTGTTTCATCAGACCAGAAGACATTTCTCCAAAAAGTAACATCTATGTCCCCATGTGCAGTTGCAAACCGTAGTCTGGCTTTTTTATGGCGTCTTTGGAGCAGGGGCTTCTTCCTTGCTGAGCTGCCTTTCAGGTTATGTCGATATAGGACTAGTTTTATAGATTTTATAGGTACTTTTGTACCTGTTTCCTCCAGCATCTTCACAAGGTCCTTTGCTATTCTGGGATTGATTTGCGCTTTTCGCACCAAAATACGTTCATTTCTAGGAGACAGAACGCGTCTCCTTCCTGAGAGGTATGACTGCTGCGTGGTCCCATGGTGTTTAGACTTGCATACTATTGTTTGTACAGATGAACGTGGTACCTTCAGGCATTTGGAAATTGCTCCCAAGGATGAACCAGACTTGTGGAGGTCTACAATTTTGTTTCTGAGGGTTTGGCTGATTAATTTTCCCATGATGTCAAGCAAAAGGTCACCGAGTTTGAAGGTAGTCCTTGAAATACATCCACGGGTACACCTCCAATTGACTCAAATGATGTCAATCAGAAGCCTCTAAAGCCATGACTTAATTTTCTGGAATTTTCCAAGCTGTTTAAAGGCCCAGTCAACTTAGTGCATGTGAACTTCTGACCCACTGGAATTGTGATTTAAGTGAAACAATCTGTCTTTGTAAACAGTTGTTGGGAAAATGACTTGTCATGTCCTAACCGACTTGCCAAAACTATAGTTTGTTAACAAGAAATTTGTGGAGTGGTTGAAAAACGAGTTTTAATGACTCCAACCTAAGTGTATGTAAACTTCCAACTTCAACTGTAGTCCTTGGCTCAGACAGTGTAGTAGTGTGGGCTCAATAGCGTCTCATTAGTGTGCAAGATATTGAGAATCAGCTGTAAATGTGATGGAAGAATGCACTGTGCATGCAGAGGGTTGCAATTATGTTGAATTTGGGATATGAGTGTTTATCTCTAACTTTTTTTTTATGAATTTAAGCAAAATTCCCCAAATTCCTGGGCTTAACGTCCCATGGAAATTGTCCGGAAGTTTACCGGAACGTTTCCGACCCTTTGCAACCCTATGTGCTTTGCTGGTGACACTCAGTGATTTATTTAGAATTCAAGGCTCACTTAACCAGCATGGTTACCACAGCATTCTGCAGAGATATGCCATCCCATCTGGTTTGCATTTAGCGGGACTATCATTTGGTTTTTCAACAGGACAATGACCCGACATACCTTATTTCATAGGTTTGATGTCTACAATGTAGAAAATAGTTCAAATAGATAAAAACCCTTGAATGAGTATGAGTATACAAACGTTTGCCGTGTGTGTTTAACTTATGCAGTATATCACAAAAGTGAGTACACCCCTCACATTTTTGTATATCTTTGAGTATATATTTTCTTGTGGCAACACTGAAGAAATTACACTTGTGTAAATTTGCTGTCCCCTCAATAACTCAACACACAGCCATTAATGTCTAAACCGCTGGCAACAAAAGTGAGTACACCCCTAAGTGAAAATGTCCAAATTGGGCCTAATAAGCCATTTTCCATCCCCGGTGTCATGTGACTCGTTAGTGTCTCAGGTGTGAATGGGGAGCAGGTGGGTTAAATTTGGTGTCATCGCTCTCACACTCCCTCATACTGACTGGTCACTGGAGGCTCAACGTGGAACCTCATGGCAAAGAACTCTCTGAGGATCTGAAAAAAAGAATTGTTGCTCTACATAAAGATGGCCTGAGCTATAAGAAGATTGCCAAGACCCTGAAACTGAGCTGCAGCACAGTGGCCAAGACCATACAGAGGTTTAACTGGACAGGTTCCACTCAGAACAGGCCTCGCCATGGTCGACCAAAGAAGTTGAGTGCACGTGCTCAGCGTCATATCCAGAGGTTTTCTTTGGGAAATAGACGTATGAGTGCTGCCAGCATTGCTGCAGAGGTTGAAGGGGGGGGGGGGGGGGTCAGCCTGTAAGTGCTCAGACCATACGCCGTACACTGCATCAAATTGGTCTGCATGGCTGTTGTCCCAGAAGGAAGCCTCTTCTAAAGATGATGCACAAGAAAGCCCGCAAACAGTTTGCTAAAGACAAGCAGACTAAGGACATGGATTACTGGAACCATGTCCTGTGGTTTGATGAGACCAAGATAAACCTATTTGGTTCAGATGGTGTCAAGCATGTGTGGCGGCAACCAGGTGAGGAGTACAAAGACAAGTGTGTCTTGCCTACAGTCAAGCATGGTGGTGGGATTGTCATGGTCTGGGGCTGCATGAGTGCTGCCGGCACTGGGGAGCTACAGTTCATTGAGGGAACCATGAATGCCAACATGTACTGTGACATACTGAAGCAGAGCATGATCCCCTCCCTTCGGAGACTGGGCCGCAGGGCAGTATTCCAACATGATAACGACCCCAAACACACCTCCAAGACGACCACTGCCTTGCTAAAGAAGCTGAGGGTAAAGGTGATGGACTGGCCAAGCATGTCTCCAGACCTAAACCCTATTGAGCATCTGTGGGGCATCCTCAAAAGGATAGGTGAAGGAGTGCAAGGTCTCTAACATCCACCAGCTCCGTGATGTCGTCATGGAGGAGTAGAAGAGGACTACAGTGGCAACCTGTGAAGCTCTGGTGAACTCCATGCCCAAGAGGGTTAAGGCTGTGCTGGAAAATGGTGGCCACACAAAATATTGACACTTTGGGCCCAATTTGGACATTTTCACTTAGCGGTGTACTCACTTTTGTTGCCAGCGGTTTAGACATTAATGGCTGTGTGAGTTATTTTGAGGGGACAGCAAATTTACACGCACTACTTTACATTGTAGCAAAGTGTCATTTCTTCAGTGTTGTCACATGAAAAGATACTCAAATATTTACAAAACTGTGAGGGGTGTACTCACTTTTGTGATATACTGTATATTACGCACATACACAGAATCGCACCAATGGGGACAGTTGTGACCCCAGCTGACTTCATGAATGTAACTGAGTCAACAGCCTCCATGTTGTGTTGACAATAAGTGTGTGTGCTCCTCAAGGTAGCAACCCAGACTTTAAGGCTGGTGTCTTAGGCCTGGCTAGCCTGCTGAAGATCCAGCGTCACGACGACTACCTGGTCATGCTGAAGGTGAGAACACGCGGCAACCGAGACCCATATCAGACGTACTAATATCCTTTTCACACTACTGAGCCAAGCCTAGCTGTAGTGCGAGGGCCTGGTTACTCACCCAAAATATCTGAGCCAGTACAGTTCAGATCGGCACTTTACTAATTTCTTATGAACAGGGTACAAATGACGAACCTGTGCTGATTTCAGATTTGATAACAATGGTGTGGTCATTTCCCTTGTCTAACAGGCTATAAGGATCCTTATCCAAGAGAGGCTGACTCCAGAAGCCATAGCCAAGGCCAGCCAGTCTAAAGAGGTGATTTACTTTTGAAGATTGAGTCTTTGACTGACTGAGATCCACCTACACATTTAGGCTTCATCAAAATGCGTTGTTTTGAAATGTGATTCAAAAGAGTACCCACAATATTTCATACCTGGGTCCAAACAGTATTTGTTTTCATTTACGTTGAATTGAGCCTGCCTGGTGTGCCAGATGGACAGGTTTTGCACTGGGAAAGCTCAATTAAGCGCAGAGTGTATTTGAAAGAAAACAAATGTAATTTGATCCCAAGTCTGACACTTCTATTCTCTCAATCTGACATGATAATACATGGGAACTCTCAGCACACGTTACTGCTCAGGGCCCGTATGTATCAAGCATCTGAGTACTAATTCAGGATAAATTTTGCTTTTTGAATCGCAATGAATAGGATTGAACGTGGACCTGATCCTAGATCAGCACTCCTACTCTGAGATGCTTGATACATACAAAAATTAAACATAGTATGATAGGTAAGGCCTGTGTTGAGTGGTGTTGGAGTTGTCTAGGTGGCTATGGTATTTTAAGTGGATTTGCTTTTAATTGCCGTGATGTATTTCTTACTGTTTTTGCCTGGTCTCCTCAAGGGTCTCCCTGTGGCCTTGGACAAGCACATCCTCGGCTTTGATACTGGAGGTGAGTGCTCACAGTCAAGTTTTTGAAGTAATACACACAAACTCATTTTTAAACCATGTGCCTTGTCATCCTTAATTTCCTCATAAATGGACTTGACTAAATTACATTTTAAACACTTAATTCTCCCATCTTCTTGTGCCCAAGGCAATTATAATAATCTAAATTGTCTCTAAACATTCTGTCCTATTGATATGATAGACATGGCATTTATCTTGACTGTACTGTTGATGTAATACTCTGTAGGATTGCTTGGGTGGGTATGGCCATCACATTGTGTCAAGATCTGTTCCAGATCAGTTGGAGACACATCTGCGCAAAGGAAACAAGGCATGGAACGTGTCATTGTGGAGACTACAGTGGTTCTTCCTGTAAAAGTTGCAGTACACCTTGCGGGCTGCCACAGAATTCTGTGGCACGTTATTTAAGTGTCAGCCATTGTTGCATTAATGCTAGTTAGTGCTAGTTTGACCACCAGAGGGCTTCTTTGAGAAGCATTTGACAGTCTAATATTGGCTGTACTAGAGAATTTTAAACCTTTTTTGTAAGAACATAGTATATGGGATTGATTTTAAGAAATTTTGCTTAATATTATGGTGTTTCCATTCCAAGAAAAACGAAAAATTAAACATTCAGGGAAAATGGTGCTGTACAATGTGATTGGTCGGGAGTAGGTTACAGTACTAAGACTAAAATTATCCTAACATTTCCACACCCTCATTGTAGTCTAACCAATAACCAAACAGAGATTCAGTGAAAAAATCGAATTGATTTATCAAGACCATGCTTGTTGTCGAGCAGTTGCTGAAATAGTTGACCACGCGGGTAGGCTTTTGCTTCAAATCCTATCAATGCTACAATGTCACAAATCATTGAACACACAATTCTTAACTCTGAGAAGGATAATAGGAGGTGATCTGCACTGCTTATTAACTTCTTATGGGTGTCCCACCTGGCCAACATCAAGTTACAGTATTTTAAATATTTAACTTTCATAAAATCACAAGTGTATAACATAAACATAAAGCTGAACTTCTTGTTAACCGTGCTTCATTGGTCTGTTTCGCTTGATGGCCCTCCGACCTGCAATCGTTTTCTACGTTTTTTGTGTGTTCCCTTGTAGTGTATCTTATTTCCCGTTTTACTATCGTCCTGGGCTTATAGATCGCGTCAATCCTTCATTAGATGAACCGCAACATGTCGGCTAAAGCGATTTATTTTAAAAGTATATTTTATTTTATTGAACCTTTATTTACAGTGGCTGCGAAAGTATTCACCCCCTTGGGATTTTTCCTGTTTTGTTGTCTTACAACCTGGAATTAAAATATATTTTTGGGGGATGGGGGTTGTATCCTTTGATTTAGACAACATGCCTACCACTTTCAAGATGCAAAATTAATTTTTGTGAAACAAACAAGAAATATTACCAAAAAAAACTGAACTTGAGCGTGCATAGCTGTTCTTCCCCCCCAAAGTCAATACTTTGTAGATCCACCTTTTGCAGCAATTACAGCTGCAAGTCTCTTGGTATGTCTCTATAAGCTTGGCACATCTAGCCACTGGGATTGTTGCCCATTCTTCAAGGCAAAACTGCTCCAGCTTCTTCAAGTTGGATGGGTTCCGCTGGTGTACAGCAATCTGTAGGTCATACCACAGATTCTCAATTGGAATGAGGTTGGGCCTTGACTGGGCCATTCTAAGACATTTAAATGTTTCCCCTTAATAAACCACTCGAGTGTTGCTTTAGCTGTATGCTTAGGGTCATTGTCCTGCTGGAAGGTGAACCTCAGTCGCAGAGTCAAATCTCTGGGAGACAAACTGGTTTCCCTCAAGAATTTCCCTGTATTTAGCGCCATCCATCATTCCTTCAATTCTGACCAGTTTCCCAGTCCTTGTCGATGAAAAACATCCCCACAGTATGATGCTGCCACCACCATGCTTCACTGGGGATGGTGTTCTCGGGGTGATGGCTTTTTTTCTGGCCACTCTTCCATAAAAGCCCAGCTCTGTGGAGTGTACGGCTTAAAGTGGTCCCTATGGACAAATACTCCAATCTCCACTGTGGAGCTTTGCAGCTCCTTCAGGGTTATCTTTTGGTTCTTTGTTAACTCTCTGATTAACCTTTCTAGGGCAGAAGTTCCGCTGGCGGAACCCCTCGACAACATTCCGCTGAAAAGGCAGTGTGCGAAATTCATTTTTTTTTTTTTTTAAATATGTAACTTTCACACATTAACAAGTCCAATACAGCAAATGAAAGAACACGATGGGTAGATTAACAAGATGTTTATTTCAAAAAATGCTTTACAGCGAAAGCACAACATAATCATATGTTAGGTCATAGCCATGTCAAAAAAACAGCCATTTTTCCAGCCAAAGATGGGAGTCACAAAAAGTAGAGATATACAGTGGGGCAAAAAAGTATTTAATAATCCACCAATTGTGCAAGTTCTCCCACTTAAAAAGATGAGGGGCCTGTAATTTTCATCATAGGTACACTTCAACTATGACAAAATGAGAAAAAAAATCCAGAAAATCACGTAGGATTTTTTATGAATTTATTTGCAAATTATGGTGGAAAATAAGTATTTGGTCACCTACAAACAAGCAATATTTCTGGCTCTCTCAGACCTGTAACTTCTTCTTTGAGGCTCCTCTGTCCTCCACTCTACCTGTATTAATGGCACCTGTTTGATCTTGTTATCAGTATAAAAGACACCTGTCCACAACCTCATACAGTCACACTCCAAACTCCACTATGGCCAAGACCAAAGAGCTGTCAAAGAACACCAGAAACAAAATTGTAGACCTGCACCAGGCTGGGAAGACAGAATCTGCAATAGGTAAGCAGCTTGGTTTGAAGAAATCAACTGTGGGAGCGATTATTAGGAAATGGAAGACATACAAGACCACTGGTAATCTCCCTCGATCTGGGGCTCCACGCAAGATCTCACCCCGTGGGGTCAAAATGATCACAAGAACGGTAAGCAAAAATCTCAGAATAGTGAATGACCTGTAGAGAGCTGGGACCAAAGTAACAAAGCCTACCATCAGTAACACACTACGCCGCCAGGGACTCAAATCCTGCAGTGCCAGACGTGTCCCCCCTGCTTAAGCCAGTACATGTCCAGGACCGTCCAGGACACCCAATAAAGGAGTGGTTCTGCAGGTGCTGACCACAGACCACTTCTCAGTTCCTATGCTTCTTGGCTGATGTTTTGATCACTTTTGAATGCTGGCGGTGCTTTCACTCTAGTGGTAGCATGAGACGGAGTCTACAACCCACACAAGTGGCTCAGGTAGTGCAGCTCATCCAGGATGGCACATCAATGTGAGCTGTGGCAAGAAGGTTTGCTGTGTCTGTCAGCGTAGTGTCCAGAGCATGGAGGTGCTACCAGGAGACAGGCCAGTATATCAGGAGACGTGGAGGAGGGCAACAACCCAGCAGCAGGACCGTTACCTCCGCCTTTGTACAAGGAGGAGCAGGAGGAGCAATGCCAGAGCCCTGCAAAATGACCTCCAGCAGGCCACAAATGTGCATGTGTCTGCTCAAATGGTCAGAAACAGACTCCATGAGGGTGGTATGAGTGCCCGACGTCCACGTGTGGGGGTTGTGCTTACAGCCCAACACCGTGCAGGACGTTTGGCATTTGCCAGAGAACACCAAGATTGGCAAATTCGCCGCTGGTGCCCTGTGCTCTCCACAGATGAAAGCAGGTTCACACTGAGCACATGTGACCGACGTGACAGAGTCTGGAGACGCTGTGGAGAACGTTCTGCTGCCTGCAACATCCTCCAGCATGACCGGTTTGGCGGTGGGTCAGTCATGGTGTGGGGTGGCATTTCTTTGGGGGGCCGCAAAGCCCTCCATGTGCTCGCCAGAGGTAGCCTGACTGCCATTAGGTACCGAGATGAGATTCTCAGACCCCTTGTGAGACCATATGCTGGTGCGGTTGGCCCTGGGTTCCTCCTAATGAAAGGCAATACTAGACCTCATGTGGCTGGAGTGTGTCAGCAGTTCCTGCAAGAGGAAGGCATTGCTGCTATGGACTGGCCCGCCCGTTCCCCACAGACCTGAATCTAATTGAGCACATCTGGGACATAATGTCTTGCTCCATTGCACCACAGACTGTCCAGGAGTTGGCGGATGCATTAGTCCAGGTCTGGGAGGAGATCCCTCAGGAGACCATCCGCCACCTCATCAGGAGCATGCCCAGGCGTTGTAGGGAGGCCATACAGGCACGTGGAGGCCACACACACTACTGAGCCTCATTTTGACTTGAGTGTGACTCTCAATCCAGACCTCCATGGGTTGATAAATTTGATTCCATTGATAATTTTTGTGATTTTGTTGTCAAAAACAAGTATTTAATAAGAATATTTCATTCATTCAGATCTAGGATGTGTTGTTTTAGTGTTCCCTATATTTTTTTGAGCAGTGTAGAACTTTTTGGTAAAAACTCAACTTGTCGTGTTTGGAGGACAAAGAATGCTGAGTTGCATCCAAAGAACACCATACCTACTGTGAAGCATGGGGGTAACATCATGCTTTGGGGCTGTTTTTCTGCAAAGGGACCAGGACGACGATCTGTGTAAAGGAAAGAATGAATGGGGCCATGTATCGTGAGATTGAGTGAAAACCTCATTCCATCAGCAAGGGCATTGAAGATGCATTTTCAGCATGAAAATTATCCCAAACACAACGAAGGAGTAGCTTCGTAAGAAGCATTTCAAGGTCCTGGAGTGGCCTAGCCAGTCTCCAGATCTCAACCCCATAGAAAATCTTTGGAGGGAGTTGAAAGTCCGTGTTGCCCAGCAACAGCCCCAAAACATCACTGCTCTAGAGATCTGCATGGAGGAATGGGCCAAAATACCAGCAACAGTGTGTGAACCTTGTGAAGACAAAGTATTGAGAAACTTTTGTTATTGACCAAATACTTATTTTCCACCATAATTTGCAAATAAATTCATTAAAAATCCTGCAATGTGATTTTCTGGATTTTTTAAATTTATTTTGTCTGTCATAGTTGAAGTGTACCTATGATGAAAATTACAGGCCTCATCTTTTTAAGTGGGAGAACTTGCACAATTGGTGGCTGACTAAATACTTTTTTGCACCACTGTAGATAAAATTAATCACTAACCTTTGATGATCTTCATCAGATGACACTGATTGGACATCATGTTACACAATGCATGTATGTTTTGTTCGATAATGTGCATATTTATATCCAAAGATCTCATTTTACATTTTCGCGTTACGTGCAGTAATGTTTTGATTCCAAAACATCCGGTGATTTTGCAGAAATACTCATAATATTGATTAAAGATACAACTGTTATTCACAGAATTAAAGTTAGACTTCTCCTTAATGCAACCGCTGTGTCAGATTTCAAAAACTTTACGGAAAAAGCATAATCTAAGAACGGCGCTCAGAGCCTAAAACAGCCAGAGAAATATCCGCCATTTAGAAATAACACCATAAGTATTCACTTACCTTTGATCTTCATCAGAAGGCACTCTCAGGAATCCCAGTTTGACAAATGACTGATTTGTTCCATAAAGTCCATCATTTATGTCCAAATGGCCACTTGTTGTTAGCGTGTTCAGCCCAGTAATCCATCTTCATGAGGCGCAGGCACTTCGTCCAGACAAAAACTTGAAAAGTTCCATTACAGTCCTGATGTATGGATTCAATCGTTAGGATGTTTTTAACATAAAACATCAATGTTCCAACCGGAGAATTCCTATGTCTGAAGAAAAGCACTGGAACGAGAGTTAACTCTGTCGGGAGCGCGCGTCATGAGACCAAAGCACGATGCCAGACCTCTGACTCAAACAGGTCTCATGAGCCCCTCCTTTATAGTAGAATCCTCATTCAAGTTTCTAAAGACGGTTGACATCTAGTGGAAGCCGTAGAAAGTGCATCTTTATCCATATCCCACTGTGTATTCGGTAGGCCAAGCTTTGAAAAACTTCAAACCTCCGATGTCCCACTTCCTGGTTGGATTTTTCTCAGGTTTTCGCCCGTCATATGAGTTCTGCTATACTCAGACATCATTCAAACAGTTTTAGAAACTTCAGAGTGTTTTCTATCCAATGCTATGCATATATTAGCATCTGGGAAAGAGCTATTCATCCAAAAGTGAAAATGCTGCCCACCTATCCAAAAAGAGTTCATGCCCTCCTTGCCTGGACTGTGAGTTTGTGGGCAGCCCTCTCTTGGCAGGTTTGTTGTGGTGCCAAATTCTTTAAATTTTTTAAATAATGGATTTAAATGGTGCTCCGTGGGATGTTCAAAGTTTCTGATATTTTTTTATAACCCAACCCTGATCTGTACTTCTCCACTACTTTGTCCGTGACCTGTTTGGAGAGTTCCTTGG
This sequence comes from Oncorhynchus clarkii lewisi, assembly GCF_045791955.1. Classification (NCBI taxonomy): domain Eukaryota; kingdom Metazoa; phylum Chordata; class Actinopteri; order Salmoniformes; family Salmonidae; genus Oncorhynchus; species Oncorhynchus clarkii. The sequence goes on along the minus strand of NC_092165.1, from coordinate 23,618,037 downwards.
TCTTCGTGGTGCAGACTCTGGGGCCTTTCTGAACAGGTGTGTGTATATATACTGAGATCATGAGACAGATCATGTGACACTTAGATTGCTCACAGGTGGACTTTAATTAATTGTGACTTCTGAAGGTAATTTGTTGCACCAGATCTTATTTAAGGGCTTCATAGCAAAGGGGGGGTGAATACATATGCACCACTTTTGTTTTTTTATCATTTGAAACAAGTTTTTATTTCACTTCACCAATTTGGACATGTCCATTACATGAAATTCAAATACAAATCCATTTAAATTACAGGTTGTAATGCAACAAAATAGGAAAAAACGCCAAGGGGGATGAATAGGCACTGTAACTAGGCAAGTCGGTTAAGAACAAACTCTTATTTACAATGCCAGCCAAACTCGGACGACGCGTGGCCAATTGTGAGCTGCCCTATGGGACTCCCTATCACGGCTGGCTGTGATACACCCTGGATTCGAACCAGGGACTGTAGTAATGCCAATTGCACTGAGACCGCTGCGCCACTCGGGAGCCATGACATATGTTTTTCAGAACATTAACCATGTGTGTTCTCTCTTTTTGCACTGTTGTGCAGTTTCGATCCAATGATTCGTCTGACAAACAAATAACTTTGTCCTTCAGGCCCAGACATGGATCAAAGCTGACGAGAGTATGTTTTATTATTAACTAAAGCATAAAGATGTTGATGAAGAAGCCACATTTGCCTCGGGATCCATCCTAGTTGGTATTCATGAGTTTTTTCGGTGCAGCCCTTTGTCCACTGATCTCAATGGATGGTTGTCGGCATCAATGTGTGCTCTGCAAAAACACATTCATGTTTTTAGTACACAATTATTGATTTTATTACACAGTATGCCTACACATTGATAGGCTATATAATTTAGTTAAGAAAAATGCACTGAAACTGAAATACCTCTTTTTAGTTTTGGTGATCCTCTCAGCTCCGGCTCATTTTCAAGTCCTCCGCTGATCACCGACTGAGCATAATCTCTTCCTCTGTAATATGGCCTCTAACGGTGTGTGCCTCCTTTCTCTGCAGACGCCACCCTAAACGAAGCGGCTCAGATCCTACGTCTGCTCCACATCGAGGAGCTACGTGACCTGCAGACCCGGATCAATGAGGCCATCGTAGCCGTTCAGGCTGTAATTGCAGACCCGAAGACAGACCACCGCCTGGGCAAGGTCGGCAGATGACCTGGCTTGCCTGACCCTTTGACCTCTGCCTTTAACCCCCAACATACAGTCTGTGAAAAAGAAGTACCACACAAACTATACATGGATATTGGTCCAAGACCTTGTCCTTATTTTATTTTAGTCCAACAACTAGGACTAAGCCTTTGAGTTTCATTTTTTTTTTTAAGGATTTGGGACGGTTGGAATGAAATGGACTAGTTTTTTTTGTTTGAGAAAGAAATGCATTTGTCGCATGAGTGTTGGAATGAGAATGTATTAAATACATTGGGGGGAAGAAACTTTGGTTTGTGTTCATAAGAAATTGGAAGTGCTATCAGATTCTGTGCTGAAATTACCCTTGGAGTTGGAGATGGAATCAGCGATAAAAGTCGAATTACATCTTAGGAAAGATAAAGGATTAAAAAACTGGAAAAACATATTTGGCGACAATGTGGTGAAATACAAAATGATTAGTGCACGGAATACCCAAATACTGCATTGCTGTGTGTTCATTCAATACACATGGATAGATCTAACGAGTTGTGGCTCAAAGATCTAGTTTTATTTTATTTTTTATAGAAAGCCAAAGTATGAAATGAGGTAAACAAATTTACAAAACTTTATTTGCGGGGGAGGGAAGTCACAGTTGACGTCTGGAAATGTACTTTGGTGGTGGTTGGTGAAATCCTTGCTTTGTCGCAAGTGTCCTTCATTCGACGCCTCTGTAGAAGTCTATGACAGAAGGGTTCTCACAGCGGAAAGCACTTCAAGACTCGCCCGAAATAGCACCATAAAACGATCCCCTATCATTTGTCTCCCTGCATCAGATAACTACATTAAGTCACAGGACAGTGAACATCCTTGACAACTACACCACACTCTGCTATCATCAGTCACAGAACAAACATTACTTTCCAAACTTGTTATTTTTGACAGGGGAGAATGACTGCCCCCTCTCATTGAAGCCACTGAAGTTCAAGGCCAACTGCGGGACTGCAGGCATTGTTAGCAGAAAGCAGGATCCCTATTATTGTGAATGAAAATCTGTGGTCAGTGTAAAAAATCAAGGACAATTATGGTACGAATAATTTAAGCTAGTACACCAGCTGTATGTCCTTGAATCGATTATCCAAAAAAATGAGCACACAGAGGATAATTTAGTTGCTAATGGCAGCCTGCAGTACCCCGGTCAGCTTTCAACTTGAGTTACTCAATGAGATGGGGCAACACAGCTAGCCTGCAACCTAATTTCCTGGAGTTGCTCAAACTGCGCATGTCTCCATGAGACACCATCTTAACTGACTGCATTTTGTTTCAATGCTCTATTGTGTCTTCATATAGGAATGAATGGTACCACGTGATCAATGGCTTTGTCCAATCATATAATGCAAGACTGAGCTCAGTCGGCCACTAGGTTTCTATGGCTTTGATGTCGCGGCGAAGACCGGTCACATTTCGTCAACTGGGCCTTTAGTACAGTGATTTGGCAGCAGTTGCCTTCTACTTGAGGAACTTGCTAGTTGACAGGTTCTATACTAAGGCTCTTTGTACAGCCTCAGTCATTTGGCGTCTTTTTGTTTGTTGAAGGTGTCCGCTCTGATACATAACATCAAAATGAAGTATGGCCCCCATACTTTTTTGACTTTTTCCACATTGTATTATGTTACAACCTTATTCTAAAATGGATTAAGTAATGTTTTCCCCCTCAAATCTACACAACACCCCATAATGACAAAGCAAAAACAGGTTTTTAGAAATGTTTGCACAAAACTGGAATATTACATTTACATAAGTATTCAGACCTTTTACTCAGTACTTTTTTGAAGCACCTTTGGCAGTGATTACAGCCTTGGGTATGATGCTACAAGCTTGGCACACCTGTATTTGGGGAGTCTCCCATTCTCTGCAGATCCTCTCAAGCTCTGTCAGGTTGGATGGGGAGCGTTGCTGCACAGCTATGTTCAGGTCTCTCCAGACATGTTCCATCGGGTTCAAGTCCGTGCTCTGGCTGTGCCACTCAAGGACATTCAGAGAGACTTATCCCGAAGCCACTCCTGCGTTGTCCTGTTGGAATGTGAACCTTCGCCCACACAATCCTGTCTCGGATTTCTACAGACAATTCCTTTGACCTCATGGCTTGGTTTTTGCTCTGACATTGCACTGTTAACTGTGGGACCTTTTATAGACAGGTGTGTGCCTTTCCAAATCATGTCCAATCAATTGAATTTACCACAGGTGGACTCCAATCATGTTGTAGAAACATCACAAGGGTGATCAATGGAAACACGATGCACCAGCTCAATTTCTAGTCTCATAGCAAAGGATCTGAATACTTATGTAAATAAGGTATTAATGTTTTTTTTGTTTTTTTTTTCAAATGTTTCTAAACCTGTTTTCGCTTTGTCATTCAGGTATTGTCTGTAGATTGAGAATTTTTTAAATACATTTTAGAATAAGGGGAAGGGGTCTGAATACTTTCCGAATGCACTGTATTGAGGCTCCCTGCTTTCGCACAAGCTAAATCTGCAAAAGAAAATAGCGTTTCAGGCTACACAAACTGCTTTTATCCTACATGACCCGCAAAAGGCATAAGTGTTGTGGAAATTCAGTACAGAGAGAGACTTGGTCTTGGTCATTTCTTCAAACAATCTTTATTTAAAATCAATTAATTATTACAATAATGAGACCGTTAGGCTGAGTCTAGCCTTTTATAGAAGATGCAGTTTTTATATAGCTGATACCAAGATTGCGTAGTCAGTCACTTCTAGCCTTCCCATAAGCCACCTTGGTTTTCTACACAGGATGGTCTGTTACTTAGTTTCCCAGATGCCAGGAAGATGAGACGATGCCGCATTGTTCTTAACTCTTCCAGGCTCTCTATCTCGAGTCACACACACACACACACCACATCTATAAAATGCTAGCTTTTAGGTTTTTATCACCAACACATCAATTGTCAGCTTCAAGCTATCTCTAGTAGAACCCATGTCCTCAACAGCAGGTGCTAGAGTGGAGACCATAAACCACAGCATTAGCAGGACAGAAATATCTTACTGTTCGTTAAAGTAAATAATTGTCACATAGCCAACAAAAGGTGAATACATCATTTCTCTCTCACATAAGCCATACAGTCCAATTCAAGTTGGAGAGTTCATCTGATTTATTTCCACCAAAACCACTGGCGACAGTGGATGCTATTGCTGTCACTCCCACGTGAAGGTTAAGGGTAATATTGACGGCATTCCAGATTGGTTTTTTCAGCAGGCACGCTGAACAGACGTCTAAGGAGGTGTCTTGTTACCACTTCATATAGCAAACTTCAGAGACTGTAATGTTCTTTGCTTTACGGAAACATGGCTCACTCGAGACACACTATCGGAGTCGGTACAGCCAGCTGGTTTCTTCACGCATCGCGCCGACAGAAACAAGCATCTTTCTGGTAAGTAGAGGGCCGGTGGGGGGTATGCCTTATGATTAACGAGACGTGGTGTGATCATAACAACATACAGGAACTCAAGTCCTTCTGTTCACCTGACTTAGAATTCCTCACAATCAGATGTCGACCACATTATCTACCAAGAGAATTCTCTTTGATTATATTCCCCGCCAAGCAGACACATCGATGGCCCTGAACAAACTTTATTTGACAATGTAAACTGAAAACCACATATCCTGAGGCTGCATTCATTGTAGCTTGGGATTTTAACAAGGCTAATCTGAAAACAAGACTCACTAAATTCTATCAGCATGTCGATTTTGCAACCAGGACTGTTAAAACCCTGGATCATTGTTATTCTAACTTCTGCGACACATATAAGGCCCTCCCCCGCCCTCCTTTCGGAAAAGCTGACCACATCAATTTTCCATTATTAAAGTGGCTGGAGTTGAGTCAGTATGTTGGCAGCAGCCACTCAATGTTAGTGGTGGCTGTTTAACAGTCTGATAGCCTTGAGATTGAAAAACGGCTTCGGTCTCTCGGTCCCTGCTTTGATGTACCTGTACTGACCTCACCTTCTGGATGATGGCGATTATAGCCACTTTAAACAATGCCACTTAATGTTTACATACCCTACATTACTCTTCTCATATGTATATGCTGTACTCGATACCATCTACTGCATCTTTTGCCGTTCTGTACCATCACTCAGTCATATCTTTATGTACATATTCCTTATCCCTTTACACTTGTATGTGTATGTGACAAATAAATTTGATTTGATTTGTGTGTATAAGGTAGTTGTTGAATTGTTAGGTTAGATTACTCGTTGGTTATTACAGCATTGTCGGAACTAGAAGCACAAGCATTTCGCTACACTCGCATTAACATCTGCTAACCATGTGTATGTTACAAATCAGATTTGATTTGAGATGCGCCGCACGGCTGCAAAAAAAATGTTTCTGTAGAGTGAGGCAGCTTGATGTACAAGTTCACCCCTTGGACAGGACGCTAGAAAGATTACAGTATTACCTTATAGACAGTGGGTGGTTGCTATGGTGATGCCGTACAGGTGAGACCTTGGGTCAGGTAGGTACTCTTCTGTGAACTGGCTGCTGTCCCGACTCAGAGCAATGACTCCGTCCCTATGAACACCACAGAGAAAAAAACAAATCAACTCAACTACCATCACACTGAACATACAAAAAAAACACTATAAACATAATTCACAGGGTTTGCACTTTTGGGACTATTATGTCAGTAACAGTTGCACCCAGCAACCTCAAATGCAGCTTAAGTATTTGACAGAAAACAAATTCTATTTGAAACCAGATCTGTCCCTGTCTTACCTCCTCCAGTCTGTGAAGTAGAAGTGGTTGGCATAAAACACCATACTGAAGGGGTAGTTCAAGTTGCTGTGGATCACCCTTCTTCCCGTCCCATCGGACGCAATGCACTCCAAACGCTTGGTCCCTCAGAGTGAGAAAGAGAGAGTGTGTATGTGAGAGAGAGGTTAGAAGGAGAGAATAGAGAGGGTAAGGGAGATATGTTATAGGTTTCATTTGGTTGATAACAGTATAGGTTCCCATCTTAGTATGTAGAGTAGTATCCAGGCTGTATGCATCTGAACTGTGTACCACCTCTTTGACTGCTCCAGAACAACTTGGCCCCATCCCCACTTCTTACGGTTCTGAAAAGTGACAGTGGCACATTTTTTGTATAGCTTACCATACATTTAATAGCATACCATTTTAGTATCATAAAATAGTCATTATTACAGTATATGTATAGCTCAACTTTATAATGAGAATAGAAAAACCTAAAAACAGTAGGATACATAGAGAGACTTGTATCACAGAGACATAGCAACTGTTTAGCATTTTTCCTTTATGATGAAAGTGAGGATTTGGGGAGAGTAAGCTGGTTGTAGTTATAGGCCTTCAGACCCCTTAAGTGTGGTTCTTTACACACCAAGCTCCTAGAGGAGGCAGGGGATTCATACCTGCGTCCGCCCAGAACACTTGTCTCGTGGCTGTGTCAAAGCAGACAGGGCAATCATGGTGGTGTTGATGGTGGCTCAGTTGGTTCGTAAATGCTGTAACTAGTGGGAATCGAACCCGGGTCTCCCGCTCTCCAACCCAACGTTTTAACCAAGTCCAAGAAGACCAAGTCTCAAATGGAGACATTTTGGGTTTTTAACTCTAATCAATTTGTATTTGTTATATGCTTTGTAAACAACAAGTGAAATGCTTACTTATGGGCCCTTCCCAACAACTCTCCGGCAGGGAGTGCAACCGAATCACGAGCGTGATTCCAAATCCCCTCCTCTTACACACCAAGGTTGTAGGTTCAATTCCCTCATACAGTTCATATGCGTGTTAAAAGTTTCTACTTTCTACCTAAATGACCATATAAAAATTTGAGCCATGAGAAAAACCTGTCCAACACTTAAATGTATTGTCATTGTCAATACCTACAGAGGGCTGTAATTCAATCTGCGTTGCGGAAGCTCAGCATACAGCGTAATTGAAATGTAAAGACAATGTTCACGGTAAGAATGCATTCACGGTAAACGCATTCACGGTAAACGCAACAGCATTGTATTTTTGTGTAAGCCCGAGGGGTGCGAAGAAATCCTGCACAAATTTACAAACACAAAGTACCCCCTGGGTCTCTTGCGATGCTCCTTGCCACATTATCAGATCAAATCAAATGTATTTATATAGCCCTTCGTACATCAGCTGATATCTCAAAGTGCTGTACAGAAACCCAGCCTAAAACCCCCAAACAGCAAGCACGTTGGCTAGGAAAATCTCCTTAGAAAGGCCAAAACCTAGGAAGAAACCTAGAGAGGAACCAGGCTATGAGGGGTGGCCAGTCCTCTTCTGGCTGTGCCGGGTGGAGATTATAACAGAACATGGCCAAGATGTTCAAATGTTCATAAATGACCAGCATGGTCAAATAATAGGTCTGGGACAGGTAGCACAGATTTTTTATACATTGTAAGGCTGCATGATGCGACTAATGATGATTTGAAAAAAGTTGCTTGAAAGGCATGAGCTCTGCTTTGTTTTTTTGAGCAGGCTGTACACACTTTATAAGTCCCTCATTCACAATTTGACAATCACTTGATAAGGACTCAAATTCTCCGGCGGTATCCCCTTTGTGTGGCCGTAATGCACCCCAAAGAAATCCATGCCTTTTCAAACAAATCAAATTGTCACATGCGCCGAAATCAACCTTACAGTGAAATGCTTACTTACAAGCCCTTAATGAACCAACAATGCAGGTAAACAAAATGTGTTAAAGTATTTAAAGTATTGTGTTAAAGTATTTACTAAAATAAACTGAAGTAAAAAATGCAGCAGCGTAAAAATTGAGGGGGGGGGGGGGGGGGGGGTATGAGGCTGTTAAGAAGACTTTTGGACCTAGACTTGGCGCTCTGGTACCGCTTGCCGTGCGGTAGCAGAGAGAACAGTTCATGATTAGGGTGGCTGGAGTCTTTGCAATTTTTAGGGCTTTCCTCTGACACCGCCTGGTATAGAGGTCCTGGATGGTTGGAAGAATGGCCCCAGTGATGTACTGGGCCGTACGCACTACCCTCTGTAGTGCCTTGCGGTCGGTAGGCCGTGCAGTTGCCATACCAGGCGGTGATACAACCAGTCAGGATGATCTCGATGGTGCAGGTGTAGAACTTTTTGAGGATCTGAGTACCCATGCCAAATCTACCTTATAGGTAGTCTCATCGTTGTAGGTGATCAGACCTACAGCTGCTTGTCATCTGCAAACGTAATGATGGCGTTGGAGTCGTGCTTGGCCATGCAGTCATGGGTGAACAGGGAGTACAGGAAAGGACTAAGCATGCACCCGAGGGGCCCCGTGTTGAGGATCAGCGTGGCAGATGCGTTGTTACCTACACTTACCACCTGGGTGCGGCCCGTCACGAAGTCCATGATCCAGTTGCAGAGGGAGATGTTTAGTCGCAGGGTCCTTGGCTTAGTGATGAGCTTTGAGGGAACTATGGTGTTGAACGCTGACCTGTAGTCAATGAATAGCATTCTGACGTAGGTGTTCCTTTTGTCCAGGTGGGAAAGGGCAATGTGGAGTGCAATAGAGATTGTTTAATATGTGGCTCTGTTGGGGCGGTATGCAAATTGGAGTGGGTCTAGGGTTTCTGGGACAATGGTGTTGATGTGAGCCATGACCAGCCTTTCAAAGCACTTAATGGCTACATACGTGAGTGTTACGAGTCTGTAGTCATTTAGGCAGGTTACCTTAGTGTTCTTGGGCACAGGCACAATGGTGGTCTGCTTAAAACATGTTGGTATTACAGACTCAGGGAGAGGTTGAATATGTCAGTGAAGACGATTGCTAGTTGGTCAGCGCATGCTCGCAGTACACATCCTGGTAATCCGTCTTGCCCTCCGGCCTTGAATGTTGACCTGTCTAAATGTCTTACTCACATCGGCTGCATGATTAAACAGTCTTCCGGTACAGCTGGTGCTCTCATGCATGTTTCAGTATTATTTGCCTCTAGGCGAGCATTGAAGTAGTTTAGCTCGTCTGGTAGGCTCGTGTCACTGTGCTTCCCTTTGTAGTCTGTAATGGTTTGCAGGCCCTGCCACATCCGACGAGCGTCAGAGCCGGTGTAGTACGACTCGATCTTTGTCCTGTATTGATGCTTTGCCTGTTTGAGGATTTGTAATCTATGTTTATAATTAATTAGAGATGTTTTGCATCACTTAATATTAAATCTGGATCAGTAAATCTATGATTAACGGTTTTAAATTATGATTAGTGACATGTTACACCAATATATGAGGTATTTCATGAGTTGAAACAAAGTAGCTAGCCTACTTAACAAATTAGACAAGAAAGCTGCTGTTCCTTGATAAAGACAATAACGATGTAGCACTGTTGCAAAGGTTGTGAAAGGTTCACATGGGTTGGCTAATTTGAAATAAAATCCGTTACTAGACAGACACCTTGTTGGTTAGCTAACGTTAGCTGCTGTAGCTGGGCATGCTAGTTAGTTTATAAACCAAGCTAGTTGGCATAAGATAATTTATTATTGTCATTATTTAACGTTATTTAACCATTTATTATTTGTTCGCTTGCCACCTGATCATGGCACGTCAAAGTTCACATTTCTTCGCTTATGAAAAAAAAGAGCTGAAGGAGAAATTAAGTAATGTACTGGAGGATAAAAAGACAGACAACACAACTGTCAAAAAGAAGGAAGACACCTGGGCTGTTTTGTGCGACACATTTAATGGATCAACAAGGATTACAGAGAAGAGGGACACAAATCAGATGAAGACGTGCTGTAAAAATTAACAGTAAAATTGAAAGCCTAAAATAATGCCTCCATTTAAGGGAATTGATCCTCTCTCACAGAAGATATTCAAGATTATTCCTCAGCAGTTTGCCCTTCTCCTTATCCCCTATGATTACGATGGATAACTCGAACCACCAATAGTAAGCATAAATAACTGATAAACATCAATGACTATAATGGACGTTAAAACTAACATTAATGCTACTTCATTATCAGTCTCACTACAGCATGTTGCAGAATGTCATAATTTGTACTAAGGCTGGGCATATCATAAATCCCAATTAAATTGCTGTACAAAATGGGCAGGTAAGTAGCCTACTAATAATGAGTTATCTTTCCTTTCCTTTAGTTGAGCTGACACCCTGTGTGGTGGAGAAACAGCAGTGCCTGGATCTTGCACCGGAGTTGGCACCAGCAGCAAAAACACCAGCAAGGCCAAGCAAATGCCCCATAGCTGACATGAACCAGCTCATACTGATGTTTTGAAGCTGGAGCTGTAAGGTCCTCTATTTATTTTCTTAGTCAACCTTGTGTTCTTGAACTTAGCCCTGTTTCTTTGTGTTCATGAATGTAGCCCTGTCTTTAATTTTTGTTCATTGATTTCACCTGTGTTAGTTACTGGTCTCATCAGCTCCGTATTTAGTTCAGTTCAATCTGTTTGTGCCTTTGTGAGGTACATTCTATTTGTGAGGTTCTTTCTAACTTTACTAAGCCTTTTCCTAGCTCGGTTGTGAGAACCAGTGATAGCCTTCAGTCCTAGTTTTGATTCACCTGCCTGTTTGCCTACCTGTGTATGAACATTGCCTGCCTGTGATCATGATTCCTGCCTTCTGTGAAGGTGAAAATAAATACAGTGCCTTGCGAAAGTATTCGGCCCCTTTGAACTTTGCGACCTTTTGCCACATTTCAGGCTTCAAACATAAAGATATAAATGTATTTTTTTGTGAAGAATCAACAACAAGTGGGACACAATCATGAAGTGGAACAACATTTATTGGATATTTCAAACTTTTTTAACAAATCAAAAACTGAAAAATTGGGCGTGCAAAATTATTCAGCCCCCTTAAGTTAATACTTTGTAGCGCCACCTTTTGCTGCGATAACAGCTGTAAGTCGCTTGGGGTATGTCTCTATCAGTTTTGCACATCGAGAGACTGACATTTTTTCCCATTCCTCCTTGCAAAACAGCTCGAGCTGTGTCACAGTAGTCTTTCCTCGTCCCATCCTCCCCTTGCCGCTCTCTCAAAAATGGCAGTTGGAACGAGGATTCGAGGACAGAGGGCGCTTTCTGGTCAGGGAACAGGGAACAGGGACCCCAATGGAGGTTCTTCAATGAAGAATAGTGTATCACAGCTATGGAGACCAGTGATGAGGGTGGTAAATCATGCCTCCATTAGGGTCATGCCTGAAATGTGGCAAAAGGTCGCAAAGTTTAAGGGAGCCGAATACTTTCGCAAGGCACTGCGCTCTACACGTGAATCTACTGTACACCTTTTTCTCCCTGAGTATGCATTACAGGAGCGAGAGAAAAATCTACTGCAGATTGAGGTCCAGAATTTACAGAAAGAGCTACTGCAAATTCAGAAACAGAAACTCCTCAGGGAAACAAATGCCCACTGTGTAAAGAATGCTGATCTTTTTATTTATTTAATAATTGCATTCCCAAGCAATTTGTTGCCCTCTAGTTTTGTCCCCACTCTTGTGTTCTGGTGCTTCCAGTGCCACCCTGTATGGTATTGAGAATAACAATGCCTTAATAATACATTTGAATACAGAAAGCCTAATTATGAATTGTACGTGTCTATCAAAATATAATATTGCTTTTTACGATACTGATTTTACATTATATATACACCTTAGGTCACAAAATGGTTCTTAATCAAAGGTTCTCACAGCATTTCCATTTGCATTGGAAGCATATTACACTTGGCCATCTTCTCCATTCGTGCGGAGCCCCTCATATGCAAGGGAATCTTTGTTTCCACACTCCAAAAACTCTATGAGACCTCTTGCCAGTATATGAGAGATGGTGTATTCTCTCTCACAACAAAATTTCACACTCAATTTGTGACTATAGACAGGACTGGCAAAAAGTGCTCTTCACTGACGAGTCGCGGTTTTGTCTTACCAGGGGTGATGGTCAGATTTGCGTTTATCGTCGAAGGAATGAGCGTTACACCAAGACCTGTACTCTAGAGCGGATTTGATTTGGAGGTGTTGACATTCATGGTCTTGGACGGTGTGGCACAGCATCAGCGGACAGAGCTTGTTGTTGTCAATCTCAATGCTGTGTGTTACAGGGAAGACATCCTCCTCCCTCATGTGGTACCCTTCCTGCAGGCTCATCCCTTACATGACCCTCCAGCATGACAATGGCACCAGCCAAGCTGCTCGTTCTGTGCGTGGGTTCCTACAAGACAGGAATGTCAGTGTTCTGCCATGGCCAGCGAGGAGCCTGGATCTCAATCCCATTGAGCACGTCTGGGACCTGTTGGATCGGAGGGTGAGGGCTAGGGCCAATCCCCCCAGGAATTTCCAGGAACTTGCAGGTACCTTGGTGGAAGAGTGGGGTAACATCTCCCAGCAAGAACTGGCAAATCTGGTGCAGTCCACGAGGAGGAGATGCACTGTAGTACTTAATACAGCTGGTGGCCACACCAGATACTGACTGTTACTTTTGATTTTGACCACTCCTTTGTTCAGGAACAGATTTTTCAATTTGTGTTAGTCACATGTCTGGAACTTGTTCAGTGTGTGTCTCAGTTGTTGAATCTTGTTATGTTCATTCAAATATTTACACATGTTAAATTTGCTGAAAATAAACATAGTTGACAGTGAGAGGACGTTTCTTTGCCTCTGCCCAGAGAGGCTTTCATGACCACGGCCGTTAGAGCTCACTTTGCCACGTATGATCCCTGGTTAGAGTCCCTGAGTCACGTCCAGCTCACGTCTAATTATGTGATCTAGTTGTGGGAAGCATTCTGTTTTTCAACATTGTGTTGGGTTTAATTAGATTGATATATCTAGTGAACAATGGATAAGCAACAATGGGCGTGATGGATAGAGGTGGTCACTACAGGTGTGATCAAGTCTTACATCAAAGTTGCCTGAAGCTGAATGGAAATTGCTATGCCCTGACCAGTTAGTTATTCAGAAGAAAATACTCTGTGACTGTCAATTTGCATAAGTTAACTTACCAGTGTGGACCCAAAACAAACACATTCTACACATTTACAAACTACCTGTTTAGAGTGTTATTACAACCATCATGTTGTTTTGTTACTGAAGCTTATATATATAATAACTTGACAATGATCCACATCATTTGGGTGGACAAATAATGTGTTATGCAGCAAAACACAGCTATCCTTTTTTTTAGGATGCAAACCAGTAACGTGAATCACTGTTGATCCATCCTCTTCTGATCTAATGAGATGGATGTAGGATTTTCTACGACCTAGAATCGAGGCCTTTCCCATTCATGAAGGACGAAGCTAGGCACCCTCTTGAATCTCATTGGCGAAGACTGAACTAAAGTTAGGGGTTATATGTCAGACTCTCCTATACCACTTGCCCAACATGTTATACCTCATAGGTTGTAAATAAACAATTTTTAAGGTGATATAACCTGTATCATTGTTATATGGCTGTGAAACCCATAGCCGGATGGCTTTCAGACTGAGCATTTTTCACTGGAAATTGCTGCTGACATTGAACATAGCTTAGGGTTAGGGTAATTCATTAATTTCAGGATCTCCTATACCACTATTCCCAACATTTTATATCCCATAGGTTGTAAATAAACCCTTTTTAAGGTGATATAACTGGTATCATTATTATAGGGCTGTGAAACCCATTGCCGAATGGCTTCAGACTGAGCGTTACTCACCATTTATTTACGGAGAGCAATTTCCATTTTATAACAGGTAGTGTCCATTTATTTACAGTAGTGTGTTTATTATTTATTTCTTCAGTGGAATACAGAATATGTATAAAAATAGACCAAATATACCAAAAGCTAAATCAAGCAGAGATGTACGACTATTTAGCCATGTTAATCATTATTGAAACATGACAACTGCATACAAATGTTTTATAAAAAAGAATTCTAAGAAAAGTGAAGAGTTGGCTATAACATGAGTACAAACAAAGTGTGTGTGTATATGTGTGTAAGTGTATATGTGTGTGTGTGTATTATAATTTCCCATCATAAAAACATATCCCCATTCCCCAATCAAATTCCTTCATCAATACCACAAAAAAATCTGTATTTTTTCTTCAATCTGGCAACCCTCATAAAATTCAACATAGCCTTGTATAAAATGCATTATGAAAGAAATGGTGTAATGTACACGAAATATGAAATGCGTTATGAAGGCCTACTGTTGCCTACATGAAAAAGTGCACCAGTATTCCAAAGTATAAGTGAAAACAAGCATAGAAAACAGTACTGGCATTAATTTAAAAAACAAAACAAGGTAAGGCCACTATTATATAAAAAATATTTCGGTGACAACCTGGTTGATTAACAATATTGGGTTCTTATCACGTTTGCTTTTTATATAAATAAATGTGGGACACGAAAAAAAGGAAGTGTAGAGCACCATTGCCCATCATGCATTGCTTTAATACGTTTTAAAAGATTGTTCTGAAGTTTGTCACCATTTTACTTATTTTTTGCTATGAATGAAGTTGCACAAAAACATTGTCTTTTCCTACGAATTAAATCACACACAAATGTGTATTTTCACTTGATTTAAGCCACAGAAAAAAAATCACAAAATCTGCTGAAATACTTCTTGTACATATTTGCACAAATTGAGTGTGAGATTGTGTTGTGTCAGCTAGTAGGTGGCCTTTATATGCCCCCCCTTGCACACAAACGACTATTGTCAAAGATTCTGCTGTCATAGGTGGATCCTGGCCATCTAGCTACGATGCCAGATTGCCTGCAAGTTGATTGAGCAGTAAGCTTTCCGATTACGGAATAGATCTCCATTCTCGCCACTAGGGTTGGGAATAGGAATGTGTGTACAGTCTATTGCCCCTAGTACACCTGGAAATATAGCTCTCCTGTAAAATCCAGCTGCTGTTTCCTCTGTAGGATTGAACCTTATGTACTGATTCCTTCAGACCGGCAATAGCACTGGACACTCTGGCTACAATCCTGCAGACGGCACCTCAGCCACGCTCAAGGTCCTAAACAATATCATTACTACCATCGATAAGAGACATTACTGTGCAGCCATATTCATTGACCTGGCCAAGGTTTTTGACTCTGTCAATCACAACATTCTTATTGGCAGACTCAACAGCCTTGGTTTCTCAAATGAATGCCTCGCTTGGTTCACCAACTACTTCTCCGATAGAGTTCAGTATGTCAAATCGGAAGGCCTGTTGTCCGGACCTCTGGCAGTCTCTATGGGGGTGCCACAGGGTTCAATTCTCGGGCCGATTCTCTTCTCTGTATACATCAATGATGTCGCTCTCGCTGCTGGTGATTCTTTGATCCACCTCTACGCAGACGTAGCTCTGGCCCTTCGTTGGACACTGTGTTAACTCACCTCCAGATGAGCTTCAATGCCATTACAACTCTCCTTCCGTGGCCTCCAACTGTTCTTAAATGCAAGTAAAACTAAATGCATGTTCTTCAACCGATCGCTGCCCGCACCTGCCTGCCCGTCCAGCATCACTACTCTGGATGGTTCTGGCTTAGAATATGTGGACAACTACAAATACCTAGGTGTCTGGTTAGACTGTTAACTCTCCTTCCAGACTCACATTAAACATCTCCAATCCAAAATTAATACTAGAATCGGCTTCCTATTTCGCAACAAAACATCCTTCACTCATGCCTTCGTAAAACTGACCATCCTACCGATCCTTGACTTCGGCGATGTCATTTACAAAATAGCCTCCAACACTCTACTCAACAAATTGGATGCGGTCTATCACAGTGCCATCCGTTTTGTCACCAAAGCCCCATATACCACCCACCACTGCGACCTGTATACTCTCGTTGGCTGGCCCTCAATTCATACTCGTCGCCAAACCCACTGGCTCCAGGTCATCTACAAGTCTCTGCTAGGTAAAAGCCCCATCTTATCTCAGCTCACTGGTCACCATATCGGCACCCACCCGTAGCACGCGCTCCAGCAGGTATATCTCACTGGTCCCCCTTAAAGCCGATTCTTCCTTTGGCTGCCTCTCCTTCCAGTTCTCTGCTGCCAAAGACTGGAACGAACTGCAAAAATCTCTGAAGCTGGAGACTCATATCTCCCTCACTAGCTGTAAGCACCAGGTGTCAGAGCAGCTCATAGATCCTGTACATAGCCCACCTATAATTAGCCCATTCAACTACCTCGTCCCCATTCTGTTATCATTTTTTTTATTTTGCTCCTTTGCACCCCAGTATCTCTACTTGTACACTCATCTTCTGCACATCTATCACTCCAATGTTTAATTGCTATATTGTAATTATTTCACTATTATGGCCTATTTATTGCCTTACCTCAATTGCACACACTGTTTGTAGACTTTTTCTATTGTATTATTGACTGTATGTTTGTTTATTCCATGTGTAACTCTGTATTGTTGTTTGTGTTGCACTGCTTTGCTTTATCTTGGCCGGGTCGCAGTTGTAAATGAGAACTTAGTCTCAACTAGCCGACCTGGTTAAATAAAGGTGAACAAATATTTTTTTTTAAATGCAGCTTGGGATCCAAAGTGCCCTGTGAGATAGAGACATGTTAAGATAGCCAGTGTTCAAGTGGGGCAGAAAGTTTCCTATTCTGAGGCAGTGAAGAGAGTAAAGGTTAGCTCAAGGTTGAGTGAGTCGATTGGGAGGCCCCCAGTGAGTAGGCCTGAAGAGAGCGAGCCAGAGAGGATGAGTTTTAGTATGGTTGAATTTCTTGCATTTATAACCATGGTGATCAACTGCACTGCACTGCACTGATGGAGGAAAAATCTCAGAAGATATATGTGGTAGTTGTAGCAGCAGAAAAATATTTGTGTGTGAGAGATTTTAGTGAAGATCTACAGGAAATTTGAGAGAAGGGGTTCCATCCTCCCTGTCATTGTTCCTCCTGGCACCAGAGGCCGGCAGAGACCACCCTAGAGACTTTTGCTGGACTCAGGTGTGTCTTATTATTTAATAATTCTGTCCCTGTTAAAATAGGTTTTCTGTGCTCCTTTGTAGAAGCTTGAATTGTTTACCACTGTGGGACTTAGAGTTCATTTGTGATTTAGTATGGTACCCTGCAGTCACCACTTCATTGCTCCAGATCAGCGCAAGGGGGAGTTAGAGCACCAATTATGCTTTTGGGTCCTACTGTGTCTCTAACTGACAGTGAATGGGCGAAATAAACCTAAATAGAAACTGATAATTGTGCACGACTTCAGTAGTACTTTATAAAAAAAACAAGAATAAATCATTCTAGATATCAAACTGGGTTTATTTACAAATTAGTAACAATGTCTCACCCCATGTTCACTCATTTTACGTTATTTGAAAACGAAATAATCTCCAAAATATTTAAGGGGCATTGCACTAATAATGGCGCAGACTAGGGAAACGTTCCAGCTGTTCTGTTCTTAGTGCCAGTCTGCACTTTCAAACTAAAACAATGTAACTAATAATGGCCTCTTTATGCTTTCATTAATAAAATAATGATAAAAATACTCTTTCAAAATGCCGATGTTTATTTAGCTAGGGATCCATAACGAATTACTATGGGAATAAATATCACTGAATAACAGAAATATCCTCCAATCCTCTGTCATGATGTTGCCTTGTTGGGGGAGGTTTATGTATTATGAATTTGCAAACACGAGATGCTAACTGGATAACAGTCGTTCAAGTTCTTGCTAACCAAATGACACCTGTATCTCTAGCTGTGTATAGCCACCAAAAAACAATGAGGGGAAAAAGTCAGTCACACACCCACTCCTCCAATGGCATGACATACTCCTAGCAGCTAGCTAGCTAACGTTAGGCTCCATGTTTTTAGCTTGCTACATAAATAGATACGCTAGCCTATTAACCACATTATGACTGACTTGTGATAATTTCCCTAGCTAGTTTGATTGTATTCCCAGCCTTAGCTACATTAGTACATTTTTGTCCAGAATATTCATTAATTGAAACTGAAACAGTGCATCCCAAATAGAGGCACTAAACAATGTACCAGGCCAGCTGTGATTTACAACCTGATAGCAATATTTTTTGGATTACCAAGAAATGTACTGGTGAATTATATGCATTATCATGCATATAACTGCATCCATCTTTTCTGCCAACAATGCCTTTGTGTACGTCATGGAATGTTGAGTTAAATAAAACCTTTTTTTTTTTTAACAACATGTTTTTTTTATTTTACTAGGCAAGTCAGTTAAGGACAAATTCTTATTTACAATGACAGTTCTCCCATCTCCACAGAGGAATTCTAGAGCTCTGTCAGAGTGACCCACAGGTTCTTGGTCACCTCCCTTCTCCCCCAATTGCTCAGGTTGGCCAGGCGGCCAGCTCTAGGAAGAGTCTTTGTGGTTCTAAACTTCTTCCATTTAAGAATGATGGAGACCACTGTGTTCTTGGGGACCTTCATTGCTGTAGAAATTGTTTGTACCCTTCCCCAGATTTGTACCTCGACACAATCCTGTCTCGGAGCTCACGGACAATTCCTTCGACCTCATGGCATGGTTTTTGCTCTGACATGCACTGTCAATTGTGGGACCTTATATAGACAGGTGTGTGCCTTTTCAAATCATGTCCAATCAATTGAATTTACCACAGGTGGACTGCAATCAAGTTGTAGAAACATCTCAGGGATGATCAATGGAAACAAGACGCAGCTGAGCTCAATTTCGAGTCTCATAGCAAGGAGTCTGAATACCTATGTAAATAAGGTATTCCTGTTTTTTATATAGATTTTAAAAATGTCTAAAAACCTGTTTTCGCTTTGTCATTATGAGGTATTGTGTTTGATTGCTGAGGAAAATTGTTATTTTATAAATTTTAGAATAAGGCTGTAAGATAACAAAATGTGGAAAAAGACAAGGGGTCTGAATACTTTCCGAAGGCACTGTATAATCCATAGAAAGGTTTTGGAACCATTTGCCCTGGCAATTTGACTATTCAACTCAACTAGCAATGGCTAGTGTACTTTAATGGGAACTGCCATTTATGGATTATATTTCTATGGCTGTCTGTTTTGTCTTTTTTGCAAATTTCTAAATAAAATCGCTGGAAAATGTACAGTTTGAATGCAAATGACTACTGCTGAAAAAAAGTTGAAATTGAAGGAACTGTAGAAGTCAAGGATCATATCACCTCTACCTTACCTGACACCCTAGACCCACTTTGCTTACCGCCCCAATAGATCCACAGACGATGCAATCGCCATCACTCTGCACACTGCCCTATCCCAACTGGACAAGAGGAAAACCTATGTAAGAATGCTGTTTATTGACTACAGTATAGTATTGACTACCATACCCTCCAAGCTCATCATTAAGCTCGGGGCGCTGGGTCTGAACCCCGGCCTGTGCAACTGGGTCCTGGTCTTCCTGACGGGCCGCCCCCAGGTGGTGAAGGTAGGCAACAACACCTCCACTTCACTGATCCTCAACACAGGGGCCCCACAAGGGTGCGTGCTCAGGGCTTTGTTATGGCCACTCCAATACCTTGACTTTGTTGTCCTTAAGCCATTTTGCCACAACTTTGGAGGTATGCTTGGGGTCATTGTCCATTTGGAAGACCCATTTGCGACCAAGCTTCAACTTCCTGACTGATGTCTTGAGATGTCTTGAGATGTTTCTTCAATATACATCTCTACATCATTTTCTTACTTCATGATGCCATCTATTTTGTGAAGTACACCAGTCCTTCCTGTAGCAAAGCACCCCCACAACATGATGCTGCCACCCCCGTGCTTCACGGTTGGATGGTGTTCTTCGGCTTGCAAGGCTTGCCCTTTTTTGGTCATTATGGCCAAACAGTTCTATTTTTGTTTCATCAGACCAGAGGATATTTCTCCAAAAAGTACGATCTTTGTCCCCATGTGCAGTTGCAAACTGTCGTCTGGCTTTTATATGGCGGATTTGGAGCAGTGGCTTCTTCCTTGCTGAGCGGCCTTTCAGGTTATGTCAATACAGGAGTCGTTTTACTATAGATACTTTTGTACCCGTTTCCTCCAGCATCTTCATTAGGTCCTTCTGGGATTGATTTGCACTTTCGCACAAAAGTATGATCATCTCTAGGAGACAGAACGCCTCTCCTTCCTGAAGCGGTGTGATATCTTTGTGGTCCCATGGTGTTTATGCTTGCGTACTATTTTTGTACAGATGAACGTGGTACCTTCAGGCATTTGGACATATCTCCCAAGGTAAACCAGACTTGTGGAGGTCTACAATTCTTTTTCTGAGGTCTTGGCTGATTTCTTTTGATTTTCCCATGATGTCAAGCAAAGAGGCACTGAGTTTGAAGGTAGGCCTTGAAATATATCCACAGGTATACCTCCAATTGACTCAAATGATGTCAATTAGCCTATCAGAAGCTTCTAGAGCCATGACATCATTTTCTGGAATTTTCCAAGTTGTTTAAAGGCACTCTCAACTTAGTTTATGTAAACTTCTGACCCACTGGAATTGTGATATAGTGAATTATAAATGCACAAAGTCATGTCCTAACCGACTTGCCAAACTATAGTTTGTTAACAATAAATGTGTTTAGTGTTTGAAAAACAAGTTTTAATGACTCCAACCTAAGTGTATGTAAACCTCCGACTTCAACTGTAGGTATTACTTTTGTCCAGATGGGATGGGGCAGTGTGCAGTGCGATGACGATTGCGTCATCTGTGGACCTGTTGGGGCGATAAGCAAACTGAAGTGGGTCAAGGGTGGCCGTTAAGGTGCTGGTGATATGATCCTTGACTAGCCTCTCAAAGCACTTCATGATTAAAGAAGTGAGTGCTACGGGACAGTAGTCATTTAGATCAGTTATCTTTGCCTTCTTGGGTACAGGAACAATGGTAGCCATCTTGAATCATCTTGGGACAACAGACTGGGATAGGGAACGATTAAATATGTCCATAAACACACCAGCCTGCTGGTCTGCGCATGCTCTGAGGACGCGACTAGGGATGCCGTCTGTGCCACTGAGAAGGAGGCGGGGGGGGGGGGGGCCGTGTCGGTGGCACTGTATTATCCTCAAAGCGGGCAAAGAAGGTGTTTAGTTTGTCTGGAAGTGTCTCGTGTCTGAGCTGTTGAATTGCGACTTCACCTTGTCCCTGTACCGGCATTTTGCTTTTTGATTTGTTTATATTGAGACAGTTTGTAATAGCAATAAGGCACCTTGGGTTTGCACTCCGCATTAGATCATGCAGCCCTTAGCCCTTAGGCGTGGTATACTGGCCATATAACACACAAGCGTTTGTACCCCTTTTAGAATACATCTTCATTTTTATTTCTGAGACTTTAACATAAAAAAACACTGTATGAATGAAGTGTAATTGCCGTGTCAAATAACCAGTTGGCAACCCATACCTTACAGGATTAATTGACAAACAAACAAACATTGCTATGATTCACAGTGATAATTATTCTGGTGTTTTGCGCCGTGCATTGTATTGCAACAAATTGAACATTTACATGAACTGATCCAGTGTGTTTGTATGTGGTAGGTGGTCAGGGTAGGGTTGACGTGGTGGAGGGCACCTTTTCTCCCCAAGTTCCTTGTCCTTCATTTGTTTAATTCTTCAGAGCGCCACACTGGTAAATATATCACAAGGCCCTGTGGGGCTTCTGGGTCTGTTTCGACATCAGAATTTTTTTATGTGGCCCCTTTTCACAGCTTCTCGTTAATGGGGAGCCCCCTCACTCATTGAATAAAAGCCTGTGAAAATGGAAAAAACAAGCAATGTAGTGAGAGAAAGACACATTTTGACACACATTCTGTCAGTGAGAATCCAAATATGTCCAGGTCAGATATCATGACTTTGACACTCTGAATGACAGTAATGTTGCATGGATGGTGACAATATCACGTGTCCCTGCTGGAATAACCAGTGTGATGAACAGGTATGTTTACATAAGATCCATCCACCTCATTAATGAATTATAGTTTTTCTATTTTTATTCTGAATCAGCTAACCACTGGAAGTAATGAATCTGGGAAACTACTTGGATACTACAGCAGTTGAGGTGAATGGTGCTGTATTGTTAACTGTCCAACAAAGCTGAACACCAGTGTTAGGTGTAGTTACCCTAAATGTCCACAGGGGGGCGGAATAGAAAGATATCGAATTTATATGTAATATCACACCTCATGGTATTTGGAATGCTGTCCTTACTGCAAATCCTAAATATCTGGATGTTTTTTCTCATCATGTTCTCTGTCTAGTCTATTATGTGTATGGGTGTGTGCATGTATGCAAAGCTAAGGAGATATGGACAGCTGGGAAGTAACCCACTCAAGTGACGCACCCCTCCTAGGGACGGCATGGAAGAGCACCAGTAAGTCAGTGACTCAGCCCCTGTAATAGGGTTTGAGGCAGAGAATCCCAGTGGAGAGAGGGGAAACGGAAAGGCAGAGACAGCAAGGGCGGTTTGTTGCTCCAGTGCCTTTCCGTTCACCTTCACACTCCTGGGCCAGACTACACTCAATCATAGGACCTACTGAAGAGATGAGTCTTCATTAAAGACTTAAATGTTGAGACCGTGTCTGCGTCTCTCACATGGATAGGCAGAATATTCCATAAAAATCGAACTCTATAGGAGAAAGCCCTGCCTACAGCTGTTTGCTTAGAAATTCTAAGGACAGTAAGGAGTCCTGCGTCTTGTGTCAGTAGCGTACATGTAGGTATGTATGGCAGGACCAAATCGGAAAGATAGGTAGGAGCAAGCCCATGTAATGCTTTGTAGGTTAGTAAAACCTTTAAATCAGCCCTAGCCTTAATAGGAATACTGGATGGACTGGTTACCTTATGCTATGCTCCCACATTTCTATCCATGAGTCTGGGACAGAACGTATAGCCCTAGGCTGTTGGTTCAAGCCGCAGGGCGGCTTACAGTTAGCCTACAATTACAGTGAATTTGTATTTGATTTTCAATTTTTTATATTTTCATAATAATTGGGTGGCACATTACCTTTAGCTACACAGAATATCTCACAACCATGTGTTTCATCTCCTCCTCTCGCTCCTTCTTTATTGCTTGATCGAGCATGCAGAGGGGCTGTCAACAGTTTAGTTAAATGTTTATTTGCTAGAACATAATACTATTGATGTTACCAAACAGATTTAACATGGTTTACTAATTTTAGCACTGGGTAGCTGCAGGAAAAGGGTTGGAGAGCCCATGGCATACAGTTTGGGCGAAATAGGGCATCAGCATCCTCAAACTCCTCAAACAGTTTGATGTGTGGAGTGAATTAAGTGTTCTTATTTATTTCTCAGCCACTCATATTAAGCACAGCTCCGCTATAAAACTGAAGGAGCCTACCAGGCATCATTAAAAAATGGGACCGGTGGGAAAGCAGGCAGCTTCCATTCACCATTCAAGTGCATACAGATAACATGCATTTTCCCCCTGCTACGGTTCCTGCCCATTTGATAATGAGCCAGTCGAAATCTAAACTAATTTCACATAGTAAAGACAAGATTCAATTGAGAATAGTCTGATGTGTGAAAATATGATCACTTGATTAAAGCTGTGCAGCCTGAGACTAGGAACAGAGCGCAAGCTTTTTTTGTGTAACGTGTATGTTAAGACTCGGGAAGCAAGTACAGGGAGTGAATTTAATAAATACATGAATGAATGAAACATACACAGGAACAGAAGCAATAATGACTGTGGAAAGAACCAAAGGGAGTGACAGATATAGGGGAGGTAATCAGGACGGTGATGGAGTCCAGGTGAGTCTCATGAAGCGCAGGTGTTACAGTTTTCTTCCTGGGAAGGAGAGGAGGACCAAAATGCAGAGTGGTTATGGTTGAACATCTTTAATAAAGATGATAACGTGAACAATATACATATACAAAACAAGAAAACGTGGAAAAACCGAAACAGTCCTAACTGGTGCAAAACACAGAGACAGGAAACAATCACCCACGAAATACCCAAAGAATATGGCTGCCTAAATATGGTTCCCAATCAGAGATAACGATAAACACCTGCCTCTGATTGAGAACCACTCTAGGCAACCATAGACTTACCTAGAAGGGTTACCTTGAGAGCAGGGCTGGCACCAACCGCCCTGGCTGCATCTCCACCCTAGCCCGGCAGATGTGGGGAGCTGAAATGTAGCGTACCGGGCTAAGCACGCGTACTGGGGACACCGTGCGTTCCACCGCATAACACGGTGCCTGACCAGTACCACGCCCGCCGCGGTTAGCACTGCTAGGAGCACTGTAGCGCTGAGCTGGCACAGGACGTGCAAGGCTAGGGAGGTGCACAGGAGGCCTGGCACGAAGAAGCAGCCCCCCAAGCACTTGATTGGGGTAACCCCCAGAGCAGGGGTCCTTGGCACGGGTCGGATTGACCAGTACGCCCCTCCGCAAAAACATTACTGTGACAAACAACAGTGCTCCCACGTTTGGCAAACGGGGTACTCCATCAGCCATTGCCAGAGACCCCTTCATGCAGGCTATACGGTCTCACGGAAGCACAGCGTACATTGGAAGCTTGTCCATGCCTAATGCTGCCCCCTCTGTTAACCCACGTTCCACAGTGTTGAAGGGGTATATCAATTAGCCGATTATGATTTTTCAATGCCGATACCGATTATTGGAGGACCAAAAAAGCTGATACCGATTAATCGGGCGAATTTTATTTATTTTATTTGTAATAATGACAATTACAATACTGAATGAACACTTATTTTAACTTAATATAATACATAAATAAAATCAATTTAGCCTCAAATAATGTATGAAACATGTTCAATTTGGTTTAAATAATGCAAAAACAGTGTTGGAGAAGAAAGTAAAAGTGCAATATGTGCGATGTAAAAAAGCTAACGTTTCAGTTCCTTGCTCAGAACATGAGAACATATGAAAGCTGGTGGTTCCTTTTCACATGAGTCTTCAATATTCCCAGGTAAGAAGTTTTAGGTTGTAGTTATTATAGGAATTATAGGACTATTTCTCTCTATACCATTTGTATTTCATATACCTTTGACAATTGGATGTTCTTATAGGCACTTTCGTATTGCCAGTGTAACAGTATAGCTTCCGTACCTCTCCTCGCTCCTACCTGGGCTCGAACCAGGAACAGGACAGTCCTTTTTCGCGAATGTGCACTGCATCGATTGATTATATGCAACGCAGGACACTTTAGATAAACTAGTAATATCATTAACCATGTGTAGTTATAACTAGTGATTATGATTGATTAAGTTTAATGCTAGCTAGCAACCTACCTTGGCATTCGCGTAACAGGTGAGTTCTTTGTGAGGCATGTGGTTAGAGCGTTGGACTAGTTAACCGTAAGGTTGCAAGATTGAATCCCTGAGCTGACAGGGTAAACATTTGTTGTTCTGCCCCTGAACAAGGCAGTTAACCCAACTAAGAATGTGTTCTTAACTGACACTGCTTAGTTAAATAAAGATTAAATAAAGGTGTAAAAACTTTTTTTTATTAATAATAAAAAATAAATCGGCAAAATCGGCATCCAAAATTATCGATTTCCGATTGTTATGAAAACTTGAAATCGGCCCTAATTAATCAGCCATTCCAATTAATTGGTCGACCTCTAATATCAATCTTCCAGAGTGAGAGTGACCAGTTCGGTCACTGTCTTCAAGGGGGCGCCCCTCCCACATAGGTGTCTTATTACTGGGATTCATTGCTGATTACTGTCTGCAGCTCACTAGTCCCCTATGAGGTGTCTAGTGGTACAGGTTATGGGCATAGTCACAGGAAGTAGGGGTGCTGAGGGTGCTGCAGCATCCCCTAATAAAAAAACTGTTTGCTACTTTATTAACGGAGACAAATACTCGTCAGCAGAGCGGAAAAAAATCTCTGCTGCATCCATACCCCAAAACATATTTTTGCGGCCATGGTCATGGGCTCTTTCGGTGATTAGTTGTTGCTAGCGGAGTCGAGGGTAGGACACGACCATGGTTCATATGAGCCCCGAAATGAGCTATCTGTTTCCAGCACAACGCTTTTCATTCCTGGGAGGGAGGAAATATCCTCCGTCTCCAGAAACAGGCAATCCGAGTGGTTCCTATGTCAAAGCTCTGGGACTGCTGGTACAGACAGTATTCCTGGTTACGAAAAGGCACGGGACTGACAATATGTCAGTGGTGGTGTGCGTCAAAAGATAGAGTATCTGCCTGTCTCTCTCAAATCAAATTGTTATTTGTCACTTGCTCTGAATACAAAAGGTGTAGACCTTACTGTGAAATGCTTACTTTACAAGCCTTTAACCAACATTTTTTTAAGAAAATACCCCCAAAAAAGTAAGAGATAAAATAACAAATAACAAAGAGCAGCAGTAAATAACAATAGCGGGGCTATATACAGGGGGTACCGGTACAGAGTCAATGTGTGGGGGCAAAGGTGTCGAGGTAATTGAGGCCATATGTACATGTAGGTAGAGTTATTAAAGTGATTATGCATAGATCATAACAGAGAATAGCAGCAGCGTAGAAGGGGGGGCAATGCAAATAGTCTGTGCAGCCATTTGATTAACTGTTCAGGAGTCTTATGGCTTGGGGATAGAAGCTGTTTAGAAGCCTCTTGGATCTAGACTTAGTGCCCCGGTACCGCTTGCCGTGCTGTAGCAGAGACAACAGTCTATGACTAGGGCTGGAGTCTTTGACAATTTTTAGGGCCTTCCTCTGACACCTCCTGGTATAGAGGTCCTGGGTGGCAGGAAGCTTGGCCCCGGTGATGTACTGGGCCGTACGCACAACCCTCTTTAGTGGGTCAGAGGCCGAGCAGTTGCTATACCAGGCAGTGATGCAACCCGTCAGGATGCTCTTGATGGTGCAGCTGTAAAACCTTTTGAGGATTTGAGGACCCATGCCAAATCTTTTCAGTCTCCTGAGGGGGAATAGGTTTTGTTGTGCCCTCTTCACAACTGTCTTGGTGTGCGAGACTGAGTGAGGGACAGAGTAATGGGTATAATCCCTTTCCAATGGATGGAGGTCCCTCCAGATATCAAGTAGTCCCAATTCTATCAATGAGGTGTTAAATAAAATGCACCTTACAAAGTTGATTATCTTAGTACTGTCGTGTCCAGATTATGATTTAACACAACGTTCAGATCACCCGCACAATCCCCTCCGCTTCTGATGCAATGGTTTCAACTGAATGTGTAAAAATGAATTTGTCACTCTCTGGAGGGGCATGAACAAATGTTACCTCTTTATGTTCTATTTTCCACTTTACCACCGTAAATCTTCCCTCTTTGTCATTAATTTCCTTAATACTTTCAAAATGAACTGAGTTTGGAATAAAGATTGCCACCCCCCTCTTGTATTTCTGTTTAAAAGAGCTGTAGAATGTGTTTTTAAAACCAAACTGAGTATATTACTCGCTAATGTTCAGTCCCTGGATAACAAGGTTGATGAGATCAGGGCAAGGGTTTCTTTCTGGAGAGACTGCCAGTGTCGCAGCCCTTCAGTCCAAAGGCGCCCCTCAGTCCAGAGGCGCCCTTCAGTCCGGGGCTCTCTACGAGGCCTTCTAAGTGGGCCGAGAATGTTTTTTCCACTGCTCCAGAGTCCAATGGCAGTGAGCTTTACACCACTCCACCCAATGCTTGGTGATGTTAGGCTTGTGTTCGGCTGCTCGGCCATGGAACCCCATTTCATGAAGCTCCAGACGAACAGTTATTGTGCTGATGTTGTTTCCAGACCGGGGCAGTTTGGAACTCGGTAATGAGTGTTGCAAACGAAGATTTTTAAGCACTACACGCATCAGCACTCGACTGTTCCATTCTGTGAGCTTGTGTGGCATACCACTTTGCGGCTGAGCCGTTGTTGCTCCTAGAAGTTTCCACTTCACAATAACAGCACCTATAGTTGACCAGAGCAGCTCTAGCAGGGCAGAAATTTTATGAACTGACTTGTTGGAGCTCTTCAGTAAGGCCATTCTACTACCAGTATTTGTCTATGGAGATTGCATGGCTGTGTGCTCTATTTTATACACCTGTCAGCAATGGGTGTGGCTGAAATAGCCGAATTCACAAATTTGAAGGGGTGTCTACATACTTTTTTTATGGTGTTTCGGCGAGTTGGGCATCACCACACACTTTTGTGAGGTTTTATCGTTTGGATGTCACTGCTCCCAGTCTAGCCCACAGCGTGCTTATGGTTGGGTAGGGGAAAGTCACTAGGCAGTGTGCAATACCCAGACTGTCGCATCTGGCACGGTCAGGTCTGGGTGGCCGTTTAATTTAGTATCTGTTGGGGTCGTCTTGGGGCGTGATTATATTTCCCTATAGTATGTTGTACCGAAGTTGACTGACTCAAAGGGAAAGTGACTATAACTACTGTTTCCTGAAGGAGGGAAATGAGGTACAACACCTGTTTGGCCCCGCACCCATTGTTCCTGTGCTCAGTGAAGAGCGGTGAATCCGGAATGAATCTGAGCCTCGCGCTTATCATCTGTGGGAGATGGGGCTTCCAGCAAGGCACAGATTTCATTGGCCTTGTCAGGCGTGATTGTAGATCCTTCAACCAAAGTCACGGGAGTGTGACTCCCCATAGTAATGTTGTACCTTGTTTCCCTCCTTCAGGGAACAGTAGTTATAGTCATAACGTTACGTTTTACACAGGCACGTTTTATACAACCCCTATTCCTATTTTGGCCCTCAGTTCCCCTGATCACATTCTATGGGACCTTTTGAAAAAGATCACAAGTTTTTCACAAGCGCAGTTTTCTATAACACCAGGCCTTTTCAGTTAAAGCCAGTAACCTGTTATGTTCATAATGGCAAAGCGTTTTGAAACAAAAAACAAAAAGCAGCATGACCAGGGTCGTGTTCAGTAGGGCAAACCATAGTGAAACCTTTTGAATCTGAAAACAAAAATTTGTGTTTCTTATTGGACAAGTCCAGGTAGTCCCTCCCTGTTTCTGTCAGTTTTCTTTGGTTAAGGGGCATAACGACGTTTCCGATGTACAAAAATGAAGATCTTCCAGTGTTGCCACAAAACATATTGAATGAACACGCGGTTACTGTAGGTGCCTTTTTGTCTGTTACAATAAACATCCTGTTTGTTGATAAGAATCCAAAAATAAAAATTGTATTGTCTTACCCAGACCATTTTA
Source organism: Oncorhynchus clarkii lewisi (assembly GCF_045791955.1). Classification (NCBI taxonomy): domain Eukaryota; kingdom Metazoa; phylum Chordata; class Actinopteri; order Salmoniformes; family Salmonidae; genus Oncorhynchus; species Oncorhynchus clarkii. The sequence goes on along the minus strand of NC_092165.1, from coordinate 23,588,799 downwards.
ATTGAATAAGGCCATTTGTATAAATATGGGTTTTATATTTCCATTAAAATGCTTTCCATGGAGTTTCTGCAAATCCAAATAAAATAACGACTTATGATTTATATGATCCATTTTGTTTCTCATTAGTGTGACAGTTTTATTTGATTCTGACAATAATCTGCATTATTCACCATGGTAAGTGCCTTGAAATCGAATTACAGTGAAAGGGATGAGGGTAAATGTCCGGAATGCTTTCTGTTAAGGTATTAGTCTCCGTGTTGAAAGCCAATCTGACCGGTTCACTCACAATTAATTATGAATGGGAGTCACTGTACATCAGGCCATAGCTGATTGATCCCATCAAGGTACTTCAGATGTGTTTAAACTCTTAGTCAGACATCCTGTTGGAACATAACATTGGTGTCAGCGGTCAGGACTACGTCTCTCATTGTCTTTCATTGTCACATGGCCACAAGGGCAATGCAATGACCCTGTGTGAATTGTATCAGCACTAGCAATGAAACACTTCTCATGACAAAAAACACCCACACATTGACAGCTTGTTTGTGCTGAGTCGAGAGACCGGCAGACAGAGTGACAGACAGAGATACAGACAGACGGATGGGGAAGCAGGTGGGGAGGAGGGAGAAGAACACATTATCCATGTTACTAATCATAGGGGGATCCAATAACTGTCACAACCCTGACACCTTGTCAAGGAGACCATGTGTCTGTCCCCTCCAGTATAGACGTCACATCACAGATACATACATTTTAATCTAAGATATACATTCTATCTGTGCCTGGATAAACTGGCCATTCCATTGGCTAAAGACAGGGATATGTAGTGTGTCTCTGAAATGGGCAAATAGAGGATGTAGACTTAAAAGAATAGGAGAGGTTCAGTGAGGGAGGAATCCCCTTATCCTCTGGCTCAAGTCATGGAGTGGGTAACATGCAGTGAGTGTGGTCTATCAGTTTAAGAGGGAGCTGGGTAGGGGAAAGGACAAAGAAAGGGAGAGGAAAAGGTGAGATGAGCAGGAAAGGGGCACACTGGAGGGAATATGGTCGCTTGGGCATCATTAAAAGTAAAAAATACTATTCTCTGTTCTCTCAGAAGTCAAATGATGGCTCAAGTCAAAACTATTTATTATGTTTTCCTTTGCACATGACTTCTGATTTGCAGTTTTGGAAGCCAAGCAGTTCAGGACTTTCCGCTTAATTATGAGGCTATATAGATTAGGTTATAGTCATACTTTGATTAATTAAATTACCCTTGAAGCCTTTTACTTAATCTAATTTAATCCCCTCTATTGGCTATAAAATAGAACTAGGCTAGTCATCAATGAAATAGAAAAAATAACTTCCAAAACATACAGACCATGTTAAAATGCATTGAATAAGAGTAATCCACATTACCATGACATTCAGCTCAATCAGCTCCAACTGTGCTTGAGTGTGCCACTCTTCTGAATAAAATCTTTCCACCTCTGTATTGGAAGAGAGGGTATGTCGACATATCGGTGACGTCCCTGCATTACTTCGCTCAAACAGCTCATTCGGGGAGAGGAACCCATGGCTCACAGACGCAGAACATCCGCGTTATCCTTACCAAAGAAAAACAAACGCCGGCAAAACATAGACCCTTAAATAATGTACGGAATGACTACACATAGGCTGGTTCAGACTTTTTTGGTCATTTTTTTCTCTGGACAGGAAACAATATAGAAGTAGGGCAAAGGGTGCCTATATTTTGTGGTTCAAGACTTCGCCAGAGTTGTACATTTGTGTGAAGAAAAGGTGGAGAGAGAAAGCGCGCGGCTCCATACACGATCAACTTGTAGCATGATCTCGCATCACAAGCTCCGGATCACAGCAAAGCAAAACAAAGGCACAAACTTTATTTCGTAAGAGGAATAGAAGTTGGCATACTTCACTTTGTGCTTTTTATTTTTGAAGTGCTGAAACAAAAGCACTATTTTATTCTCAGGAACAGTGAATCGTTTTGGAATCTCATCCAATCAGCACTGAAGTCTTGGACGGAGGCAAAACTCTTTCTATGGCAAACGACACCGAGAAGGACCCATGCCACAGCAACCTGCACATCGACAATGGGAACCCGCGCATCAGCGCGATAATGTTCTCTGCCGGAGTGATAGGGAACTTGGCCGCTTTGATCCTTCTGGAGATCCGTCGCAGGAAGGACAAGAGCCGGCAGCGACTGTCGCTCTTCCACGTCCTGGTCACCACGCTGGTCGTCACTGACTTGATGGGCACCTGTCTGGTCAGTCCTTTCGTCCTGGCAGCCTACTCCTTTAACACCACCATTATTTCTATGATTGACAGTAACCCTCCCGCAATGTGTGAGTATTTTGGATTCTGTATGACTTTTTTCAGCTTGGCCACGTTATCTGTCCTCTTCGCAATGGCGCTTGAGCGATGCCTCTCCATTGGGTGTCCATACTTCTACGGGCGGCACGTCACCAAACGTTGTGGATACATCACCATTCCATTCATCTATTTAGTTTGCGGGGTGTTTTGCCTCATGCCCTTTTTGGGTTTTGGGGACTACGTGCAGTATTGCCCGGGGACGTGGTGCTTCATTGACATGAATCCGTTAATGCCGGAAGACCGAGTTTATCCAGTCCTTTACGCAACCGTTATGCTCATCCTAGTCCTCGCTATAGCGGCTTGTAACGCCTTTGTCGTATACCACCTGGTTTTGATGTACCGGAGGCGCAAACTAAACGGGGGATCCGTGACAACTCGGAGTAAGAAGGACCGGAGAGTCCTCTCCATGGCCGAAGAGGTCGAACATCTTATAGTACTGGTGTTCATGACGGTGATATTCGTGATTTGCTCCCTTCCTCTGGTGGTAAGTTAAACAATTGTTTATCTAAATTATACTATTCGTTTGTTTTCCTCCCGGGTGTACCCTTAAATGTATTGATTGCATATTTGTATTTCTATTACCTTCTCAAAGTCAATAAAATGAATTTGTCACTTTACAGGTTTGCCACTCCATGTTATATTATTATTATTCTTGTTATGATTATTACTACTATTATTCATAATAGAATACATGCAACATAAAAGGTTCCTACAGAAACTTTAATACCCTAGACGGTTCTTTGAGTTACCTTTTTAAAAGGTTCCTCAGGGAAAAGGTTCCTGGAGGCCCTTTAGGTGTTCTGCTGGTGTTTCAATCTGAAGAACCCCTAAAGGTGCCTCCAGGATTTTTTTTTTAAAGAGTGTAACTATCGCCTATCAATTGAGAAATAAAATGTTGCTTGATTCAATTGTGCAAAAAAATATCAGTGTTAGTCAATGAAGTACTCAGGGATACAAACCTGCCATTGTTCAGTGATATTCAACATTTTGATCTCAAAATAGGTCATCCATGTGAATTGTGTAGATTTGTATAAAATAAAAAAATAAAAACGTTTTGGGGGGGTCTGACGAAAAGTATCCAGACTCAGAGTGTATCACTCATTTAGCTATAAAAGAGAGGCGCAGACAGATATTCTCCCTGGAAGAATCTCAGTTGCATGCTCCTCCTGTCCTCTTCTCGCCCCTTCTCAAAACCCATTGGAGAATGTCAGAGGGGAGGGAACTCTGGCTTTCTCATCAATTAACAGTAAAAAAAAAGCAGTAAACAAAAGGCGAATGGAGATCCAAATAACCAAAACAGATTGATGAACATTCATATTTGATCATGTATCAACAACAAGATAGGAACCTATACTAAAAATACAAAAATAGTTATTGTTATCAACCATACCAATCACAATACTAATCTTACTGATAAAAATGATTTGTTTAGATACATTGAGGGAAAAAAGCATTTAATCCCCTGCTGATTTTGTATGTTTGCCCACTGACAAAGAAATTATCAGTCTATAATTTTAATGGTAGGTTTATTTGAACAGTGAAGACAGAATAACCACAAAATAATCCAGAAAACCGCATGTCAAAAATGTTACAAATTGATTTGCAGTTTAATGAGGGAAATAAGTATTTGACCCCTCTCAATCAGAAAGATTTCTGGCTCCCAGGTATACAGGTAATGAGCTGAGATTAGGAGCACACTCTTAATCTTAGTTTGTTACCTGTATAAAAGACACCTGTCCACAGAAGCAATTAATCAATCAGATTCCAAACTCTCCACCATGGCCAATACCAAAGAGCTCTCCAAGGATGTCAGGGACAAGATTGTAGACCTACACAAGGCTGGAATGGGCTACAAGCCAAGCAGCTAGGTGAGAAGGTGACAAAAGTTGGTGCGATTATTCGCAAATGGAAGAAACACAAAATAACTGTCAATCTCCCTCGGCCTTGGGCCCCATGCAAGATCTCACCTCGTGGAGTTGCAATGATCATGAGAACGGTGAGGAATCAGCCCAGAACTACACGGGAGGATCTTGTCAATGATCTCAAGGCAGCTGGGACCATAGTCACCAAGAAAACAATTGGTAACACACTACGCCGTGAAGGACTGAAATCCTGCAGCGCCCGCAAGGTCCCCCTGCTCAAGAAAGCCAATGCCAATGAACATCTGAATGATTCAGAGGACAACTGGGTGAAAGTGTTGTGGTCAGATGAGACCAAAATGGAGCTCTTTGGCATCAACTCAACTCGCTGTGTTTGGAGGAGGAGGAATGCTGCCCATGACCCCAAGAACACCATCCCCACCTTCAAACATGGAGGTAGAAACATTATGCTTTGGGGGTGTTTTTCTGCTAAGGGGACAGGATAACTTCACCGCATCAAAAGGACGATGGACGGGGCCATGTACCGTCAAATCTTGGGTGAGAACCTCCTTCCCTCATCCAGGGCATTGAAAATGGGTCGTCGATGGGTATTCCAGCATGACAATGACCCAAAACACACGGCCAAGGCAACAAAGGAGTGGCTCAAAAAGAAGCAAGGTCCTGGAGTGGCCTATCCAGTCTCCAGACCCTAATCCCATAGAAAATCTGTGGAGGGAGCTGAAAGTTCGAGTTGCCAAACGTCAGCCTCGAAACCTTAATGACTTGGAGAAGATCTGCAAAGAGGAGTGGGATGAAATCCCTCCTGAGATGTGTGCAAATCTGGTGGCCAACTACAAGAAACGTCTGACCTCTGTGATTGCCAACAAGGGTTTTGCCACCAAATACTAAGTCATGTTTTGCAGAGGGGTCAAATACTTATTTTCCCTCATTAAAATGCAAATCAATTTATAACATTTTTAACATGCGTTTTTCTGGATTTTTTTGTTGTTATTCTGTCTCTCACTGTTCAAATAAACCTACCATTAAAATTATAGACTGATAATTTCTTTGTCAGTGGGCAAATGTACAAAATCAGCAGGGGATCAAATACTTTTTCTCCCTCACTGTACATGGAGAATATTTCACAGGTCAATAATAAAACTCATAGGCATGTAGAGCCACTAACAAAGCATTAGCACATCGAATAAGAGCTTTCTAAGTGGTTTCTATTTTGAGTAATTTAGCTGTTACAACTGACCTTGCGTTACTTTGAAGTCTGGTTTCCCAATCCCTCTCTACAGCAAAAAGTTTGCCATTCAACATTTGTTGGTAATTTAACCCCCTCATAAATTCCAAGGATTAGGGTTAGGCTCTTCAATTAGTACTTGCTCTCCATCCAGGAAGAGCTGTACATGGCTCTCATCCAGCAAAGGGATTATATTCTTATGAATGGGGAATTTTACACACTCTAAGAAGAAAACAAAGAAAATATACAAAGAAAAAAATTAAGCTTACTCAGGTCATATTTCAAACAGTAAGTTAACAACTGATCACACCTTACACAGTATTACTACCAACCTTGCATTTATTTATTCATCTGCTGGCAAATACATACCCTGTCTGTGATATACAGCCCATTTTTATCTTCTTTGAGGAGGTAGGGGAGGAGCAAAATGGCTGCATTGACCTTGATACCTTAAATTGGAGGGTGTGTAATAAAAAGGCAGGATTAGAATATTATGAAGCAGGGATAATCAACAAGATTCACCGCAGGACGATTTTTAAATGTAATTAATATTTTTTTCTTTATTTTTCTTCTTCTCTTAAGTGGTTGGTTGGGGGGCGGGAACATAATTACAAATCATTTGTAGATTGCAAATTGACCACAAGAAGGCCAAACAGATAGAATATTTAACCTAATCATTTCAAACCTTGCTTGCGTTTTTATAAGATCACGTGTCTCTCTATAATGCATGGGAATACTTCGGAACATATTTCCAAAATTAAAATCAATTGGAGATGATTTACTGGTCTTGTTATGCTGCTGGAAATGTGATGGAATTTAAAATGTGAGAAGAAAATACCCAAGCCAGCACATTATGATCTGGGTATGAACAATGGTGTTAAAAGGTTATTAGAGTGTGAGTTCATGTGAGTAGGAAAATTTAAGAATTTATACATATCCCTTCCCCGTCTGGTCTTTCAACGAGTAGTACATTTGAATGAGCGACATTTAGTTAGTATTGGAAAAGACAAATATTCTCCATGTACAGAACACACAATCACAGTGCAAATACATCCAAATACTTTAAATGTCTGTAAATCCATAGTGAGCTTTAAACATCGTCTTGCTTTGGTCTGAAATACTGAGGACCGAACAGGCCACCCCAATGCACCATCCAGAAAGACATACTGTAAATTAGACACAAACACAACATGAGTATTCAATATCAAATGCATCTCACTAATGTGATTTATTTATTCTCCTTTTTGTCAAGTTTAACATTACCTACATTGGGTCATCCAACGCTCTCTGTGTGTTTCTTACCTGTTTGTGGAGGTTGATACATTTCTCTATCACAGCTCCCAAACTCTCTACAACTTAACTGAACAGGGGCAGGATAAGACAAGGACTAAAGGGAGGAGGATGGAAAGAGATGGTGAGAGAGTCTATCATGGGTTTAAAATATTTAGTCAAGTTATCCTGTGTTGCAAGTTTAACATAAGACCTAGATTGGGTCATCTGTGTGTGTGTGTCTTACCTGTTTATGGAGGCTGAGTTGCTCACAGCACCCAAACTCTCAACAACTTAGATTATGCAGAAATCACTCTTCCATTTCCTGCTTGCTAAACTTCTAATAGTTTTCCTAATTTCAGTTTATGTGGCAAAACGTATGGCCCAGTATATCACTGGGGCCAATCTTCCTGCCATCCAGGACCTCTATACCAGGTGGTGTCAGAGGAAGGCCCTAAAAATTGCCAAAGACTCCAGCCACGCTAGTCAGACTGTTCTCTCTGCTACCACACAGCAAGCGGTACCTGGAGCGCCAAGTCTAGTTCCAAGAGGCTTCTATAAACAGCTTCTACCCCCAAGCCATAAGAGTCCTGAACAGTTAGCCTTTTGATTATCTGGACTATTTGCATTAACCCCGCTCACCCCCATTTTTACTCTGCTGCTACTCTGTTTATTATCTATGGAGTCACTTTACCTACATGTACGTATTGCCTCGACTAACCTGTGCGGGGGTACCGGTACCCCCTGTATATAGGCTCATTACTATTATTTTATTGTTGCTCTTTAATTATTTGTTTTTCTATTTTATTCTTTACTTAACACTTATTTTTCTTAACTGCATTGCCGGTTAAGGGCTTGTATAAGTAAGCATTTCACTGTATGGTAATACCGATTGTATTCGGTGCATGTGACAAATAACATTTAATTTGATTGTACTGTTTTTTGATAATAGTTTGAATTATTATTGTTAGCTAGTGAATAGCTAACATTTACCCACCTTTCACGTCAATCCGTTGCAAGTCGTCTCTCACCTGTCTTGCCTCCAACCATCCGTGCACTTCCCGCCTCCAGTGCGTCTTTGAACCAATTATACATACAAGCGCCCTTTAATCACGAGCGCACTGCTGGTTCCAAAGCGAACCACTCTTTTGAAAAGGGTTCTCAAAAGCACACCTTAAGTCTACACATGTTTAAAAGCAAACTGATGGCAGAGTATGGGTTCTTAAATTAACCTTAAAACCTCTTAAATGTAATAAAAAATATAATCTACGTACTCCCCAAACGTAATTATTTATCATGAGGGCCATAAAAAATAACTAGTAATGCTAAATACTCCAAGAAAGGATCAAATCTCACCTTTCTGGTAAAAATAGTTATAAATTGCTGAAGTGTAGTTACTTTTGAGGGGAAAAAAATACATATTTGTGTATTGAGTGTTAGAGAAAATGTGCATATTTTCTAAAGGTCTCTCTTGATCAAACCGTCTGCCCCCATCGCTGTGAACATATCACAGAGCTCTAGCTTGGCTTCCTGAACTTGTTAGGAACCCGTCTTTCATATTAATAATTTCCGTCTATGACAAACAGAAAGTGGTGTTCACTTAAAGTCTATGAATTATTTTATATGAATGGCTATGAATCGATCTCTGAATGTGTTACAGCGACGAAACCGCAATCTCCTGCTGGGTTACAAGGCATATTGTTGTTAGTGGCTGTGACATAGAGTTCAGCCAGGAGTTGATGGATAGTCGGAAGAGCGAATTAAATGGTTGGAGGGACATCCCAGCTTCATGTGGTGTCAGATTTCACATCCTGGTGTCAGACATACTCCTGTGTCCATGAGAATCATGGCTACCGCTCAATGCAAGCCATTTCAATCTCGGGTGTCGGTCGAAACTGAAAAATGTCGAAACCGGTACCAGAACCACACATGTCCCCAAAACAGGGGACTTTACATCTAAGAGGTTTAAGGTTCCTTCTTTAACCTTGTAATATTCTTAAGAATATCTGTCAAAAATCATCATCATCATGATGTGATTGGCTTCAGACCAATCACATCACAAGCCAAATGTCATTATTGACAGAATGTTTTAATTGTTGCATGTCGTTGTGATGTGGCCTTTCTGCCCCTGGCCTGAGAGGATGAAGATCAACAACCACAAGATGTAGTAGGCTAATGTTAACGTGGCGTATCGTTGCACATGAAAGGAAGTTAGGCTAGCGAGCAAGTAGTTTAGCCAAGTACCCTAGGACAACAAAAACTAAAAATGTTTACTGTATAACAGAGTCATAGACTGTTTAGGCAACATGAAAGAGGAGAATGGCATTGGCAGGGTGAGTCAACATGTTTTTTCTACTTGCACGCACACAATCAAACAAATCAGTACCATGGACAGCCACATCATATTTAGCTTATGCTGATTGGACTAAATCGTTTTTGGTATCTTTTAGTTGTCACTGTTGTATACCAAGCATAGGTGATTAGATGATGTTGATTAGTGAAGGCAGCTCCTGTTTTCTTTGCGACTTGCGGTAACTCGCTGTGGTTCTAAATCAATAGTTGTTTAGTAGTCCGAAAATATTGGAAACATTACCTTGTTTGTCCATGCTGTGGGTCATGTAATGTTGAAGTCGGAAGTTTATATACACTTAGGTTGGAGTCATTTAAAACTTGTTTTTCAACCACTCCACAAATTTCTTGTAAACAAATTATAGTTTTGGCAAGTCGGTTAGGACATCTACTTTGTGCATGACAAGTCGGTTTTCCAAAAAACGTTTACAGACAGATTTTTTCACTTATCACACTGTATCACAATTCCAGTGGGTCAGAAGTTTACATACACTGAGTTGACTGTGCCTTTAAACAGCTTGGACAATTCCAGAAAATGGTGTCATGGCTTTGAAGCTTCTGATTGACTATTTGACATCATTTGAGTCAATTGGAGGTGTACCTGTGGATGTATTTCAAGGCCTACCTACAAACTCAGTGCCTCTTTGCTTGACATCAAAATAAATCAGCCAAAACCTCAGAAAAAAAATTGTACACCTCCACAAGTCGGGTTCATCCTTGGGAGCTATTTACCAATGCTATTTACCAATAGTACGCAAGTATAAACACCATGGGACCACGCAGCCGTCATACCGCTCAGGAAGGAGACGCATTCTGTCTCCTGGAGATGAACGTACTTTGGCGAGAAAAGTTCAAATCAATCCCAGAACAACAGCAAAGGACCTTGTGAAGATGCTGGAGGAAACAGGTACAAAAGTATCTATATCCACAGTAAAACGAGTCCTATATCAACATAACCTGAAAGGCCGCATAATAAGGAAGAAGCCCCTGCTCCAAACCCGCCATTAAAAAAAAGCCAGACTACGGTTTGCAACTGCACATGGGGACAAAGATCGTACTTTTTGGAGAAATGTTCTCTGGTCTGATGAAACAAAAATAGAACTGTTTGGCCATAATCACCACCATCCTAACCGTGAAGCACGGGGGTGGCAGCGTCATGTTGTGGGGGTGCTTTGCTGCAGGAGGGACTGGTGCACTTCACAAAATAAATGGCATCATGACAATTATGTGGATAGTGTATATTGAAGCAACATCTCAAGACATCAGTCAGGAAGTTAAAGCTTGGTCGCAAATGGGTCTTCCAAATGGACAATGACCCCAAGCATACTTCCAAAGTTGTGGCAAAATGGCTTAAGGACAACAAAGTCAAGGTATTGGAGTGGCCATCACAAATCCCTGACCTCAATCCTATAGAAAATGTATGGGTAGAACTGAAAAAGTGTGTGTGAGCAAGGAGGCCTACAAACCTAACCCAGTTACACCAGCTCTGTCAGGAGGAATGGGCCAAAATTCACCCAACTTATTGTGGGAAGCTTGTGGAAGACTACCCGAAACGTTTCACCCAAGTTAAACAATTTAAAGGCAATGCTACCAAATAATAATTTTGTGTATGTAAACTTCTCACCCACTGAGAATGTGATGAAAGAAATCAAAGCTGAAATAAATAAATCTCTCTATTTCACATTCTTAAAATAAAGTGGTGATCCTAACTGACCTAAAACAGAGCATTTTTACTAGGATTAAATGTCAGGAATTGTGGAAAAACTGAGTTTAAATGTATTTGGCTAAGGTGTATGTAAACTTCCGACTTCAACTGTAACTGTTTGCTACATGCTATATGTTATGATGGCAATATTGAGCATCCTTCCAAAACACATACTTCCACCATTTTCTGCCTGTGCATCCAACATTGTAAGAGATCCTCAGTTGGTTGAGATGGAAAACCCAGCCCATTTTCTTGTTGTAATCCATTACAAGCTCTGGAACAGATACACACTATATACACAAAAGTATGTGGACACCCCTTCAAATTAGTGGATTCTGTTGCTGACGGGTGTATACAATCGAGCACTAAGCCATGCAATCTCCATAGACAAACGTTAGCAGTAGATTGGCCATACTGAAGAGCTCAGTGACTGTCAATGTGGCACCGTCATAGGATGCCTCCTTTCCAACAAGTCAGTTCGTCAAATTTCTGCTCTACTAGAGCTGCTCCGGTCAAATGTAAGTGCTGTTATTGTGAATTGGAAATTTCTAGGAGCAACAACAGCTCAGCCACGAACTGATAGGCCACACAAGCTCACAGAATGGGACCGTCAACTGCTGAAGCGTGTAGCACATACAAATCGTCTTTCCTTGGTTGCAACCCTCACTACAGAGTTCCAAACTGCCTTTGGAAGCAACGTCAGCACAAGAACTGTTTGTCGGTAGCTTCATGAAATGGGTTTCCATGGCCGAGCAGCCGCACACAAGCCTAAGATTCACCATGCACAATGCCAAGTGTCGGCTGGAGTGGTGTAAAGCTCGCCGCCATTGGACTCTGGAGCAGTAGAAACGCGTTCTCTGGAGTGATGAATCACGCTTCACCATCTTGTAGTCCAACGGACCAATCTGGGTTTGGCAGCCCTAACCCAACATCAATGCCCGACCTCACTAATGCTCTTGTGGCTGAATGGAAACAAGTCCCCGAATCAATGTTCCAACATCTAGTGGAAAGCCTTCCAAGAAGAGTTATAGCAGCAAAGGGGGGAAACCAGCTCTACAGATTCTGCTGTGAGGATGCAGAGTCATTAGATAATTTATTTTGGTATTGGTCCAGGAATGGCTGAAGAATTGCAACATTTGCCTAGAACTAACTCTACAGATAGCAATACAAAATTTTAGCAAAAACGTTTTTTTTTTTACCCCTTTTTCTCCCCAATTTCGTGGTATCCAATTGTTGTAGTAGTACTCTTGTCTCATTGCTACAACTCCCGTACGGGCTCGGGAGAGACGAAGGCTGAATGTCATACGTCCTCCGATACACAACCCAACCAGCCGTACTGCTTCTTAACACAGCGCACATCCAACCCGGAAGCCAGCACCAATGTGTTGGAGGCTACACCGTGCACCTGGCAACCTTGGCTAGCGCACACTGCGCCCGGCCCACCACAGGAGTTGCTGGTGCGCGATGAGACAAGGATATCCCTACCGACCAATCCCTCCCTTTACAATCTGTAGAAGCTATGAGAATAGGAAGGTTCAATTATTTTGTGAAGCATCACAGCACAGTTGAAAAATATATGGCAAATAGAAATCCGATATGGATGATGTTGAGAGATAGATGGGAGGGGTTGAATGGAGCTGAAGGGTGGGACTAATAACAAGATAAACAATGTAAAACATACGGGATCTGTAAAATGTATATAGGTTCGGAACTTTTGGGAAATAGCACAGTTACAAATAGAAATCAAACTGGATGGACATCATAAATAGAGGAAGGACTAAGAACAAACAAGAGAGAACTATTGTAAAGTAGACTGTGTCTGTAAAATGTATATAGGATGTGTAAATTGAAGGTAAAAGCAGAAGTGTTTATTAGTTTACTCCAATTAGGGGATTGGTGGTAGGGTTTGCGGGGAATAATAATAATAAAGGTATATTCTATAAAAAAGTATGTATGTCTATATAGGTATGTGTATGTACATGCATGCATGTATGGATATATATATTTACCCCAAAAATATGGTGGATTGGAAATGATGCAGACAATTACATTGATGGAAGCAACATTCTTTCCGCAATATTAAACTGATCCACCCCTTAAAAAAGCAAAGGGGGACCAACTCCATATTAATTCATCTTCTGCACATCTATCACTCCAGTGTTTAATTGCTAAATTGTAATTACTTCGCCACTACGGCCTATTTATTGCCTTACCTCATTTGCACACACTGAATATAGATTTTTTTCTATTGTGTTAATAACTGTACGTTTGTTAATTCCATGTGTTGTTGTTTGTGTCGCTTTGCTTTATCTTGGCCAGTTGTAAATTAGAACTTTTTCTCAACTGGCCTACCTGGTTAAATAAAGGTGAAATATATATATATATATATATATATATATATATTTAAATGCCCATGATTTTAGAATGAAATGTTCGACGAGCATGTGTCCACATACTTTTAGTCATATAGTGTAAGTTCCTACCATTTTTAAAAACAACTTCAAAACCCCTGCCACTGTCACTTCAGGCCCAGGCAGTATGGTACAAGGGTGAATTGTGGGACTTGGGGCAGACACAGTCCATGGAAACGTAGGCTCCTCTCTTGGGTGTGCCCCCTCTCTTTCTCTCCATGTTCCTCTCCCTCCACTCTCCTCTCGCTCCCCTCCTCACTCCACATCTCTATCCCTCCAATCATCTCTAACTCCTCATCCTCCCTGCCTTTTGCTCCTGAGCCCTGACACTCCATAGCCTTTCATTTGCTTTCACTGACTTAGAGGAACAGAGGGAGAGGAGAGGATCAACAAATAACACATAATCTTGCTCTCTCACACTGTCTGTCTCCCTTCCTGTCTTTTAATCAACCATAGACACTCTTCCTAATTAGGGGTTTCCATATTAAATTGTGTGATACAGTTACACACCTTCCAATTCCCCCAACTTGTCAGCTGGCTATGTAAACATATATCCAACTCATCATATGAGCTCCACTTCATGGGCATCTACCCTAACACAACAGCTACGCTGTCAAATAATATGAAAATGAGGCAATATATAGCCTTTGAATATTTGCACCTAGCAAACATGACAAACCATAACCTAAACACAACAGAAAACACAAATTACTCCAGCCTTCATTTCGGTGGCTAGTTAGCTGTTTGTCTGTGTGACAGCTGAGGTGACGTTTCGTGAGCGCAGCTCAAATTTACCACTACATACAGCTTTTCTTGTCTGACAGACTAACTAGCTTGCTAGCAGCAGGCCATTTCCATATGAGTTAGCTGACTATATACAGCTGAACACTGAAACTATTTTCATTGAGACAGAGTGCAATCATTCGAGCTCCACCAATGATATGCTCGCCTATACCAACAAAGTTATCATGACATGACAGGACTTGCTAATCTTAGAGCTATTCCCCAAGTTTCACGCCATCAAACATCGACAACACCAAACATACAGTATATCTGCTGTTTTGCTTATTTCACTCACCTCCACATCATCGCTTTTCAAAGTGCAAGGATGGGTCTGAATCCGTATCGCCAACCAACATAGAGATACAACCTCTTTCACAGTGAAAAATCGTGTCCGCTTCAGCACGTTCATTTTGAGTAATGAAGTGAAAAAAACGTTAAAAATTTAAATAGCAGCAAAACCTGTTTCTGGTTGATGACAACAGCCACGCGAATACGACGACAGGTTGTTAGCAAGTTAATTTAGCGATTTTGACAAAGATATTATTGTTCGGAAAACAAGGCCAATCCCGGCCGCTATAGTAATTTACAGAAAAGCTGTTGACTGCCACAATGGGTTCTAAAGAGTTAATGTGTCACGCCTGCTCCCGCTCTCTGGGGCTAGAGGGCACCAGGCTGCCCATCTTTACGCACACCTGTCACCACCATTACGCGGCATCAGCGCTTCATTGGACTTACTTTATTGATTGCCTCCTCTATATCTGTCTATTGTCTATTGGGGCGGCAGGGTAGCCTAGTGGTTAGAGCGTTGGACTAGTAACCGAAAGGTTGCAAGTTCAAATCCCTGAGCTGACAAGGTACAAAGGTGTCGTTATGCCGCTAAACAGGCAGTTAACCCACTAGGCCGTCATTGAAAATAAGAATTTGTTCTTAACTGACTTGCCTAGTTAAATAAAGTTAATTTTTTTTTACAAAAATTCCCCAGTTTGATCCCGTTTCAGCATTGCCGTTATGCCGTTATGTTTCCCTTGTCCAGACGCTGTCCGTGTTTTGTTTAATGTGTTATTTATTAATTATTCACTCCCTGTACTTGCTTCTCGTCTCCCAGCGTCTGTCCTCACAGAATGCTGACACCAATATTGGAATCAGGGAGTTTTTTGTTTTGGTTGGTGTGTCGGTTTCAGGTGCCGCTGCCAAAGGAACCGGGGATGCCTCAGCTGGCTCGTCAGGCTTCCACACCTTAGCTTGTTCGAGAGCTTTTCTTGCCTCGGTTGACTCGGCAGGCTCCCATCCCACGTCATGCCTCAGCTGGCTCATCAGGCTCCCACGCCTCTGCTGGCCTCTGTCAGCTGCCTCTCACCACCCGCCTCTGCCGGGTGGTGCCCCTAGAGGGGGGAGGGTACTGTCACGCCTGCTCCCGCCCTCCCTCTCTGGCGCTTGAGGGCGCCAGGCTGCCCATCATACGCACACCTGTCACCATCATTACGCGCATTAGCGCTTCATTGGACTCACCTGGACTCCATCACTTTATTGATTGCCTCCTCTATCTATCTATTCCTTAGTTTCAGCATTAATGTTATCCGTAGCCAATGTCAAATGTTTTTTGTCTCTTGAGGGGGAATAGGCTTTGTAGTGCCCTCTTCACGACTGTCTTAGTGTATTTGGACCATGTTAGTTGAGAATGGGGTTGTGCTAGGTCCTCCTTTTTCTGTAGTCACAATCATGAGTAAGACCTTTATACTGGTCAATATTCACAAGGCCGCAAGGCCAGACAGATTACCAGGACGTGTACTCTGAGCATGCGCTGACCAACTGGCAAGTGTCTTTACTGACATTTTCAACCTGTCTGTATTACCAACATGTTTCAACATGTTTCAAGCCGACCACCATAGTCCGTGTGCCCAAGAACACTAAGGTAACCTGCCTAAATGACTACAGACTCATAGCAAGCGGAAAGAAGTATGTTCAATAGGAAGCCGATTTTAGCAGGTGCGTAATTTCTTTATGACGTGCTCAAACACAAATTTCCAAGATTGTGTCCTTCTACTAAAACTGTTATTTCTTATTCGTGTTTGAAGTTACAAGCCTGCAACTTTGAACATAGACTGCTGACACCCTATGGAAGCCATAGGAATTGCATCCAGGGAGCTTACAATATGACCTTTCTCTTGCATTTCTAAGAGGGTGGTCTCTCTCAATTCTGGTTAGTTTTTCTTTGGGTTTTCTCCTACCATATCTATTATGTTATTCTCCTACATTATTTTTACATTTTTACAAACACTACAAAAAGTGTTTTCTTTCCAATGGTACCAATTATATGCATATCCTGGCTTCAGGGCCTGAGCTACAGGCAGTTTACTTTGGGCACGTCATTCAGACATGAAATGGAGAAAAAAGGGACCTATCCCTAAGTTAACCTACTAGAGGATACCACTCCACCAACCTCATTGCTGTCTACTTAATTTCTCTCCTATTAAAGTCTATTTGTTGGTTAAGGGGTTGTAAGTAAGCATTTCACTGTAAGGTTGTATTCAGCACGTGACTAAATTTGATTAGATTTTCAACTTACTATTGTATTTTTTTTTATTTAACCTCCTTGAGATGGGGAAAACATGTTTTTTATTATTAAGTTGAACATGTGCTCTTCATGTCAGTTTCTTCACCAACTTACGCTATTCCTATAGGGACCCAGTTGTGCTATGATAAACACACTACACAAGTGTATGTAGTTCAACACTTACATGAAGAAGTTATTAGTGTATTGAAATACACTTTAATAGGAGAGAAATTAAGTAGACAGCAATGAGGTGGGCAGAATCGTATCCTCTTGTAGGTCACCTTATGCGTCATGTAGGCAGGAAATCAAATGTCACCCACCAGTCCCTCACAAAAAATAAACACTTGTAGAAAAAGTTGAATACATTATTACCATATCATAATGCATGAATGCATAAATGCACAACATCAATGAAGATACTATCTAGAATGCTCATC
This sequence comes from Oncorhynchus clarkii lewisi, assembly GCF_045791955.1. Classification (NCBI taxonomy): domain Eukaryota; kingdom Metazoa; phylum Chordata; class Actinopteri; order Salmoniformes; family Salmonidae; genus Oncorhynchus; species Oncorhynchus clarkii. The sequence goes on along the minus strand of NC_092165.1, from coordinate 23,571,816 downwards.
TTCAATTAGAGCTTCATCAGGGTCACATAGAGGCCAGTGAACTAACAGTGGGACCAAGTTTGCATCTCAACCACCCCCGCTTCATATGACGGAAGAGATGCATCGATTTATTAAATAGTCTTGTTACCAAGAAATGCTCTACTGCTAAATTGACAAGGTGCCTGCCCCTAGGGAATGTACAAAGCAAAAACAGCCCTGGACACAAACACATGGATGCTCAATGACGCTCCAACCCCCGTACATAACCACGCAACTTGTATATGTTGTCATCAATAACGTCATAATTTCTTCCATTTCAAACATACCATTTAGTTCGGACACCCTATTGTGACACTTATTGATAACAACCAATATGTTGAAGGTGGTAAAAGGGGATAAATGAGAATCTTAGGCTTTTTAAAAACGTATTTCCCACTTTTTGGTTAATGTCTAGCTTATCACTCAGAGGTAGTCTTATAGGCAATATAGGGCACTCTATGGTAATGCAAACAGTCAGACCCCCCCCCCCCCCCCCCTGTGGGATTGGCGCCTTTCCTCTACGTCTGCCTGCTGTCGATGAAACCGGATCCTGCCTGTGAGCACTGCTTGCTCGACTTCCCCTCGTTACTGTGCCCTCAGGCACCGATGAAATTATTAATAATTAAACAGCATTTCGCTGTTGCAATAAGACACTGACTGAGAATACAGGTTTCTGCATGTCTCCTCAATATCTGCCCAAAGTGTTCTCTAACTAATCAATAATTACACAATCCAGACAGTTTGTTCCAGATCGAGGGCACATAGGGTTCTGACAAACATAATTAGTAGAGAATTTAAAGGAGCTCCCTGAAATATTTTTTTTTTGTATTAAACCCTGGGATTAAGGTGGTGTTCCCTAACAGCCTGATTTTTGGCAAACAAAATGGCAGCTCGGTTGGGGGAGGGAGGGAAATACCAAATTTACATGTAAGCTATTTCTCAATGATCTTTGCTCGATTTCTCAAGTCCTATCTCATGGCTTCCTACTCAAAATGCATTGAAGGAGGTCAGAAGGGAGGAACCATGGGTGTTCTTCTCCAATGTGTTCTGAGAGGGCATGGAGAAAGGACACAAGGGAAGACTATTGAGAAAGAGTCTTGGAGAATCAACAAGTTCAACACAAAGTGTTCATCTGGAGGTACTTATAAAGCCGTTACTGCATTTGCATAATGCAGACTGATATTAGAATGCATTTAAAACACGAAATAACTCTGTGTCAACAATTCACACAAGAGTTCAGCTCATTATGTTGCCCCATTGTAATTTGTGTAATCTACAGGCATAGCTGTGGTGTTTTTCCACTCTAGTCAGGGTTGTTCACACTGCTAGTTCCACCCACAGGATATTGTCGTAATGATAGATGTTTCAGGAAATTGGCCCGAAAGAGTCTAGAGTACTTTCACTTTTACTGGACACGGCACTCTTGAGTCACACCGGGAAACCCCAACAGTACACAAAGCTTAGCAGTATACAGTTTGTGTGTGTGTGCTCGGTCGAGGAATGTGCATCTCCACTCTTTCACTAATACCAAGAGTAATAAAAACCTGTGAGATGGTTGGTTACATTTTCCGATCATTTATTGTGGAATTACATAAGAGGGAAATTAATGTCATTTTCTCCAAAAATAATATACTTTATTTGACTTCAATTTAGAAAATAGCAACTGTTATAAGGTATCTAGCGACAGACAGTCCGGTGGAAATTTGTACCTTACCAAATCTTGTTTCATTCCCGCAAATACCTTTTCGGCTCTGTGCCATTTAGCATGTGGAATAGCTACAGTGCCTTCAGAAACTTGACTTATTTTACAATTTGTTGTTACAGCCTGAATTCAAAATGTAATTTTCTTTTTTACATTTTTCAAGCTCTGAAGTTGGTTGTTGATCATTGCTACTGTAGATTTTGCTACTGCCATTTTCTTGCTATAGATTCTCAAGACGATTTAACATGTTGCCATACCGGGACGGTTGAGCTAACGTGCGCACTAATGTGATTAGTATGACGTTGTAAGTAACAGCAAACTTTCCAGGACATAGACTTATACATGTCTTATATGGGCAGAAAGCTTTGATTATTGTTAATCTAACTGCACTGTCCAATTTACAATAGTTATTACAGTAAATAAATACCATGCTATTGTTTGAGGAGAGTGCACAACAACAAAACTTTTCTCACGGCAACTGGTTTGATACATTGACCTCTGAAGGTAAATAATATACTTCAGTAATTTTGCTCTAATTTGTCATCCTGAGGGTCCCAGAGATAAAATGTAGCATAGTTTTAAAATCAAATATAAGAACTGGGTTCTACAGTTTAAACCCCTGCTGTCTCTGGCTCCACAGCCACCCCGTCTGGCCATCTAGATGTGTGAAAGTTAGTATATTTATTTATTACCTTTACCTTCATTTAACTAGGCAAGTCAGTTAAAAACAAATTCTTATTTTCAATGACAGCCTAGGAACAGTAACTGCCTGATCAGGAGCAGAATGACAGATTTGTACCTTGTCAGCTCAGAGGTTTGAACTTGCAACCTTCCGGTTACTAGTTCAACGCTCTAACCACACCCTAGGAGTGTGTAAACTTAGCTATCAAATTGACCAACAAACAAAGCTATCAATTGACCAATTCAGCACATTTGGGCAGACTTGATACAAAATATTGTCCAGTATTGCAATGCTTCTCTGGATCAATCTGAAACTTTGCACACACACTGCTGCCATCTAGTGGCCAAAATCTAAATTGTGCCTGAACTGCAATATTATATTATGGCCTTTCTCTTGCATTTCAATTATATCTTTTACCAGATCTAATGTGTTATATTCTCCCACATTAATTTCACTTTCCGGCAAACTTCAGAGTGTTTCCATTTGGGTATGACATTTTAGGCGAAAATTGAAAAAAAGGGTCCGATCCTTAAGAAGTTTAAGTCAAAACTGTAACTAGGCCACTCAGAAACATTCAATGTTGTCTTACTTAGCAACTCCAGTGTATATCTGGCCTTGTGTTTTAGGTTATTGTCCTGCTGAAAGGTGAATTTGTCTTCTAGTGTCTGTTGGAAATCAGACTGAACCAGGTTTTCCTCTAGGATTTTGCCTGTTTAGCTCGAATTCCCTTATTTTTGTCCCCCTCCTCAAACTCCCTAGTCCTTTCCGATGACAAGCATACCCCATAACATGATCCAGCCACCACCATGTTAGAAAATATGAAGAATGGTAATCAGTGATGTGTTGAGTTGGATTTACCCAAACATAACGCTTTGTATTCAGGACATAAAGTTAATTTCTTTGCCACATTTCTTGCCGTTTTACTTTATCGTCTTATTGCAAACAGGATGCATGTTTTTGAATATTTGTATTCTGTACATGCTTCCTTCTTTTCACTCTGTCATTTAGGTTAGTATTGTGGAGTAACCACAATGTTGTCGATCCATACTCTATTTTCTCTTATCACAGCCATTAAACCCAGTAACTGTTTTAAAGTCACTGTTGGCCTTGTGGTGAAATCCCTAAACGGTTTCTTTCCTCTTTGGCAACTGAGTTAGGAAGGACGCTTGTATCTTTGTAGTGACTGGTTGTATTGATACACCATCCAAAGTGTAAATAATAACTTCACCATGCTCAAAGGGTTATTCATTCATTTTTGTTGTACATTTTTATTACACACACACACACACACACACACACCCACACACACACACACACACACACACACACGACAACATCATACAAACATCAAGTACATCCCACCTGTCCAGACCCACTAGCACACACCCCCATCACTTTCTACCACATGGCCTGAAACTGCACCATTTTATTTCTCTCCGTAGCACCGGCACTATTTAAATAAATTATTCAATTTTTCCCATTGTGTTAATGGCTGATGGATTGAATGATTTTCCAAGTTTTTAATATACGTTTTTTCAAGAGTGATAAGAGAATCATCCAACCCATCGGACTTCTGGCTACGCCCCCATATGCCATGTCTTGAAAAATGCAGATATTTCGGATTACGGATTAAAAGCACATTTACATTGTAATACTTCTGACAGCCGACTTTCTAGCTCTGCCCACAACTTCCGGACTTCATAGCGATCCCAAAAAACATGGATTATTGAGTCATTATTCGTTTTACACTTACCATTGTGCTGTAAAATTTGTGCATTTTGTCTCTTGTATAAAAAAAATCTATACATTTAGTTATACTGGATTAAGCGTACATTTTAGTTAACTGTAATTTCGTTAGTTATGCTCAAACTTTCCCTCCATCTTGTGCCAACATCAGTTCTTTTTAAGCCTTGGTTCCAATAGTTAATATTTTTTTGTAAGAGATTGTCTGTTGGATATGCTCTCTGCAAGATTTTATTTATCTTCCCTATCATATTATTAGAATTTTCTGATTCAAATAAGATTCGCTCTAGGTTGCTGTGATGTCCAAAATATTTCAAATATAAGTTTTGTGATGTAACTTTTACATTGCATGTATTTGAAACTATCTACATTGATCAGTCCAAAATTACTTTTTAATTTCTTTCATGGAAATAAATGTATTTCCTGTTACCAAGTCATTTACGGTTTCGATGCCTTTAGTTTTCCATGTGGATAAAAGGGATTTTCAGTGTCTTCTTTTTTTCTTTTTCTTTTACCCATTTACTGATAGGTGCACTTTGCAAGGCATTGGAAAACCTCCTTGGTCTTTTTGGTTGAATCTGTGTTTGAAATTCACTGCTCAACTGAGGGATCTTTACAGATATTACATAGATGAGGTAGTCATTCAAAAATTATGTTAAACACTATTATTGCACAGAGTGAGTCCATGAAACGTATTATGTGACTTGTTAAGCAAATTTTGACTCCTGAAATTATTTAGGCTTGCCATAACAAAGGGGTTGAATACTTCTTGACTCGAGACATTTCGGCTTTCATTTTTTTATTCATTTGTAAAAACATAATTCCACTTTTTTGACATGATGGGTTATTGTGTGTAGTGGAAAAGGTCAAGGGGTGTGAATACTTTCTGAAGGCACTGTATTTCGGGTCAAGTGGCCCGACCCACTACATCAAATATATTTCAATATTTATTTATTACAAACTTGTTCTTTTTTCGCATAACTCCAGACTTAATGAATTATTAGCTTCTGAAGCGTTTGTTTCCACCAAAGACAATCTGTTTTCAATAATCTGACATTGACGCTAATCTCCAAAACAAGGGTTTCAAAAAGGATTCAAGGAATGTGGCTTGGTTGGTTAGGAGCAGGCAAGGATTACATTCTGGTCTATTTGACTTTTGGGAGAATGGAAGAACAAAGATGTTTGCGAGAGCTTGGAGAATCAGATGTTAAGACTTGCTAGTGATTGGTGGTGACAGCATGTTGAGATGGTTGGTGGCATCTGTGGGATCACATTTGATTCAGACAGAGAGGATTAAATGAGTGGGGAAACAGACGGGGAGATGCAGAATAGTGGTGGGACTGTCATTAGTACCCATGCTGGGGTGGGGAATATATGCTGCAGTATGTACTGTACCCACTACAACAGCTTCAGGCAAGGATCCCGCACTTAGACAGTTTTTAAAATTAAAATAAGAACAAATTCTTATTTACAATGACGGTCTACCAAAAGGTAAAAGGCCTCCTGCGGGGACGGGGGCTGGGATTAAAAATCTAGGACAACACACACATCATAACAAGAGAGACACCACAACCCTACATAAAGAGAGACCAAAGACAACAACAACAGCATGGCAGCAACACATGAAAACACAGCTTGGTCGCAACACCACATGACAACAACATGGTAGCAACAAAACATGGTACAAAACTTTTTGGGCACAGACAACAGCACAAAGGCAAGAAGGTAAAGACAATACATCACGCGAAGCAGACAACTGTCAGTAAGAGTGTCCATGATTGAGTCTTTGAATGAAGAGATGGAGATAAAACTGTCCAGTTTGAGCTGCAGCGAACTGAAAAGAGGAGCAACCCAGGGATGTGTGTGCTTTGGGGACCTTTACCAGAATGTGACTGGCAGAATGGGTGTTGTGTGTGGAGGATGAGGGCTGCAGTAGGTATCTCAGATAGGGGGTAGTGAGGCCTAAGAGGGTTTTATAAATAAGCATCAACCAGGGGGTCTTGTGGGTATACAGAGATGACCAGTTTTACAGAGGAGTATAGAGTGCAGTGATGTGTCCTATAAGGAGTATTGGTGGCAAATCTGATGGCTGAATGGTAAAGAACATCTAGCTGCTCGAGAGCACCCTTACCTACTGATCTATGAATTACATCTCCGTAATCTAGCATGGGTAGGATGGTCATCTGAATCAGGGTTAGTTTGGCAGCTGGGGTGAAAGAGGAGAGATTACGAATCCAGGTCTAAATTTAACCTTAGCCTGCAACTTTGATACGTGCTGAGAGAAGGACAGTGTACTGTCTAGCCGTACTCCCAAGTGCTTATATGAGTTCAAGCTCTAAACCCGCAAAGGTAGTAATCACACATGTGGGGAGAGGGGCATTCTTCTTACCAAACCACATTACCTTTGTTTTGGATGTAGATGGCAGCGGTGGGATTCCTCAGTAAGTCATTTGATCAGGACTCGTTATTCAGTGTCTTCTCTTCCTCTTTTAGATCCGTGTTTATATCAACTCCACGGGGCAGAGGAAGGAGAGCCACAAGATGGACCTCATCGCCCTCCTCTTTCTCTCAACCAACTCCATCGTGGACCCCTGGGTGTTCATCTTCCTCAGCCCATCAGTGCTGCGCTTCTTCTGGGGAGCCCTGTGCAAGACGCCTCTCCTGCGGTCCAGGGAGTCTTTCTTCAAGTCCTCCCTGGGGAAGCAGACCCACGCCCAGCTGGAGCTGTGCCATCCGAGGGCTGTCTCAGAGTTCACCCACCCTCCGATGTCCACGCATATGGTTTGACCCTTTGACGTACTGGACCTAATTGGGGCCTTGTATGTTGTCTCTGAAGGGAGAAGCCACTCCGAATAGTGCCACTGGCCAAATGTGCTGCCTGCCTAGTGGTTTGGTTATATTGCAGGGATGTGGGGTGTGTGTGTAGCTACTTAGGGGCAACTTTTGGACAAGTGGAGCGGCAACCTACACATTCCTGCAAACGTAGGCTGCTGCTTGCTTGTTTTGGAACAAGCTCTGAGGCTCATTTTGGAAGCCTCCGGAGGCCAGCAACAGACATTTGACAGGCAGTTAGACTCCAACTCTGAGGAGAATGGAGTTGCAGTACAGGGTCACGTTCTTAAAAGTACTACCCATTATTTGTTTTTACAGCCTGGACTCTCAGATCAGAGGCCACTACAAGGACAGCAAACCAGGATTCACATCACTGAAGGAACTAAATCAGATAAGGACTGTTTATTCTATGTGAGTTGATCATGCTCCAGATGCATGCATTGTTGCCACCGTGCCCTGTTACCACACCCTGGGACTCCCAGGGAAGTTTACATGAATTCTTTCTATTGAGATGTTCCTTCAGCCATCAAATGGAATCCTTGTGATTTTGGGAATTGTTATCAGAAAAGTCAGAGTCATCCATGTAATCCAAGCAAGATTCACACACTCCAAACCTATGTTCAAATACTATTTAGGGTATTTCAAATACATTTGGATGTAAGCATTTGGTCATTTTATTCCGAAAACACAAGTAGTTTAATATTGGAATGTATTTGGAAATAACCTTGGAGAGTATTTGCATGTATTTCGTAAATAAATATTTAAATACTACCATGCATTTCAACCAGGTCTGTTTGGTATTTGAAATAATGTAGTTGGAAATACTTTCAAAATGTAGGCTATTTATAGTAGAAGTAGTTGATTTGGGACACATTAAAATATTAGTACGATATTTATACTTTATTTGAGTAAAAAGTACTAAAATACGGTACACAGAAAATAACAAATAATCAAATACATGTATTTGAGCCCAGGTCTGACACACACATACACTATCTCCTCTCCCTGCAGCTATGACCCGTTGACCTTTCCCCTGTCACCCCACTGGGTACTCACCTCAAACGGTCAAAGGGTAATAGCTCGAGAGTGACATTTCTTTTTGTAACATTTACATTTTTTATCAAACAAATTAATGTGGTTATGTTATGAGAATTGTGCTATGAGAAGAGGTTTTGTCTGTACCCTTATGAGGTACCTCAGTGATTTATTTTATTTCATCTTTATTTAACCAGGTAGGCCAGTTGAAAGGACAGCTTGAGTATTTATTATGTGTCCCAGCCCTCAGATCTCATTGATGTGTTAGTGTACCTGGTGACAAGGTACTCTTGAATGTTCAGTGCGCAGTTGTAAATGTGTCGTTCGTGTGTGTGTGTGTCAGTAAACCTTTTTATGTGACGAAAGTAAATGTCGTATAAAAAATGTCACGACAGGCCTGATGGAAAAAGAAAATTTGTTGGTAAACATTTGAAATGTCAACAAGACAATATGCCAGACAATGTGGGATTTTTTTGTGTCGGTAACATTTATTATGCATGAAATGGCGGTGGAAACGCTTTTTTCATTTCCAATACATATCGAGGGTCTTATTCTGGTGACATGATGATTCATGCTTGGCTGTTTGACAAAAATAATCTTGCTATTTTGTCCATAATAATGTCATAGTTTAGGCTATAGCCGCCATCTGCGAGTGTGAGCTATTAGCTAGTGTGCACGTGCCAAGACCAGAGTGGACACATTCGCTATAAAACGCAACTTTTTTGTGACAAGACCATCAGTAGAGTTGAAAATGTGATGGAAACCCATTTAACCTTTTATTCGGGACATGGGAATACACACAATGTTTTATCTGTAACAAGTCAATTTGATGGAAACAACTCTCTGGTGGGAAAATGCGCATGTTGTTTTCATATGGATTTTAGAATATTTGCATGAAAATCTGTCGCCAATTGGATGGAAACCTAGCTAATGTCAAAGAGATGGCACTGAAAAAAACATGATAACAGCAAGAAATCCTACCTCTAAAGTTGAAGTCGGAAGTTTACATACACCTTAGCCAAATACATATAAACTCAGTTTTTCACAATACCTGACATTTAATCCTAGTAAACATTCTCTGTCTTAGGTCAGTTAGGATCACCAATTTATTTTAAGAATGTGAAATGTCAGAATAATAGTAGAGAATTATTTATTTCAGCTTTCATTTCTTTCATCACATTCTAAGTGGGTCAGAAGTTTACATATACTGTTCTCAATTAGTATTTGGTAGCATTGTATTTAAATCCTCCTGACAGAGATGGTGTAACTGAGTCAGGTTTGTAGGCATGCTTGCTCACACACGCTTTTTCAGTTCTGCCCACAAATGTTCGATAGGGTTGAGGTCAGGGCTTTTTGATGGCAACTCCAATACCTTGACGTTGTTGTCCTTAAGCCATTTTGCCACAACTTTGAAAGTGTGCTTGGGGTCATTGTCCATTTGGAAGACCCATTTGCGACCAAGCTATAACTTCCTGACTGATGTCTTCAGATGTTGCTTCAATATATCCACATAAATGTAATTCCTCATGATGCCATATATTTTGTGAAGTGCACCAGTCCCTCCTGCAGCAAAGCACCCCCACAACATGATGCTGCCACCCCCGTGCTTCACGGTTAGGATGGTGTTCTTCGGCTTGCAAGCCTCCCCCTTTTTCCTCCAGACATAACGATGGTCATTATGGCCAAACAGTTATATTTTTGTTCCATTGGACCAGAGGACATTTCTCCAAAAAGTACAGTCTTTGTCCCCATGTGCAGTTGCAAACCGTAGTCTGGCTTTTTTTATGGCGGTCTTGGAGCAGTGGCTTCTTCCTTGCTGAGAGGCCTTTCAGGTTATGTTGATATAGGACTCGTTTTACTGTGGATATAGATACTTTTGTACCTGTTTCCTCCAGCATCTTCACAAGGTCCTTTGCTGTACGTTCATCTCTAGGAGACAGAACGCTTCTCCTTCCTGAGCTGTATGACGGCTGCGTGGTCCCATGGTGTTTATACTTGCCTACTATTGTTTGTACAGATGAATGTGGTACCTTCAGGCATTTGGAAATTGCTCCCAAAAATGAACCCGACTTGGAGGTCAACAATTTGATTTTCCCATGATGTCAAGCAAAGAGGCACTGAGTTTGAAGGTAGGCCTTGAAATACATCCACAGATACACCTCCAATTGACGTCAATTAGCCCATCAGAAGCTTCTAAAGCCATGACAGTCAACTTAGTGAATGTAAACTTCTGACCCACTGGAATTGTGATACAATGAATTATAAGTTAAATAATCTGTCTGTAAACAATTGTTGTAAAAATTACTTGTGTCATGCGCAAAGTAGATGTCCTAACCGACTTGCCAAAACCATAGTTTCTTAACAAGAAATTTGTGGAGTGGTTGAAAAATGAGTTTATGACTCCAACCTAAGTGTATGTAAACTTCCAACTTCAACTGTACCTATACCTGTTGTTAATGTTTATTTATTTAACCCTTATTTTAGCAGATAAATTGGGATTCTGTGGTAAATTGACTGAGAATAAATTCTCATTTACATGTCAGACCCTGTGGAAGATCCTGATTGCACTGAGCTTTTAAACTTTGTCAGGCATGTGTAATTATGTACATGTGCCTGCGTATGTGTATGCCTGTGTGCGTGTGTGTGGATGTGTGTGTTAACGCTTCTATTAGTATGCACCTGGCGCATCCATCTAGCCCTTTATCCATCAAACCTGTTCTGGAGCCCCATTTCCTGTCATAGACCCACGTCGTGGATGACATCCAGATGTGTATGTTAACAAAGTTAGACTCCCAACCAGCCCTTTAAAAAAAAAATATTACTCTCTCATTATAAAAACAAACAGGGATTTGACTAGCTCCAGCAATATAACTTACACAAGCAAATCAGACACTCAAGTTGCCTTTGGGAGAGCATATTGAATTAACAACATGCAGACCCTTTAATTGATCACTAGTCACAAATACTAACGAAATAAACACAATTATATAGCATTAATTACATTGGAGATGGCTCCACAGGAACAGGCATGCGATTTTGATTACAAACGTGATTAATTCTGTTTACTCTTGCTATTGATTTAATGAAGGTGGTTAGTCAGAGGGAAATGACTTTGTTGAAACATATCGTGTCTCGTGTCAGTCCTGGGTCGTGTTTATTAGGCACCAAATATAAGAAAACTGAAACAGGGAGGGACAACATGAACATGAACTTTTCTCAATTTCGGTTTTTGTTGCAAAACATTTTCCATTGCATGCCCTAATGAACATCACCCAAATAAGTTTTCTAGGCTTTAAGGTTGGCGATGCCGTAGCTAAAGTCTGGGCTGGTAAGATGGCCTAAGGCCCCCTGCCTTGTGGTGGGAGGATGTTTGGTTTCATATAATCAAGTTCCTGCAAAGAAGCGTGGGTGTACAGAGGCACAAACCTCCTCTCTGGTCAAAAGTAGTGCAATACAGTGCCTTGCGAAAGTATTCGGCCCCCTTGAACTTTGCGACCTTATGCCACATTTCAGGCTTCAAACATAAAGATATAAAACTGTATTTTTTTGTGAAGAATCAACAACAAGTGGGACACAATCATGAAGTGGAACGACATTTATTGGATATTTCAAACTTTTTTAACAAATCAAAAACTGAAAAATTGGGCGTGCAAAATTATTCAGCCCCCTTAAGTTAATACTTTGTAGCGCCACCTTTTGCTGCGATTACAGCTGTAAGTCGCTTGGGGTATGTCTCTATCAGTTTTGCACATCGAGAGACTGACATTTTTTCCCATTCCTCCTTGCAAAACAGCTCGAGCTCAGTGAGGTTGGATGGAGAGCATTTGTGAACAGCAGTTTTCAGTTCTTTCCACAGATTCTCGATTGGATTCAGGTCTGGACTTTGACTTGGCCATTCTAACACCTGGATATGTTTATTTTTGAACCATTCCATTGTAGATTTTGCTTTATGTTTTGGATCATTGTCTTGTTGGAAGACAAATCTCCGTCCCAGTCTCAGGTCTTTTGCAGACTCCATCAGGTTTTCTTCCAGAATGGTCCTGTATTTGGCTCCATCCATCTTCCCATCAATCTTAACCATCTTCCCAGTCCCTGCTGAAGAAAAGCAGGCCCAAACCATGATGCTGCCACCACCATGTTTGACAGTGGGGATGGTGTGTTCAAGGTGATGAGCTGTGTTGCTTTTACGCCAAACAACGTTTTGCATTGTTGCCAAAAAGTTCAATTTTGGTTTCATCTGACCAGAGCACCTTCTTCCACATGTTTGGTGTGTCTCCCAGGTGGCTTGTGGCAAACTTTAAACGACACTTTTTATGGATATCTTTAAGAAATGGCTTTCTTCTTGCCACTCTTCCATAAAGGCCAGATTTGTGCAATATACGACTGATTGTTGTCCTATGGACAGAGTCTCCCACCTCAGCTGTAGATCTCTGCAGTTCATCCAGAGTGATCATGGGCCTCTTGGCTGCATCTCTGATCAGTCTTCTCCTTGTATGAGCTGAAAGTTTAGAGGGACGGCCAGGTCTTGGTAGATTTGCAGTGGTCTGATACTCCTTCCATTTCAATATTATCGCTTGCACAGTGCTCCTTGGGATGATTAAAGCTTGGGAAATCTTTTTGTATCCAAATCCGGCTTTAAACTTCTTCACAACAGTATCTCGGACCTGCCTGGTGTGTTCCTTGTTCTTCATGATGCTCTCTGCGCTTTTAACGGACCTCTGAGACTATCACAGTGCAGGTGCATTTATACGGAGACTTGATTACACACAGGTGGATTGTATTTATCATCATTAGTCATTTAGGTCAACATTGGATCATTCAGAGATCCTCACTGAACTGAAGGGGCTGAATAATTTTGCACGCCCAATTTTTCAGTTTTTGATTTGTTAAAAAAGTTTGAAATATCCAATAAATGTCGTTCCACTTCATGATTGTGTCCCACTTGTTGTTGATTCTTCACAAAAAAATACAGTTTTATATCTTTATGTTTGAAGCCTGAAATGTGGCAAAAGGTCGCAAAGTTCAAGGGGGCCGAATACTTTTGAAAGGCACTGTATATAGAGAATAGGGTGCCATTTGGGACACAGCCTTCCTCTCTCAAGGCTAATACACAGCCATGCCTAGGATATTAGTACAATTGCCAATTTAGATAAATTATGTAGTTCAATGTTGATTTTTAAGGCATCAAAAAATAACTGAAGTTATTTGATTGCTATTAACATTGCCCAGTTCAATCACAAGCCAGTTATCTACACTCTATTTTATTTCTCTGTCACCCACTCTCTCTTAGTCCCTCTCCTTCCTTTTTTTCTCTCACTACCTTGTTCATTCTCCCCTCACCTTAGACTTCTTGGTCACATTTCAAAAGGCCTCCTCATTGTCCCTCACCTGAACATACAAACAGAAACACACACACACACCGCAGGTTAATTTGATGGAATGTGATTAAGTCACGGGCTCTGGCAAGAGACAGAGAATGCCAGACACCCATTGGAGAGAAACGTTTTTATCAACAATGGCAATGCCTTGTCTGCCAAACTGACCCGCGTCGCCAAGAACTGACATCCTCCCAGACGTGATTGTTCCATTCAACTCACTTACCTGTCTGGTTCCATTTGGGTTTAGCTGACTAGTACATTTTGCACATTTCAAATGTACACGTGGTTGGCTTGACGTAAACCCAACAGGACACATTCCAGGCACTTGTACCTACTTGGGGTCTATGACTATTTCAAGCAAGGCAGCTTTAAAAATAGTCATTGTATGTGCTTTTTTTGTCTTGTCGCTTGCAGCAGGTACTATATGCTACCTATTGTGTCTCAATTGCTGGTTCTTGTGAATTTTCTGTCAAAATTAACAATGTTTTAGTAACGTGTTGTAATAAAGCTGGTACCACTAAAGATTATTGCTGTGCCATGTTCCTTTTTCCCCGCTATCATCAGCAGCTCTACCATTTCCTCTGTGATGGTTATCACCTAAACCCAAGGACCTCATCACGAGTCACGACCAAAATGTCAGCACTGTTCCGTCCTTCATCGATAATCCTATTCAATCTCACTTTATTTACGATGTCCTTGTTAATATAATTATCCATTGGCAGCCATGAGTTTAATAGGCGAGGAGGGAGGAAATTCATTTATCGAGAAAGGCATAGCCAGGAAAACAGCTGCTATGTGGCATGTTCAGAGATAGTGTGGAGAGTTGCATAAACATACACAAGTGAGATAGGGGAGGGCTAATGGGAGAGGAGCGCCAATCCCAAAGGCCAAACAACTCAACTTAAAAGTGACACACACTTTAAAAATATACAGTTCATACACAAATATATATATATTGTTCATGAAGACATGGTGAATAGATAAAGTTATTCTAAGCTATATTCTTTGTTCTCCTATCATTTCAGCAAGCTAGCTAGCTATACAGTGCATTTAGGAAGTATTCAGTACCCTTGACTTTTCACATTTTGTTGTGCTACAGCCTTATTCTAATATGGATTAAATAGTTTTTGTTCCTCAATCGGCACACAATACCCCATAATGACAAAGCAAAAACAGGTTTTTAGAAATGCTAACAAATTTCTAAAAAATGTAAAGCTGAAATATCACATTTACACAATTATTCAGACCTTTTACTCAGTACACATTTGGCAGAGATTACAGCCTTTCATCAAGGATCTCTTTGTCTACATCAAGGTTCTCCCATCTACACAAAGGAACTGTGGAACTCTGACAGAGTGACCATCGGGTTCTTGGTCACCTCCCTGACCAAGATACTTCTCCCCCAGTTGCTCAATTTGTCCGGGCAGCCAGCTCTAGGAAGAGTTTTGGTAGTTCCAAACTTCTTCCATCTAAGGATTATTGAGGCCACTGTGTTCTTGGGGACCTTCAATGCTGCAGAAATGTTTTGGTACCCTTCCCCAGATCTGTGCCTCGATACAACTCCTTCGATCTCATGGCTTGGTTTTTGCTCTGACATGCAGTCAACTGTGGGACCTTTCATAAACAGGTGTGTGCCTTTCCAAATCATGTCCAATCAATTGTATTTACCACAGGTGGACTCCAATCAAGTTCTAGAAACATCTCAAGGATGATCAATGGAAACAGGATGCACCTGAGCTCAATTTCGAGTCTCATAGCAAAGGGTCTGAATTCTTACATAAATAAGGTATTTCTGTTTTTTATTTTTTATAAATGTGGTAAAAAACCTGTTCACTTTATGGGGTATTGTGTATAGATTGATGAGAATTTTTTTTTTTAAACAATTTTAGAATGAGGCTGTAACATAACGTGTAAAAAGCCAATACTTTCCGAATGCACTGTATATCAATGCATTATGTAAACTACGAAGCTTCATATCAATGCACAATCTAAATTGAGGCTGCGAATCCGCCATAGAAATAGAAAGAATATAAGCTCCGGTAATATGGATAGCCTAGTGCCATATGTCCACCAGATCCACATGCGTTTTGCCGTATGTGTCACGGTCATTGTAAGAAGCGGACCAAGGTGCAGCGTGGTGAGCGTACATATTTCTTTTTTAATTTGAATGTCGCCAACAAAACAATAAACAATACAAAACGACCTTAACAGGGCTATGATGCCTCTAACAAAGTTAACTTCCCACAAACACAAAAGGGAAAAAGGCTGCCTAAGTTTGATTCCCAATCAGAGAGAACGATAGACAGCTGTCCCTGATTGAGAACCATACCCGGACAAAACAAAGAAATACAAAAACATAGAAAATAGAACATAGAATGCCCACCCAAATCACACCCTGACCAAACCAAACAATATGACAATATGTTGTTTTTGCGAAATGTCTAGCCTGCATTTTCCGTACTTGATGCACATGTGGTTTGCATCATAGAAAATATCATTTTTGCCCTGTTTGACCAAAGCTAATAATTAGAAAAAGATGAGTTATTCTCCTATTGACCTACTGGCTGGCTGTGCTACCAACAGACTGGTGCACAAGGGCACATTAGAACAATAAATATAGTTTGTGTCGATTCCTCTGTCACACATCTCTAGCAACATGAATACATTTAATAACTGGTTGTTTCCATATTGAGTACTGATTTCAAATCACTAGCTTGCCGTGCATGATGGCATGCTGAATTACGCACAGAACAGTTCTGTGCATATGTATTTTGCACACCATTCTGTTGGCTGGTTTCATGAAAACTAGCCAACAGGGCGCACTACCCAAGTGTAGTAATAATGAATTGCCACAGTGTCCTTCTTACTGGAGACATATTTCCAGTCGTATCTTCTCATCTCTATACACAATAGCCATTATCATTTAGTCTCTGTATGGTGCCACCCCCACCACGGGGAACTTTTATGAACTTACGGACTGTTCTATGTATGATGACTTCCGCCAGAACACAAAGAGTTTGACACATCTGGTGGACATGAAGCTTATCTATTGAACGGTTTGGAGCAATGGGCCATTTTGCATGTCCTGGTGCCCCGGTTGGGTGGAGATTTCTCTTTAGGCTCAATGGAATGGTCAAAAATGAGCAAACCCAGGGCACCGGGCCATGCAAAACAAATTTGCCTTAAACGTTAGTCGTCAAAACCATTCATCTTGAGGCGACTGGGGGAGCAGAGTTCTAAAATACAATCTGATTTGATTTGATTTGATATCACGCAATAAGTGAAACTGGATTATGATCATTTGCTGGTAAAAAAGGGGAGGTGCAAAAACATTAGTTTGCTCTCTCTATTTTAATTTGCTCCATGACAAGGTGCCCAAGTATAAGGCCGTCACTAGTTAACACCGCCAAAGTCATGAACCTTTTTCTCTTCTTTTAATCGGATTTGAAATCTAACTCTCACCTTAACCCTAACCTTAACCACACTGCTAACCTTAGTTTAACGCTTAGCTTAAATTAAGACCAAAAAGCTCAAGTTGTTTTCATTTATTTGTAAGATAGAGCCAATTCTGACTTTGTGGCTGGTTTATCTAGTGGAAACCCAAGTGTAGGCTACAGAGAAAATGTATTTGGCTCTCCAGCAACTCGCGAATAGGAAGAACTTTGCATTAGGTGTTTCTGACTAATTAACATTGCCATGCTGGTGGGTGGCAACTTTTAAATAAATCCCAGCCCTAAACGAAACGTAGGCTGAAAATAATATACACATTATGTTATAAGAATAGACACATAAGCAGTCAGAAGCATCAGAAGTCACACATTCAGGTTTGGCACTTCAAGCCCAAATACACAAAAGTATATGGTACACCTGCTCGTCTAACATCTCACTCCAAAATCTTAGGCATTAATACAGAGTTGGCCCCCCTTTTGCTGCTATAACTGCCTCCACTCTTCTGGGAAGGCTTTCCACAAGATGTTGGAACATTGCTGCGGGGACTTGCTTCCATTCAGCCACAAGAGAGCAATAAGAGCATTATTGAGGTCGGGCACTGATGTTGGGAAATTAGGCCTGGCTCGCAGTCTGTGTTCCAATTCATCCCAATGGTGTACGATGGGGGTGAGGTCAGGACTCTGTCTCGACAAACCATTTCTGTAGCGACCTCTCTTTGTGCACGGGGGCATTGTCATGCTGAAACAGGAAAAGGCTGTAGCCTTCCAAACTGTAGCCACAAAGTTGGAAGCACAGAATCGTCTAGAATGTCATTGTATGCTGTAGCATTAAGATTTCCTTTCACTGGAACTAAGGCTTAGCTCGGACCATGAAAAACAGCCCCAGACTATCATTCCTCCTCCGCCAAACTTTACAGTTGGCTCTATGCATTTGGGCAGGTAGCGTTCTCCTAGCATCCGCCAATCCCAGATTCGTCCGTCGGACTGCCAGAGGGTGAAGCGTGATTCATCACTCCAGATGACACGTTTCCACTGCACCAGTGTCCTATGGTGGCGAGCTTTACACCACTCCAGCCGACGCTTGGCATTGCGTAGGATGAAGCTGCTCGGCCACGGAAACCCATTACGTGAAGCTCCCGATGAACAGTTCTTGTGCTGACTTTGCTTCCAGAGACATATTGGAACTCGGTAGTGAGTGTTGCAACTGAGGACAAACCATTTTTAGTAAGGCTTTACTGCATTGTTTTTCAATGGAGATTGCATGGGGGTGTGCTTGATTGTATACACCTATCAAATAAACAGTGGATTTCTACTGGTATCGGCGCTTAAGCATATGAGTAATACACACTCCAAACTAACTCATTTAATTTAGCGTTATACAGTCAAGGAATACTTTGTTTCATTCAGTCTCCCATGATCCATCCCATATAAAGACATCTCTCACTTTGTTACTTGTGAAGGAATGCAATCAATGTAGGCACAAAAATTCCGTGGTAAATTCAATTGATTGGACATGATTTGGAAATGCACACATCTGTCTATGTAAGGTCCCACAATTGACAGTGCATGTCAGAGCAAATACCAAGCCATGAGGTCGAAGCAATTGTCCGTAGAGCTCCGAGACAGGATTGTGTGAAGGCACAGATCTGGGGAAGGGTACCAAAAAAATTCTGCAGCACTGAAGGTCCCCAAGAACACATTGGCCTCCATAATTCTTAAATGGAAGAAGTTTGTAACCACAAAGATTCTGGCCGCCTGGCCAAACTGAGCAATCGGGGGAGAAGGGCCTTGGTCAGGGACGTGACCAAAAACCTGATTGTCACTGACAGAGCCCTAGAGTTACTCTGTGGAGATGGGAGAACCTTTCAGAAAGACAACCATCACTGCAGCACTCCACCAATCATGCCTTTATGGTAGAGTGGACAGATGGAAGCCACTCCTCAGTAAAAGGCACATGAAAGCCTGGTTGTTTGAACTTTCTGGCCTGAATGCCAGAAAATGTCTGGAGGAAACCTGGAGGAAACCTGATACAATCCCTACCGTGAAGCATGGTGGTGGCAGCATCATGCTGTGGGGATATTTTTCAGCGGCAGAGACTGGGAGATTAGTCAGGAACGAGAGAAAGATGAATGGAGCAAAGTACAGAGAGATCCTTGATGAAAACCTGCTCCAGAGCGCTCAGGACCTCAGACTGGGTCAAAGAATCACCTTCCAACAGGACAACGACCCTAAGCACACAGCCGAGACAACGCACGTGTGGCTTCGCGACAAGTCTCTGAATGTCCTTGAGTGGCCCAGCCAGATCCCGGACTTGAACCCGATCTATCATCTCTGGAAAGACCTTAAAATAGCTATCCAGTGACGCTCCCCATCCAACCTGACAGAGCTTTAGTGGATCTGCAGAGAAGAACTGGAGAAACTTCTCAAATACAGGTGTGCCAAGCTTGGAGCATCATACCCATGAAGACTCAAGCCTGTAATCGCTGCCAAAGGTGCTTCAAAAAAGTACTAAGTAAAAGGTCTAAATACTTATGTAAATGTGATATTTCCAGGTTTTTTTTAAATAAATTTGCACAAATTTCTAAAAAACTGGTTTTGCTTTTTCATTATGGGTTATTGTGTGTTGATTGATGTGGGGAAAAAACAATCCAATACATTTTGGAATAAGGCTGTAACGTAACAAAATGAGGAAAACGTCAAGAATACTTTCCGAATGCACTGTACTTCCTCAATCGAAACAAACTTTTTGAAGTTAAAATGTTTTTATTTTCCAACAATTACGTTTCTCAGAGCTTAATTACTAGATGGCAGTGACGTCATATCTCATATATATGAGATTAACATGCTGACCACACCGCTCAAGTTAGGTGTAGGAGCATTGCAAAATAAATGTACACATTCATGTTATCCAATAATGTCATCCAAACTGTGCTCATGTCAACGAGCATCTGCATAGTCAAGTGCTAAACTTGGTTATATTTTTGACGCTTGACACACTGCAAGTCCCACCACTCCCATCTCGTCATTGGTTTTTAGGAGCATATACCCATGTGGGTGATCGAAAGCTGAACTGAGGTCCACACTCCAGTCGGTGGTGATAATGCACCTTAAAGTTGGTTGCCAACCGCCCTATGAAGTCCAAAGAAGAAGAAGAAGAAGACTGAAGGAGGAGAGATTACTAGAAACAAACTCTGTTTACCATTTTATCTGTGGATTAATTGTCAGAGTAGAGGACCTTGTGCATATCAGGTAAAATAACAACTCAATGTTTATTTCCCAGGACAAATTAGTGAGTAACAAAAAGCTAGCAAAATGGCCATGAATGTTTCATGCGTTTTGATGTGTACTCAAATTAACATAGTTGGTTCAGAGTTCGCTTTGATATTTCAACCTGCGTGTCCTGATCGCGTCTGGTGTGAATGGACAAGTCTAGTCAGCATGTAAGCTTACGGGCTATGTCATAAAAAAAATAAAAAAATACCCCAAAATATGAAATCCAAGTTATTTGGACGAGGCTCAATGTTAATTTAGCTCACGAGATGACCACAAGATCTCAGTGCGAGAGGCGTCACTACAGTCCCTGGTTCGAATCCAGGCTGTATCACATCCAGCCGTGATTGGGAGTCCCATAGCGTGGCGCAAAATTGGCCCAGCGCCGTCTGTGTTTGGCTGGGGTAGGCCGTCATTGTAAGTAAAAATGTGTTCTTAACTGACTTGCCTAGTTAATCTTAGGGCGCATGAACTGCTAGCGGGACACCTACGACAACATCCGGTGAAATTGCGAAATTCAAAATACAAAAATAGTAATATTAAACATTAATGAAAATATAAGTGTCTGACATCATTTAAAAACTTAACTTCTTGTTAATCCAACCGCGTTGTCAGATTTCAAAAAGGCTTTACGGTGAAAGCATACCATGCAATTATCTGAGGACAGCGCCCCACATCAAAATACTTTTTCAACCAGCACAGGCATCACAAAATCACAAATAGTGATTAAATAAATCACTTACCTTTGAAGATCTTCCTCTGTTTGCAATCCCAAGGGTCCCAGCTGTACAACGAATGGTTGTTTTGTTTGATAAAGTCCTTTATATCCAAAAAAGTCAGTTTAGTTGGCGCCATTGACTTTACTAATCCACTCGCATGCAAACGAATCCAAAAAGTTACCGGTAAAGTTCGTCCAAACAAGTCAAACAATGTTTCTAATTAATCCTCACGTACTCTCATATCTAAATAAATGATCAAATTTAAGACAGAGAATAGTATGTTCAATAGGGAAGATAAATAACGAAGAGCGCGCACCTCATTCACGCGTGCATCAAGACTACTTTTCTAATGAGGTACACCTTGGAAAAACTACAACTACTTGTTCATTTTTCAAAAAACAAGCCTGAAACATTTTATAAAGACTGTTGACATCCAATGGAAGCCATAGGTACTGCAATCCGGGTGCTTTTTGGCTGTAAATTCAATAGGCCAACAAAGGAATGGAATGGGAGCTAAAAAAAAACATTTTCCGGATGGATTTTCCTCAGGTTTTTGCCTGCCATATCAAACCGCTGTTATACTCACAGACATTATTTTAACAGTTGTAGAAACGTTAGAGTGTTTTCTATCCAATGCTACCAATTATATGCATATCTTCTGGGCCTGAGTAACAGGCCGTTTACTTTGGGCAAGTCAGACTATCCAAACTTCCGAACACTGCCCTGGATCCCTAAGAAGTTGTTAAATAAAGGTTAAATAAAAAATGTAAAATTAAAAGATCTGAGAGGTACTCCCATATCTTCACGCCTCCCACGCACAATCTCTCACGTCCAAACATTCTTCCTTTTGCCCCAACACTTTAACATCGTATCATACCAGAGAAAACATGGGAGAGAGATGGTTTGACTGGCTTTTGTCAATCAAGGCTGAAGAAAGGCCAACCACTTTGGGGCTCATATTCATAAAGCGTCTCAGAGTAGGAGTGCAGATCCAGGATCAGTTTAGACTTTTAGGTCTTAATGAATAACATTACATGGGCAGGGGAGATCTGCATTCCTACTCTGAAACACTATGAATACGGGCCCAGCTCATGTGAACAGAGGGGTGAATTAAATATCAGATGTGTGTGGCATCTGTTTTCAATTAGAGTACTACTAATCGAAGCTAAAACAACATTCCACTACCAAAAGGTGCTGAAGGCAAATTACAGAAAGTGAAAACATTGGATTCATATGAGGCAGAGAAAGGAGTGTTTGGCACTCATCTAAAACAGTAACATGGTAATGTATTAGACCGTGTCTATAGCAGGTTAGTTAAAGTTACTGTACATAATGTAAGTGACAAATGAGGGAGTTGAACTCACAACCATGGTGTTGCCAACACCATGCTACAACCACCAAAACCTTCAAAGGATACTTAAACCAACCCACTCTTTTCACCATTTATTATTCACCAAACCAATTCCTTTAACCAAACCACCCCTGTTTACCAAACCGCTCAAAACCAACCCACTCCTTATTTCGTTCACAGAGAAAGGAAGTTCCCCTCAGGTAAAAAATAAATAAATAACATACAGTTGTCCATTTCACAAATACCCAACATTACAGCACTGTGACCTCGTGAGGCTGAGACTAGCTTTGTGTTCGTCTCCATGGGAACCATACGAGCAGGGAGATCCCATCCCAATTCTGACACCAATGTAGCAAATTTGTTAATTTATTCAGACAGACAATATGGCTTCTTCTTTTACTGAACTAGGAGCTGGAGACACACAAATAAAATTAACGTGGGGCAGACTAGACCCTAAACTATGAAAAAGAAAGAAAGTCACTCTCTCTATTACTCCTAGTTATGTATTATTACGTGACTGAAACTACATTTCGCTGAGTCAATGCCCAGTGTCATAACTTTCTAAAAATGTTCCAAGCTCCCTCTACTGAACCACAAAATGGGTCTGAGAACAACCCCTCTCCAAAGACCACTGGGACCATTACAAATCAATACAGCCCATTGAGTCAGCTGATAGTCTGCAGTGTTATACACAGCAGGCTGGGCATTCCCAATGACAAAACAATGGGAACAGAAATGGAAGGTATGTTACAGAAATATGAGATTTGGTATCGTTCCTATATCATATTTTTCTGTTTCTGTGTCTCACGAAGAATGGCTAAGACTGATTAGGTTAATGAAACATTTCTAGAAATGTTGGGCAGCAAATAAATTAAAAAGACATGACATATGACTGCCATATGTAATGTTGAATTCACAGATGTTGACAGTACCAGTCTACAGTCTTATGATCTTTTTTAGCGTTTTCAGGAAATTATTTACAAGAAATACTTTAAAAATGTTAAATCCTTTTACAGAATAGCTTAGATATTGAGTAATGGAACGCGAGGTCAGCTCAATGGCAGAGCAGTTAAAAAATGTATTATTTGAACAGATGTGACTCCTTACTCACCAAGCCCTTTTTACTAGAGTATCACTAGAGCCTTGTCTCAACACGTTCTGAGCTTCACACTATTCATAGTTGGTATCTCAGCTTCTTAGATCCTTGCCTAGGCATACCTCTCCCTCCCTTCTCCTACATAAATGGTTCTGACAGTGGAGTAAAGGTACTTTAGGTGGGTGTTAATCAACCGCAACCCTCAATCTTTAGTGGAAGAGTGTGTCATGGGAGGGAACGTGTCAGAACTTGTCATGAGCATTTTTGGTTGTCTCATCAAACAGGAAGTGTAAGTGCGTATCCACAGTTATGGACAGTGAATCAGGCGTTTGTCTTTTGACGCCAAAAGGTATCAGGGGACCGATATTGATGTGACACACACGGGTGTAGTTCAGAGAGAAGCTGGCGGGGTATCAAACTTTTTAAACATTTTGTTGTGTTACAGCCTGAATTGAATATGTATTAATTTGAGATGTTGTGTCACTGGTCTACACGCAATACCCCATAATGTCAAAGTGGAATTATGCTTTTAGAGGTTTTTACAAATTAATTAAAAATGAAATGAGTCTTTAAATATTCAACCCCTTTGTTATGGCAAGCCTAAAGTTCAGGAGTAAAGATTTGCTAAACAAATCACATAATAAGTTGAATGGACTCTGTGTGCAATAATAGTGTTTACCATGATTTTGGAATAACTACCTCATCTCTGTACCCCACACATCCAATTATCTGTAAGGTCCCTCAGTCGAGCAGTGAATTTCAAACACAGATTCAACCAGAAAGACCAGGGAGGTTTTCCAATGCCTCACAAAGAAGTGCACCTATTGCTATAGGTGCCCTGTAGATTGTTAACATTTTTAAAAGCAGACAGTGAATATCCCTTTGAGCATTGTGAAGTTATTAATTACACTTTGGATGGTGATCAATCAATACACCCGTCCCTATAAAGATACAGGCGTCCTTCATAACTCAGTTGCCGGAGAGGAAGGAAACCCCTCAGGGATTTCACCATGAGGCCAATAGTGACTTTAAAACATTTACAGAGTTTAATGGCTGTGATAGGAGAAAACTGAGGATGAAGCAAATACCTTGTAGTTACTCCACAATACTAACCTAAATGACAAAGTGAAAAGAAGGAAGCCTGTACAGAATACAAATATTCCAAAACATGCATCCTGTTTGCAATAAGTAAAACTGCTAAAAATGTGGCAAAGATATTAACTTTATGTTTGGGGCAAATTCAACACATCACTGAGTACCAGTATTCATATTTTCAATCATGGTGGTGGCTCATGCTATTGGTATGCTTGTCATTGGCAAGGTCTAGGGAGGTTTTTAGGATAAAAATAAACAAAATAGTTAAGCACAGACAAAATCCTGGAGGAAAAGCTTTCCAACTGACAATGAAAGACACATTCACCATTCAGCAGGACAATAACCTAAAACACAAGGCTAAATATACACTGGAGTTGCTTATCAATATGACATTGAATGTTCCTGAGTGGCCTAGTTACAGATTTGACTTTAATCGCTTTAAAATATATGGCAAGACTTGTATGATGGCACCGGAGAGGATGGCTGCCTTGTTTGTAACTTATTCTGTACATAACATTGCTGCTAAAGTCTCTTATGACCGAAAATAGATTCTGGACAGCGATTGCTCACCTCGAATTGGACTAAGAATATTTCTTTAATGAGTCAGATGGGAAGGATATACTCCAAACAGGCCCTCATCCCTGTCGATCGCAGGAGAAAAAACAGACATTTCGCGGAAGGAGATCGTGGTGCTTTGTGAGGATCAGACGAGTGGCTAATCTGCCTTTGCCATTCGTACTGTTAGCCAACGTTCAATCGCTGGAAAATAACTGGGACAAACTAAAAGCAAGTATATCCTACCAACGGGACATTAAAAACGATAATATCTTATGTTTCACCGAGTCGTGGCTGAACGACGACATTAACATACAGCTGGCGGGTTATACACTCTATCGGCAGGATAAAACAGCAGCCTCTGGTAAGACACGGGGTGGCAGACTATGTAAATTTGTAAACAACAGCTGGTGAACAATATCTAAGGAAGTCTCGAGGTTCGGGGCCCGTATTATATCCGCCAATCTCTGAGAACTACATTTTAATAGAAAACTATAAAAAATTATACATTTGTGACATCAATATGACAAAGGATTCAGTTATATGAGATCTGTATGTAAAACATTTACATTTGACATTTTAGAAACTTAGCAGATGCTCTTATCCAGAGCGACTTACAGTAAGTGCATAATCTTAATTAAGATAGCTAGGCAAGACAACCACATATCACAGTAAAATATAAAAGTGCATTCCATTCCAGCTTAAAAATGGATACAGTACCTTCAGAAAGTATTCATACGCCATGACTTATTCCACATTTTGTTGTGTTACAGCCTGAATTCAAAATGGATTATTTTGTATGTTTTCTCACCCACCTACACACAATACTCCATAATGACATAGTGAAAACATGTTTGTATACATTTTTTTATTACATAAGTTTTCACATAACTGAGTCAATACATTGAATCACAGATGTGAGTCTTTCTGGGTAAGTCTCTAAGAGATTTGCAAATTATTATTTTTAAAATTCTTCAAGCTCTGTCAAGTTCAAATCAAATCATATGTCACATGTGCCAAATACAACAGGTGTAGTAGACCTTACATTGAAATGCTTACTTACAAGCCCTTAACCAACAATACAGTTTTAAGAAAATACCTAAAGAAAGTAAGAGATAAAAGTAACAAATAATTAGAAGCAGCAGTAAAATAACAATAGCGAGGCTATATGCAGGGGATTACGGGTGTCGACGTAATTGAGGTAATATGTACATGTAGGAAGAGTTATTAAAGTGACTATGCATATACAATAATAGAGAGTAGCAGCAGCGTAGAAGAGGGGGCAATGCAAATAGTCTCGGTAGCCATTTGATTAGATGTTCAGGAGTCTTATGGCTTGGGGGTAGAAGCTGTTTAGAAGCCTCTTGGACCTAGACTTGGCGTTCCGGTACCGCTTGCTGTGTCTATGACTTGAGTGGCTGGAGTCTTTGACAATTTTTAGGGCCTTCCTCTGACACTGCCTGATATAAAGGACCTGGATGGCAGGAAGTTTGGCCCCGGTGATGTACTGGGCAGTACACACTACCCTGGTGTTGGAGTCGTGCCTGGCAGTGCAGTCATGAGTGAACAGGGAGTACAGGACGGGACTGAGCACGCACCCCTGAGGGGCCACCTTGTTCAGGATCAGCGTGGTGGATGTGTTGCACATTTAACATGCTGGTAGAGATTAGGTAGAACAGATTTGAGTTTCCCTGCTAATCAAAGCGCTACCCAGACCCATATTTTTCGCTGCTGCTACTCTCTGTTTATTATCCATGCATAGTCACTTTACCTCTACCTACAGTTGAAATAGGAAGTTTACATACACTTAGGTTGGAGTCATTAAAACTCGTTTTTCAACCACTCCACACATTTCTTGTTAACAAACTATCATTTTGGCAAGTCGGTTAGGACATCTACTTTGTGCATGACACAAGTAATTTTTCCAACAATTGTTTACAGACAGATTATTTGACTGTATCACAATTCCAGTGGGTCAGAAGTATACATACACTAAGTTGACTGTGCCTTTAAACAGCTTGGAAAATTCCAGAAAACAATGGCATGGCTTTAGAAGCTTCTGATAGGGTAATTGACATCATTTGAGTCAATTGGAGGTGTACCTGTGGATGTATTTCAAGGCCTACCTTCAAACTCAGTGCCTCCTTGCTTGATAACATGGGAAAATCAAAAGAAATCAGTCAAGACCACAGAAAAAAAACATTGTAGACCTCCACAAGTCTGTTTCATCCTTGGGAGCAATTTCCAAACGCCTGAAGGTACCACGTTCATCTGTAGAAACAATAGTACGCAAGTATAAACACCATGGGACCACGCAGACGTCATACCGCTCAGGAAGGAGACGTGTTCTGTCTCCTAGAGATGGACGTACTTTGGTGCGAAAAGTGCAAATCAATCCCAGAACAACAGCAAAGGACCTTATGAAGATGCTGGGGGAAACAGGTACAAAAGTATCTATATCCACAGTAAAACAAGTCCTATAATCGACATAACCTGAAAGGTCACTCAACAAGGAAGAAGCCACTGCTCCAAAACTACTATAAAAAATCCAGACTACGGTTTGCAAATGCACATGCACAAAGATTGTACTTTTTGGAGAAATGCCCTCTGGTCTGATGAAACAAAAATAGAACTGTTTGGCCATAACATCGTTATGTTTGGAGGAAAAGGAAGGCTTGCAAACCGAAGAGCAGCATCATGTTGTGCGGGTGTTTTACTGCAGGAGGGACTGATGCATTTCACAAAATACATGGCATCATGAGGATTAAAATTATGTGGATATATTGAAGCAAAATCTCAAGACAATAGTCACAAAGTTAAAGCTTGGTCTCAAATGCTTCTTCCAAATGGACAATGACCCCAAGCAAACTGTTTGTAAATACATTATAAATGGTTTATTACTAAACTTTATTATAAAGTTTTACCGGTGCCTGAATTGACGTGTTGTACCCAATGCTTGAAGTGGACTGAAATAGGTGGCGTACACATTTTGGGTTCCGCTGTTGTGCCGAAAATCTTCCCCCGGCCAGAACCCCCCCCCCCCCCCCCCCCCCCTTCTAATTTCCTTAGTCTTGTGGCTAGAGTCAAATACTTTCTGTGACACACATCAGAGTCAAATACTGTCTATAGAACAAACTTCACGTCAGGATAGGCAACTGAAATTAATAATTAATGTATTTGTGTCATATTAAACATAGAGGGAGTAAAATGTTGACAAGCAATAAACATTTCAGAACAACTATGGCTGAATTATTATCCTAACACATTCAAAAATACAATTCGAAAAAGACATGGGAGAGATGACGAATATTGGCAAAGAGATTCATTTATAGACTAATACAAAGTCAGTAGCGGATTTAGTTACTGGTGACATGGGCATCTTGCCGGGGGCGGCTCCGGGTACCCAGGGTGCGGGCAAGAGCGGGCGATGAAGGGCGGGGTTCGCCCAAGGCGCCATACAAGCTAGAACTGCCACATACACTTGAAACAAATAGCCAAACTGAAAACTGCAGACAAAAATGCTTTCTGCTACTAAGAGCAGTGAAATATAGGCTTAACTGGCAACGGAGTGAAGAGCAGAACTCTCAACTAGAAAGCAAGTCCCGGCAATGAAGAACACGAAAGGGGGGGGGGGGGATTCTGGCAGGGGAGATATTTTTGGCACAACACCGGTACTCATCTTTAGGTGTCTGTACTCATCATATTTTTAAACCAATATTCTATAAGATTCAGAATCACCTTTATTCGCCAAGTGCATTTAAACATACTCAGAATTGTATATGGGGATATGGCGCTGCTAGTGATAGATAACATTTAGACACATACAGACAGAGGGATTTACACCAAGTTTATATATAGTACAATATATACAAAATAGATAAAGTGAACATAGATGGGATATACAAATTTACAGTATAAATACATCTATATGCAGAGGTAGGGATGCTCCGTAACGTATAATGATAGGTGCCTATGTACAGTGTATGTAGTGTTTTGTACAGATGAATCGAGTGCGATTCCAGTATAGGGCAGTAATTATGTGCAGTTCAACGGTAGCTTGATGCAGTGAGCAGCATGTACCTATAATTTGAATTTTGTTGACAGATTCAATAGAATACAGTGGGGCAAAACATTATTTAGTCAGCCACCAATTGTGCAAGATCTCCCACTTAAAAAGAGAGAGGCCTGTAATTTTCATCATAGGTACACTTCAACTATGACAGACAATCACATTGTAGGATTTTTAATGAATTTATTTGCAAATTATGGTGGAAAATAAGTATTTGGTCACCTACGAACAAGCGAGATTTCTGGCTCTCACAGACTTCTTCTTTAAGAGGCTCCTCTGTCCTCCACTCGTTACCTGTATTAATGGCACCTGTTTGATCTTGTTATCAGTATAAAAGACATCTGTCCACAACCTCAAACAATCACACTCCAAACTCCACTATGGTCAAGACCAAAGATCTGTCAAAGGACACCAGAAACAAAAGTGTAGACCTGCACCAGGCTGGGAAGACTGAATCTGCAATAGGTAAGCAGCTTGGTTTGAAGAAATCAACTGTGGGAGCAATTATTAGGAAATGGAAGACATACAAGACCACTGATAATCTCCCTCGATCTGGGGCTCCACGCAAAATCTCACCCCGTGGGGTCAAAAGGATCACAAGAACGGTGCGAAAAAATCCCGGGACCACACGGGGGGACCTAGTGAATGACCTGCAGAGAGCTGGGACCAAAGTAACAAAACCTACCATCAGTAACACACTACGCCGCCAGGGACTCAAATCCTGCACTGCCAGACGTGTCCCCCTGCTTAAGCCAGTACATGTCCAGGCCCATCTGAAGTTTGCTAGAGAGCATTTGGATGATCCAGAAGAAGATTGGGAGAATGTCATATGGTCAGATGAAACCAAAATATAACTTTTTGGTAAAAACTAAACTCGTTGTGTTTGGAGGACAAAGAATGCAGAGTTGCATGCAAAGAACACCATACCTACTGTGAAGCTGGGGGTGGAAACATCATGCTTTGGGGCTGTTTTTCTGCAAAGGGACCAGGACGACTGATCCGTGTAAAGGAAAGAATGAATGGGGCCATGTATCGTGAGATTGAATGAAAACCTCATTCCATCAGCAAGGGCATTGAAGATGAAACGTGGTTAGGTCTTTCAGCATGACAATGATCCCAAATACACCACCCGGGCAATGAAGGAGTGGCTTCGTAAGAAGCATTTCAAGGTCCTGGAGTGGCCTAGCCAGTCTCCAGATCTCAACCCCATAGAAAATCTTTGGAGGGAGTTGAACGTCCGTGTTGCTCAGCAACAGCCCCAAAACACCACTGCTCTAGAGGAGATCTGCATGGAGGAATGGGCCAAAATACCAGCAACAGTGTGTGAAAACCTTGTGAAGACTTACAGAAAACGTTTGACCTCTGTCATTGCCAACAAAGGGTATATAACAAAGTATTGAGATAAACTTTTGTTATTGACCAAATACTTATTTTCCACCATAATTTGCAAATAAATGCATTAAAAATCCTACAATGTGATTTTCTGGATTTATTTTTCTCATTTTGTCTGTCATAGTTGAAGTGTACCTATGATGAAAATTACAGGCCTCTCTCATCTTTTTAAGTGGGAGAACTTGCACAATTGGTGGCTGACTAAATACTTTTTTGTCCCACTGTACATCGAGAGAACTGGGTCAGAATATAGGATCAATGAAAGAAAGCCATCAATGCACATTTGTCTCAGTTTTAGCACCAACTTGTACATTATTTAGACACATTTTAGGGTTGGGAAAGTATATAAATATAAGAGAAATGGTTAGGAGAGCCTTTATGCACAAAATATATTTACCAATAAGAAATACAGTGGCTTGATTCATCCTGAAAGTTGCCATGTTGAAGTTCAACACATAAAAGATTGGAAGGTGGGAAAAAGTGTACAATAGAGAATGAACAATAATCCTATAAATATACCCTAATTGTAACTAATCATGGAACTGTATGACAACGGTCCAGTCGTCGTGAAACGAGCACCAGGCTCCAGGTTTAAACTGCTTCGTGTTGTCTGAGTTCCATAATGATTCAAATAGGCTACATGTCCCAAATTATTGCACAATGATAGCGACCCTCGGGAACAAATTACAAGGACATGACCAAGGTGAATGTAATGATTGAAAAATAAAAGGTGGGTATTACTGGCGGTGGCTCCCGATAGCGGCTAATATTTAACATGAAAAGCCAAGGCATATAATAAAAAAATTCTAAAGCGCACACATCAACTTGGCAGGTTCAGTTTACAGAAGCCTATAGCTTTTGGGTCTCCAAATTTCATCCACACATTGCAAATTCGAAATAACTGCACAGCTATTTATATCGTACCAATTTCACTGTGGAAAAGAGGAGGCAATATATGTCATGTTGATATGATTTTCAGCCTGTTTCCATATGGCTGCTTTTTACACTTGTCTCCAGGGATCATAAGGAAAATCATCTAAAACAATTGCTGTGTATTTACAATCCACTTCTCCAAACTGATGACTCATTCACCTAGCTCGTATCAATTTATGAATTACAGTGCATGGAGAATGCTGTTTTTTCTGTGGGAAAAAAAATTACGTTGATGCTTTTTCCATAGCTTTTTCCACCTTAATCATAGTTTCATCATGCGTAACGGTGGCATAGAATTAAGGGTGCTGCACCCCCTGAAAAATCTGAATAAAAAATGACACGAATGTATAAATAAAAATATTTATTTATTTATTTTTCTCACAGAAGTAGTGCACTGGACCTTTACTAGTCCTGTATTACAGGACCTATTTAGAGCAGCCCAAAATAAATTCAGCACAAGCACACACATACCCACATTTCCTCACATGGAAAACAGCATTCCTGCCACAGATGTAATGGGGACCATTAACTCCAACCTGCTAATGAGGGTATTATCAGCGACACGCTAAGTCAGTAGGTGAAAACAAATGATTCACTGTTTTTGAAGGGACTTTAGCAGAACCTTTGGTGAGATTTCAATGAAATGAAGGCTAGACAACAAGCAAGCGTGAAACAGCCACGTCTGCTTTTAATATCAGTCCCCTGGTGTTATTTCTAACAGACTTTGACATTTCTACAGTGGGATGAAACTGGACCGTGGGTTAGGAAACTGCTATGAAAGAGCTGGCACATGGTAATGGTTAGGTTTCAAAGTCTGGAATTCAAACATGTCTATGTCCCAAAGATTGGGTCTATGTCCCAAAGATTGGGTCTGTGTCCCCAAGATTGGGTCTGTGTCCCAAAGATTGGGTCTGTGTCCCAAAGATTGGGTCTGTGTCCAAAAGATTGAAACTGTGTCCCAAATGGTACCCTATTCCCTATGTCGTGCACTACTTTTAACCAGGGTCCATAAGGGGTAAATTGGTCAGTTTAATGGATGCTTACTTGCTAAAGAAGTATTGAGAGTTGACCTTGTGATTGTTGTTTGCGAGCGTTGTTCCACCCGAGGGGAAACTAATGATGTCATCACGTTTAATTGACTAAAACTGTGCGTTTACACTAGAGACTTCCTGTTTTTTGCATTGGCTGAGGCACAGTCCCCTGACTCCACTGGTATAGCCCTTCGCCTATGCAGTAGACAGGCTTGTCAGACATTCAGTGTTGCTCTACGATGCCCACAAGCTTTACACAAATCATCTCAAGTTAACCCGGAACTTGGATGAACATTTTTATGGAACTGAATTGTGCATTTCCGGAGGTATATGGGTCCTTCCACTGAAAAACTGTTTTTTTCTTATATTGCATATAGAACAGACACTTCAAAACATACCTTCTTTTTATACATTTTTTGACTCATTTTGCTATGCATGAATATGTTTCTATGGGCTAATAGCAGCAAGGTCAAAGTCAGTGTTTCATCAAATACATCAAACTACATTTTAGGGGTCCTAAAATTCTAAACTAAATAGCTAAATGATCCATGGTATGATCATCTTAACACAATTCCATATGTTTGCTGTATTAGTTCTACTAAGCTATCAGCCAACAAGTTAATACATTTAGGGGGACATTTAACAAGTCCACGAGCTTCACAGCCACTGACTCTCTAGACAGTGTGGTAGTTAGTAGTCAATGACCGCCATGTTTAAATCTGAAATCCATTTTTGAAAACCAGTAAGACAAGAGAGAAATTAATTGCTTGTCCACTCATGGAGTTCACAAGAGTAATTCCAACAACTAAGCAAGTACATGCTTAGAGGGCATGTCACATGTCCAGTCATGATGACGGAATTTAACATGTGCAATGGAATTTACATTGGTGACGTATCACCCGTCTTTCTCATGTTGAATATAGATGCATCTAACATGGAGGTGAATTTCATTGGTTACACCCCAGTACCTCCTCAATGGAATGCTTTTGACTCCTAATTAAACAGGGAACAAGCTTTAGGGAGGACTCTTGAGTCTGAGATAAGATCAGGCTCATGTCAGGACAGAACTCCCCTAGCTCCCATACTTCTCTCTCCTTTTGATAGAGTCAGGTTTATGCAATAATGTATACTAGATGACTGATAGGGGGCGCTGTGCTGAAGCTAAACACGCCTCCATCTTGGTACTCCTCAGAGTAAAAAAATATTTTGGAATCTATAGAAATGCATTTATTAATGTCTACATTAGTGTTTGCCATATGCATTCTATTACAGGCACCTTAATGCCTACTTTTAAATTATATTATGTGAGATAAACATACACATTTAAAATATATATAACCGATTACTAATGTTACTGTCCCCAGTACAACAAAAACATACTTAATAAATACATGTTATTTTGTCCTTGAAACATTGAATTGAAATACTGTAGAATTCCATTCATTCCTATGGAGGACTGCTCCTACTGGGGAGTGCCAATATGGCCGACCGGTGGCTTCAAAGCATCTAAATAGACAACAGAGGAAGTGGCAAGGGAACTAATGTGGGTTAGAGGGGAGGAGATTTTGTGTATTAATGTGGGAATAGCCTGAATTGTAACCTCTCCTCCCCTCTTGTCCCCTTTCCCTCTCCGCCTTTCCTCCTGAGAGGATGTCACTCTTCACCCAGTGGTCCAGTTGCCTTATTAATGGCTAAACAGATATTTTTAACATGTTGTTCATGCATTATGATACATAAGGATATAGTCATGATGAATGTAAATGCATGATGATTAGTTAATTAATTCCTACTCTCGTTAACATAATTGATTCCTTATTACAGACAGTAATAAGAGTGACAGTACCGCTTCCTCTTTCTCAGGAGGTTATAATTCTTTACCCAGTGCTCCAGTGTTTTCTTGGGACGTGAGACAGTTTGTTTGTCTGTCCGGATAGACCTCTCAACTGTATCCTGTAGGACAGTTCAACCTCCCCTCAAGAGACGGTACTAATTTAGAATCTTATACGTCCCAAGACAAAACATGTCCTGAATTTGACATCTGATTTATGATCAGAGAAATCTTAAGTAGCTCACGCTCTCTTTAAGGAATACACAACAAACCCATAGGACAACATTCCCCCAGGTAACATGACAGCACTCGTTAGTCGTTAGATTTGATGTATGGTTTGTCAAAACCACTGTGTAACAAAAAAATATATTACTGACCGAATAAGATAACGTATTTGCTTTTATGTGCATTCCTCCAATCCTAGAATTGGGTGGGCTATAGGGTGGGGGTAAATACAGGGATAATGCTAGGAATAAACTACAGTATTTTTTTTAAATGGGAGGACACTATTGAGATAGAGGGCACACATAAAACAGCACTGTAGTCAGGGAGGATGATAGCGAGGTCGAGGGAACACGTACCCTCTATACCCTTGTCGGAAGATTAACAGGCATGTGAAAATACACAGATTGCGCATTCTGCGTGTGATGGATTAAATCATGCCTCATCCAAGACTGCACAGGTAAAGACAAAACAGGTAAAGACATGTGGCAATTCTATGCCAGAATTTTTTTTTTTTAGAGGGGAGTGGATGAAATTCAAAGGACTGTAGTGGCTCATTGAATTAAGGATGGGTGAGAGATGAGTCGAACAGCTTTGACATCAAAACTTGATCCCAAGCCTTCTGCATCATCGGGACTCCGACATTATACAGGCATTGTGGTGCCATTTTGGATGGAACACAAATCTTTATAAATAGGCTTTGTTGTCTTTCCAACTAATCTAGAATGATGAACGGTGGAGTTTTTATTCATATATTAATTTATGTCATTATTTATTTATTTTTGTCATCAATGAGTATGTTTACATGCAAACTAATCATTAAATATTCATTTGGGGGACATTGTTATTTTTTTTGCCTATTTGTCTTATCTCGTGTTTCTTTTCATTTTGTGCTGTTTTGGTTACGGCCTTCGGAACAACTACCAGTGTCAGAAGACCTGAGTGAGGCCCCCCGAGTGGCACAGTGGTCTAAGGTACTGCAGACCTTGAGGCGTCACTACAGATCCAGGTTCGATCCCGGGCTGTGTCGCAGCAGGCCGTGATCGGGAGAACCATGAGGCGACACACAATTGGCCCAGCGCTGTCCGGGTTAGGGGAGGGTTTGGCCGGCCGGGATGTTCTTGTCCCATCGCGGTCTAGCAACTCCTGTGGCGGGCCAGGTGCATGCATGCTGACACCTTCACCAGTTGCACACTGTTTAATCAAATCCAATTGTATTAATCACATGCGTCGAACACAACAGGATACAACCTTACAGGGAAATGCTTACGAGCCCCTAACCGACAGTGCAGCTACTTTAACAAGTAGTTAAAGAGGAGCAGTAAAAAATAACAATACATACAGTAGGGTGCCAGTACAGAGTCAATGTGCAGGGGCACCGATTAGTTGAGGTAGTAAGTACATGTAGGTAGAGTTATTTAAAGTGACTATGCATAGATGACAACAGAGAGTGGCAGTGGTATGGAGAAGGGAGTGGGGGCAATGTGAATAGTCTGGGTAGCCATTTGACTAGATGTTCAGGATTCTTATGGCTTGGGGGTAGAAGCTGTTTAGAAGCCTTTTGGACCTAGACTTGGGTCAAACGTTTTGGGTAGCCTTCCACAAGCTTCCCACAATAAGTTGGGTGAATTTTGGCCCATTCCTCCTGACAGAGCTGGTGTAACTGAGTCAGGTTTGTAGGTCTCCTTGCTCGCACACACTTTTCAGTTCTGCCCACAAATGTTCTATAGGGTTGAGGTCGACTTTGTGATGGCCACTCCAATACCTTGACTTTGTTGTCCTTAAGCTATTTTTCCACAACTTTGGAAGTATACTTGGGGTCATTGTCCATTTGGAAGACCCATTTGCGACCAAGCTTTAACTACCTGACTGATGTCTTGAGATGTTGCTTCGGTATATCCACATAATTTTCCTCCCTCATGAAGCCATCTATTTTGTGAAGTGCACAGTCCCTCCTGCAGCAAAGCACCCCCACAACATGATGCTGCCTCCACCGTGCTTCACGGTTAGGATGGTGTTCTTCGGCTTGCAAGCCTCCACCTTTTTCCTCCAAACATAACAATGGTCATTATGGCCAAACATTTATATAAAAAGTACAATCTTTGTCCCCATGTGCAGTTGCAAACCATAGTCTGGCTTTTTTATGGTGGTTTTGGAGCAGTGGCTTCTTCCTTGCTGAGCTGTCTTTCAGGTTATGTCGATATAGGACTCGTTTTACTGTGGATATAGATACTTTTGTACCTGTTTCCTCCAGCATCTTCACAAGGTCCTTTGCTGTTGTTCTGGGATTGATTTGCAGAACAGAACGCATCTCCTTCCTGAGCGGTATGACGGCTGCGTGGTCCCATGGTGTTTATACTTACGTACTATTGTTTGTACAGATGAACGTGGTACCTTCAGGTGTTTGTAAATTGCTCCCAAAGATGAACCAGACTTGTGGAGGTCTACAATTTTGGCTTGTGGAGGTCTTGGCTGAATTATTTTTATTTCCCCATGATGTCAAGCAAAGAGGCACTGAGTTTGAAGGTAGGCCTTGAAATACATCCACAGGTGCACCTCCAATTGACTCAAATTATGTCAATTAGCCTCATTTTCTGGAATTTTCCAAGCTATTTAAAATGAAGGTCAACTTTGTGTTTGTAAACTTCTGACCCACTGGAATTGTGATTAAGTGAAATAATCTGTCTGTAAACAATTGTTGGGAAAATTACTTGCGTCATGCACAAAGTAGATGTCCTAACCGACTTGCCAAAACTATAGCTTTTAACAAGAAATTTGTGGAGTGGTTGAAAAACTAGTTTTAATGACTCCAACCTAAGTGAATGTAAACTTTCGACTTCAACTGTAGGTAGAGGTAAAGTGACTATGCATGGATAAGCCAGGCCTAATCTGTAACGGATCTCGTCCTCCTCTTCTGAG
The DNA here is from genome assembly GCF_045791955.1 of Oncorhynchus clarkii lewisi. NCBI lineage: Eukaryota > Metazoa > Chordata > Actinopteri > Salmoniformes > Salmonidae > Oncorhynchus > Oncorhynchus clarkii. The sequence continues at coordinate 23,534,497 of NC_092165.1, read as the reverse complement.
GAGGAGTAGCGAGAAGGATCGGAGGACCAATTTGCAGCGTGGTAAGTGTAATGATGTAATATTTAATGAATCAAACTGAACAGAACACTGGAACAAAACAATACACATGAATAAACTAAAACCGAAACAGTCCTGTCTTCAGGTTATACACAAAGACAGAAAATAACCACCCACAAAACACAATGGAAAACAGGCTACCTAAATATGGTTCTCAATCAGGGACAACGATTGACAGCTGCCTCTGATTGAGAACCATACCAGGCCAAACACAGAAATAGAAAATCATAGACAAACTAACATAGACAACCCACCCAACTCACGCCCTGACCATACTAAAACAAAAGACAAAACAAAGGAACTAAGGTCAGAACGTGACGTAATCGCCCAACATCAGTGCCCAAACTCACTATTGCTCTTGTGGCTTCCACAGCCATTTAAGTAACATAATAGCCAGTGCTTTTTTAAATTATTAAATAATGAATAGCTATACTAACTCTAACTTCCATCATGTGCACATTCAAATAGCCTTGTCCAACTAGGTCTACTATCCCCTCGTATACCTTAGCTGGCAAAAGTGATATTGTGGCAGATTGTAACCAATGCCAGCCAAAAGCATCTAAGCATTAACTATATAGGCTATGAAGCCTTGGCTACAGGTTAAACAATATACAGCTCTATTTTTCACCCCCATCATATCCATCAAGGAGAGTAAATAAAAGTGGTTTCTTTGAAAAGAGGAGAATGAGCTTTACAAAAATGCTAAAAGTACTATTGTACTCCTAATATTCAATAGCACTTGCATTTGCCGACCGTTGTGCGAGAGCAGCAACACAGATGACTGAATAACATTGCACATGAGAAAAGAGCTTCTGATGGGATCAAAGCAAAAAAACATAAAAGTAAGAGAGAGAGTAAACGTGTTTGTTTCTAGTTGAGGTTACTTACAAGTCAAGTGTCTTGGCTTCGCATCAGTTCAAAAGATTGACAAATCACTGAAGTGACTGCCTGGGAGCTGAGTGGGAGAGCCAGGCAGATCAGTTCATTCAGACCATGCAACTGAAAGATGTAAATTCTGCGAAAGTGAGGACCGAATGAAATACAGTACTCTGCATGCATGCTTAGGATTGGGAAAAACTGGTCAAAAGGAGCTTCAAGTCAAATGAATGTATATTAGTCTCATGTGAAATTTGTGTCTTGTGACATTTGCTTCTTGTCAGTAATTTTTAATAGTTAGCGTTTTTTACACAGGGCATCTTGTCTCGTTATTGTAGTTGACAAGTATTTTTCGCCATAGCCATTCACTTTTGGGAAAACTCATCCAGTTACTTGGTAGATAGCGATCATCAGTTAAAATAAAGCAAAATGATGTACAAATATGAAAGCGCAATTGTAAACTATAAAGTATAAACCTTCATTTCTGAACGAGGTCCCAGGCAGAAGATTTTCGGTTGAACGTGGTCATGCATGGGACAGTCCTTGCACTTTGAAACCAACCCTGATGTATAGCACTGGCCACCGTGCCAAATAATGTGAAAAGAGTGGTCGCATACCTCTGCTCAGAAATTGCATGCATCAACAAATGGTTGCGTGCCACCTAATCGACTGTGTCATCGACTGAGAGATTGCTATAGGTCTGGCAGGCGTCAGCAACACCTGTGCAGAGGAACGCACCCAGTGTGTCCCCTGCTATGAGATGCAGTGTGTATGAAATTTGTGAAATGAAATCTAGCACCTCATTTTCATGGAGAACAACAAGTCACATTTTTCTGGCCTATCCAGACAAAGGATAGATTTGTTCTGACTGTTGTCGTGTCTTAAGTGATATGACATGCACTTCTATAAAATAATTTCTCTGTAATTAATATTACCTGATTAAGCTAATCATGTAAATGTAATTAACTAGAAAGTCGGGACACCACGAAAGAATGTTTATAGAGCTGTTATCTTCCGAATAAACTCTTAAAGAATCTTTTACATCAGTAGCAGTCAATATTTAATCGTCACTTTATTTAGTCTCTCTGAAAGTTGTAAATTCTTGGGTAAATTCTTCACGAATCCTGGCTAACAAGTTGAATCAGCAATACAAAATATGATTTAATTATTTATTTACTAAATAATCACACAGAATTACATCTACACAGAATGGAACATACATTGATTACAAATTGCATTGTAATGCATTCTAAATTACCGGCCATTTGAAAAAGGAAAATGCAATAAATATTTACTCTGAGCTGCGCTTCGGTAGATTGCTCATAGATAGTAGGCCGGGTTACCCAGCAGGGATCTCTTGTCCTTTTAAGAATGTCTCTGGTGGTAAACTGGATACTTGGTAGTACCATCGTCATGCTGTAGGCCAGATACTCTGTCCGTCCTCTCCTAGCCCAAGTCTACAGTTGCTGCACTAACGCAATGGCTAGGAGGTATCACTTCTTTAGTGAATAAGGGTTCAAAATTCATACCAAGTTGCCATGCTATATGCTCTTGCTATATTCTGGCTGGTATAGTCGAAATTCATCCTTCCGGCGTGTAGGTCGTCACCTTCACATTGAAATTCGATGCTAATTTTGTTAGGTTCTTGCTGAGGTTGGCTTAGTTCTGTAGGTGGTCTTTATCCTTTCAACGTGGGGACTGCAAGTCCTCACGTCCTTGGAACAGGAAGTTACATTTTCGTAAAGGGGCTTATATAGGGTTGGGAGAGAGGGCCGTGTTTCATAGTTTACAACCGATGTCTGTTCACATGGGCGGGGCCACTGAGTTGAGCATAGTTCACTCATGAAAACCAATTCTCTCATTTAGAAGCTAAAATTACATTTAATCTTTTCACAAATAGTTTCATATTTAAACATTTAAATTGCACAACAACTCCATGTGAATCTGATAACTAGAATGTGTAGACTTTCCAATATACAGTTTATGTTGTCCTATCATCAGTAATAATGTCTCAGACTGATCTGATTTGAGGAGGGTTGTTCTATGACATCATATTCATGAAGTACCGACGCATATTTTCAACTGGTTGGATTACCGAAATACAGTTCCGTTTCCCACCTTTTGATGTTCCCAGACTCTCTATGTTAACAAAGGGACTTTCAATATCCATATCGGTAGAGTAGAGAGGGAAAAAGAGGAAAGTTATTTATGGGGGTCATAAACCTCCCCCAACAGGCCAATGTCATGACACTGTGGAGCTCGATTCCGATACGGCTTATGAAAAGGATGAGTCTAGCTAGGGGTCACTGATTTGAAAATCGTTGTGGGAGAATTTCTAAAATCCTGGTAAAAATCATAGTGGTTGATGGTTTTTGCGACTGCACTTAAAGAAACTTCCAAAGTTCTTGAAATGTTCCATATTGACTGACCTTCATGTCTTAAAGAAATGATGGACTGTCATTTCTCTTTGCTTATTTGAGCTGTTCTTGCCATTATATGGTCTTTTACTACATTAGGGCTATCTCCTGTATATCACCCCTACCTTGTCACAACACAATTGATTGGCTGTCATCAAGTGAAGGGTGGCTACTTGGAAGAATCTAAAATCTAAAATATATTTTGATTTGTTTAACACTTTTTTGGTTACTACATGATTCCATATGTGTTAATTCATAGTTTTGAATGAGTAGGTGTGTGCAAACGTTTGACTGGTTTGTATGTATTCATTTATTTATGTATGTATTTTATGATGTGTAGCCTAACGTGTGCAATGATGTGGTTTAGTGCGGTGGTTTAGTGCATTTGTTATTGGGGGCTGGCACCATCTGCCCTGGCTGGATCCTCACCCTAGCCCGGGAGATGCGGGGAGCTGGGATGTAGCGCACCGGGCTAAGCACACGTACTGGGGACACCGTGCGCTCCACCGCATCACACGGTGCCTGACCAGTACGACGCCCGCCACGACGCCCGCCATGGCACACGAAGAGTTTGGCTCCCCCCCAAAAATGTTTTATTGGGGCTGCCTCTCGGGCTTCCGTGCTAGCCTTGTACCCATATACCTTCGCCGTTCCTCCTGTGCTCTCTCCACCTGCTTCCATGGCAGGGTCTTGTCCCTATTACCTCCCAGGTCCAGGATGTTTTACCGTCCAGTATTTCGTCCTGATTCCTCGATTCCACAAAGCTCTATTCCTCCTCATCACACTGCTTGGTCCTTTTATGGTGGGTTATTCTGTCACGATCGTCGTAGTGAGGAGATCAAGGCGCAGCGTCATATGAATACATGTTCATATTTAATGAAGAAAGAACACTGAAACAAACTTATAAAACAACAAACGAACATGACGCTATATAATCTAAATGTGCAGACACAGGCACCTAGACATAGATAATAACCCACAAAATACCCAAAGAAGATGGCTGCCTAAATATGGTTCCCAATTAGAGACAACGATAAACAGCTGCCTCTAATTAAGAACCAATCTAGGCAACCATAGACATACATAAACACCTAGATAGTAACGACCCCATAAACCTACAAAACCCCTAGACAGTACAAAAACACATACATCGCCCATGTCACACCCTGACCTAATCAAAACAATAAAGAAAACAAAGAATACTAAGGTCCAGGTGTGACAAGCAGTGAAGAGGAAAGAGAGGAGGAAGACTGGATAGGAAGAAGAGTGAAGGAGACAGAGGAGGAAAGGTAAAGATATGATTACAGAGCCTGCCAATTTATTATTCCAAACAATATTTTTGAGATAAAATACAGAAACCATGTAAAGCTGCTGCCAATAGTAGTCAGATATGTAGCACATCTGTGGAATTTTTTTTATTTGATTTTGTTGAATTGAATGGAGAAACAGCAGAGAAAATTGCAGCTGAGGTCCTGGTGGTCATCCAAAAATGTAACCTGGAAAACATTCTCAGTCGACAACAAATACCAACTTTGGAGGACTGAATAGGCTGAGGAGGGTCAATGTCCATACCAAAGTAAAACATGCTCTGCAGGGGGAGGGGATTGGCTTAGGTTGTCCTGCCCACGTCATTCATAACACGGCCAGAACAGCTTTGGATATGATGTTGAGTACCTGCTCACAAAGATATTTGGAATATGTTCATATTTTCACCGTCAGAGTAGAAAGACTGAAGGGCTTTTGTGAGTTTGTTGCCCAGGAGTACCATAACATTTTAGGACACAGCAATGTTCACTGGATGTCCATGCTCCCTGCTCTAGAAAGAGTGCTGAAAATGTGCCATTGAAATCCTTTTTTATTTCTGAAGACAAAAGCCCTGTTGTCCTGTGAACAATGTTCGAAGATCCACTGACTGAACTTTGGCGGGCCTTTGTCCATGGAAACTTGACCATATTCAGTGACACAATCAAGATGCTTGGAGGCCAGGACCACTGTGCTGTGGAGTCCGCTGCAATTCTGAGAAACGTTGAGGCAAAATTGACTGCAAAATTGACTGATGAAACTTAATTCCAGTTTTGGTCAGAGGACTTCTGAGAGAGCTAGAGGAAAATGGAGCCATGTCTAAAGAGAGCTTTCTCAAAACATCCCAATCATTCTTCACTATGGCTGTGAACATGCAAGCATGGGGAAAGCACACAGATAATCTAAAAGATTTACATACGTCTCCTTTTAAAAAGGCAACCTCTGCGTGAAGGCAGCAGGCCACCCAATGTGACCATCAATGAGGATGCATTGTGTGACAAGGTTTACTGGCCTGCAAGAGTTCCTAAAGGGGGGATCGCTTGAAGAATGGAAAACATCTGAGACACCACTCAGTCAAAGATGGAGCATTGTGGTTACCGACTTCAAAGAGAATGACATCCCACACACTAACCTGGCTAGATTAGCGTCTGTTGTCATGTGCTTACCTGGAAGTAATGCACCAGTCGAGAGAGTGTTCTCCCAAATTAATGCTCTATGGACAGCAGCAAGAAATAGGTTCACTGCTCCTACCATCAAGGCCATGCTTATTGTGAAAACAGACTTAAACCTCCCCTGCCAGGAGTTCATGGAGAAGCTGGCCAAAGACAGAGCAATCCTGAAGAAAATACATTCTTCCGAGAAATATACAGATTAGGTTGGTATAAGTATGTTATGTAGTTACCAATCTCATCAGAATCTGATTTCTTTATTATGTTAAGTATTTCACATATACTATTGTCCGTTTTTTTTTCAATTTTGCTCATGTTCTCTTCTGCTGTTATTCTACCCAGACTACCAGGACCACTGAATGGCTGTTCAGATCTGACAGTTCTGTCTTGTCTATAGTGTTTCTGTAATATAGTTGTTTTCTCTGTCACAGTGTGCCTGTTAGACAAAATACATGAAACTGGAAATGTCCCCGGTTTTCATTTCAGAAATCTGGTCACCAGGTTGGGCCGTTTCCATATAAATTACATTGGTAGAAACGATACAAAACAACCAACTAGTTTTCTGACTATATACAGCTAAACACTGCAACTATTTCCATGAGACAGAGAGCAATCATTCGAGCTCCACCAATGATGTGCTCGCCTATACCAACAAAGTTATCATGACATGACAGGACTTGCTAATCTGAGAGCTATTCCCCAAGTTTCACAGCATCAAACATCGACAAAACCAAACACATATCTGCTGTTTACTTATTTCACTCACCTCGACATCACTTTTCAAAGTTCAAGGATGTGTCCAAATCCGTATCACCAACCAACATAGAGATACAACCTCTTTTACAGTGAAAAGTCATGTCCTCTTCGACGCCGTCATTTTGAGTCATGAAGTGAAAAAAACATTAAAAAGTCAAGTGACAGCATATCCTGTTTCTGGTTGATGACAACAGCCACACAAATACAACAACGTTTGTTTAACAAGTTCATTTTGCGATATTGACACAGATATTGTTGTTAGAATAACAAGGCCATTGCAGCCCTATAGTAATTCAAAGAAAGGCCGTCAACGTTCGCTATGTGTTCTAAAGAGTTAACAACGTTCTCTCTGCGTGGCGTTTTGGGAAACACATGCCACATATTTGGCTGTTGTAGGAAAGACGCATTGTTAAAGCACTCATAAGCCTAAATTCCATTCCTATCAGGAAAGCGGGCCCAAAGCCTAATTACACTTACAGTTAATAAAGTGTTACCAAACAAAGTTCACAGGAGGATTCCAGCGAAGATGACCTTACAACCCTCTCTCCAGTCTCAGTCATTCTATAACACAGGGAGGTTAGTCTCAGGGTACTTGTATTACATTTACTAATAAAGTCTTGTTGATTACAGGGTGTTGAGCAAGGAATTCATTAACTGCCAGAGCTTGAGGTTTCATTTTATTAAATGACCCTGTCTAAACAACCCTCCTCTCAGTTTCTGTTATTTCGAGGGGTGGAAAAATGTTAACACAAATCTCCCACTGAAACCCATCCGCTTCTGCTTGTTAGAGACGGTCGTAAACATGCAACAGACGTGCGGGCTTGGCTTCTGCTTTTGTCCGTACCATACTTCACATGCTCACCAGACAGTCCGTGTGCACCATCCCGCGCATGTTGATTTTGTCCACCCACACCAGACGCGATCAGGACACACAGATTGAAATATCAAAATGAACTCTGAACCAACTATATTAATTTAGGGACATGTCGAAAAGCATTAAACATTTATGGCAATTTAGCTAGCTAGCTTGCTGTTGTTAAGATAATTTGTCCTGGGATGTAAATGTTGGGTTGTTACGTTCTGACCTTAGTTCCCTTATTATGTCTTTGTGTTAGTTTGGTCAGGGCGTGAGTTGGGGTGGGTAGTCTATGTTCTTTTTTCTATGTTGTGTTTATGTGTTTGGCCTATTATGGTTCTCAATCAGAGGCAGGTGCCGTTCGTTGTCTCTGATTGAGAATCATACTTAGGTAGCCTGTTTTCCCCATTTTAGTGGTGGGTGATTGTTTTCTGTGTCTGTGTTTCCTACAGAACTGTTTTGTTTTTTGTTTCTGTCTTTCACTTTGTTATTTTGTATTTTCGTGTTCAGTGATTTTTCATTAAAAATGATGAACACCTACCACGCTGCACATTGGTCCGATCTCTCATACTCCTCGTGGGAGGAGGACGAATCGCGTTACATGGGTTGTTTTTTTACCTGAAATGCAATGTCCTCTACTCCGACAATTAATCCACACAGAAAAGGTTCAATAGATTTAGTTTCTAGTAATCTCTCCTCCTTCAGGCTACTTCTTCTTCTTTGAACTTTATATGACAGTTGGCAACAAAATTAAGGTGCAATACCACCACCAACTGGACTGGAGTGTGGACCTCAGTTCATCTTTCAATCACCCACGTGGGTATATGGTCCTAAAAACCAATGAGGAGATGGGAGAGGCGGGATTTGCAGCATGTCAAGCGTCACAAATAAAACCAAGTTCTATTTTAGCGCCTGGCTACGCAGACGCTCGTTGACACCCACGAGCAGTGTAGGTGTAATGATTGAATAACATGTATAGTATGTGTACATTTAACAGGCTGACCACACCGCTCGCATCGCATGTTACATGCTGACCACACTGCTCGCATCGTGTGCGCGGGCGTTGAAAAATAAATGTACACATACGTACATGTTATTCAATCATTGCACCCACACTGTTCGTATTTTCTCAACATTCCCAGATGTCTCTCTTGTGTAAAATGATGTCACTGGTTAAGATGCTATTGACTCACCCATGTCATCATACATCATGACTAATGGTTTATTCACATGATTACCAGAAACGCAAACACTTCATAATTAAAGAACGTACTCCCACACAGGACTCTCTTGATTTTCCCCCTGGGTAAATCAACTGACATATTGACATTTGACCCTTCAGTCCCTATCACCAGAGAGAAGAAGGGGAAAGAGAGAGAGTCTACTCCATATCTGGCCATGAAAATAAGATCACGAAGTGAGGAATTTTTGAATGGAGGTCAATGAGAGTGTTGAATTTAGTCAACAAAAAATGTAATTGCTATTTGCTACGTGAGGCTTATTTGATCTAATATAAGTTTTTTAATTGTTAAGTTGTTATGAATGCACTCATGTAAGTACAGGCTCGTGGCCTTTCGGCAAATTTGAAAAATCTGACTTTATATCAGAGTTGTGCCTGTTGGTCACACACATATCTGCCCTCTCATTGGCTAGAATGATCCTACCTAATCTCGTCTCCTCCTGCATGCCTTCCATCTTTGAGGACATGTATTTCCATTGTTTGAGTGGTCACTTGACTATCTTGTCAATATAATACATAATCTTTGCTATCGCCTCGTGGCTATGACCTCACGTCAGACAGTAGTGCGGTAACAGGACAATAACATTCACCAACTTCCTCTCTGTCTAAAGCGGTGCCGGATTCTTCCCTGGAGGTAAGTATTAACATAATTCTTCTTTGTTTGTGTAGAAAAGTATAATGTTGAGAGACAAGGGAGATGTCAGGGAAACGCAGGACAACAATGTTCTTAGTTTGCCATTTTTCGTACCAGGTGAAATAATCAGTTTCAAAAATATTTACAGTGAAAAATCTCACAATGGAAAAATTAAAAACAATAAAGAATAACTTTACCAAGTCAGCCTGAAAACATTTATAGTTTACACAGCACATTGGAATCTAGCTAATGAGTTAGCTTTGAGTTGGGACAGAGCTTCAACAACATTGTGCTGCTCAACGTCCTGGAGGTCTGAAATTGACTGGTTAAATAACAGAGTGAGGCTGCCCTTCCCTCCTTGGGACTATACAGTCTCACAAACAGCAGAGGACTCAACTTCCCCTACAGTAGTAAACAGGTATGTTCAACACAATTACACATAATCAATACAATAATAATTGACATTCAGGTAAGCATATCCAACATTTCCAGACTGTAATAATTATGAAAAAACCTTTAGTTGGCATAATTAATGACGTTTTACAGAAAGCGATGATGTCACCTTCCCTATAACCATGGCATCTAGGTAATGTCTAGATGGGATACAGCTTTTGTCAAATTGACACCAAAAGTTGATTTATTTAGCATTTTAGTTAACCTTAACCCTTTTCATAACCATAACCTAATTCTCCTAACCTGCTAAGTTAATTTTCCTAACCTGCTGTGTAAGTTCTCCTAAACCTGTTACGTAAAGTCCATTTTGACAAAAGCTTCTTAGACAAAACCCTGCATCAGACCGGCGGCCATGCATTTAATATTCACAGTGGAGGCTACCAGGAAGTACAGTACCATTTGGTGTCACTTAGAAATGTCCTTGTTTTTAACATCGAATTGATCAGAAATACAGTGTAGACATTGTTAATGTTTTAAATGACTATTGTAGCTCAAAATGGCTGATTTTGAATGGAATATCTACATAGGCGTACAGAGGGCCATTATCAGCAACCAATACTCCTGTTAGCTAATCCAAGTTTATCAATTTAAAAGGCCAATTGATCATTAGAAAACCCTTTTGCAATTGTGTTAGCACAACTGAAAACTGTTGTTCTGATTAAAGAAGCAATAAAACTGGCCTTCTTTAGACTAGTTGAGTACCTGCAGCATCAGAATTTGTGGGCTCGATTACAGGCTCAAAATGTCCAGAAACAAAGCACTTTCTTCTGAAACTCGTCAGTCTATTCTTGTTCTGAGAAATGAAGTCTATTCCATGCGAGAAATTGCCAATAAACTGAAGATCTCGTACAAGGCCCCAGTGCACAACTGAGCAAGAGGACAGTCTAGTTTGAGAAACAGATGCCTCACAAGTTCTCAACTGGCGGTTTCATTAAATAGTACCCGCAAAACACCAGTCTCAACGTCAACAGTGAAGAGGCGACTCAGGGATGCTGGCCTTCTAGGCAGAATTACAAAGAAAAAGCCATATCTCAGGCTGGCCAATAAAAAGAAAAGATTAAGATGGGCAAAAGAACACAAACACTGGACAGAGCAAGATTGGAAAAAAGTGTTATGGACAGACAAATCTAATTTTAAGGTGTTCGGATCACAAAGAAGAACATTCGTGAGATGCAGAAAAAATGAAAAGATGCTGGAGGAGTGATTGACACCAAGGTGGTGGTAAAGTGGGAGATTTGTACAGGGTGAAAGGGATCTTGAAGAAGGAAGGCTATCACTCCATTTTGCAACGCCATGCCATACCCTGTGGATGGCGCTTAATTGGAGCCAATTTCCTCCTACAACAGGACAATGACCCAAAGCACAGCTCCAAACTATGCAAGAACTATTTAGGGTAGAAGCAGTCAGCTGGTATTCTGTCTATAATGGAGTGGCCAGCACGGTCACCGGATCTCAACCCTATTGAGCTGTTATGGGAACAGCTTGACCGTAAGAAGTGCCCATCAAGCCAATCCAATTTGTGGGAAGTGCTTCAGGAAGCATGGGGTGAAATCTCTTCAGATTACCTCAACAAATTGACAACTAGAATGCCAAAGGTCTGCAAGGCTGTAATTGCTGCAAATGGAGGATTCTTTGACGAAAGGAAACAATTATTATTTAAATGAAAAATAATTATTTATAACCTTGACTATAATTCTTGACTATATTCCCTATTCATTTTGCAACTCATTTTATGTATGTTTTCATGGAAAACAAGGACATTTCTAAGTGACCCCAAACTTTTGAACGGTAGTGTATATGTTTACTATAGTGAAATACATTGGCTGTAAACTTTAACAAAATAATACGTTTGGACTAAACCTGTAATTGTGTGATTTTGTGACTGTGACCAGTAATATGAGTAGGATGTACCAATGTTGACAAACTATGACGAACGGAGCTAGTGTGGTTCGTAAAGCTAAAGTAAAATGTAGCAATGTTACTACGAGCACACAGAATGGAGCTGACGGCCATCCCTCAGGCGTTTGAGTCTAGGTTAAGCGTGAATTAATGAATGATAGTGGTTGCATTCCCTTGCTCAGACATTGCATGAATCAACCAATGGTTGAGTGCCACGTCATCGACTGTGCCGTCAGGCACCAGATTGCTATAACATAATATGTTACGTGGTTAGCTGGTACGTAAAATACCTATCCAGGTGTAGTAAGATCTGGCATGCATCAGCAACGCCTGGGCAGAGGAACGTGCCCAGTGTTTGTGTATGTGTGCATGCCTGTAGGCGTGGGTTTTAAAGGAAATAGTCACAGTGCGATGTCGCAGAAAAGCCTCTTCATCACAGTTTGCCTCTCTAAAAAGCCTGTAAAACATCTAATTGGGCCTGAAATTACAGGGTTTGGGACAATTATAGGAGAGTAGAGGTGGGAAAAAAGTCACAGTGTAAATTATGAATAGTCATTGACTACTCCTTGGGGATTTATAATAGCATTTGAACAGTCTCCAGACTGCTTTAGCCGTTAATATCTCTGACATTACATTTTGGAAGACGAAGGGAGGACAGCAGCTGGAAAACGTGGTTTTCCCAGGCTAAAGTGAGGTTAGCCACAGGAAGAATAACAGTACTAATGTCTCGTTCTGGAAGTGACAGGGATTCTCCAGTTCAGATATTCATCATCACAGTGAGTCAACATGGCTGTCTAGAGCAGGGGTGCACAATTAGAATTTAAAGAGGTCCAGTGACTAACATTTTCTTCCCCAAAAGGCCCAAACCATTAAAATGTCTAATGTGCGCTATGATTTGGGGGCATATGTGTTCTTGTATATGTGTAGCTAATAAACAAAGTACTACATTTCAATAACATTTCAACAATATTCATTGCACATTTTTAATGCAGACACATTAAAAATGTAAAAGGTAAAATAAATATGCAGCCTAATCGTAAGTGAAAGTATTTCAAGCAGAACAAGACAGCATCTTCCCCCAAAAAATAACAAAAGTGCCTGTTTCTGAAAAAAGTGCTTAGATTTTTTTACAAATAAGAAACCACAGGTCTAATATTTATCTTTCGACTCTCTCCCACTTCACTTCTCCATCTCTCTTCTTTAGTGAGAGAAATGGGCTGTTGCTTGCCCTGCCAGTAATTTGAACCTTGGCTGGAATGGAGTCAGTCAGTGCCATTCTCATGCACATATGTGGTGAGTCTAGAACAGTACTTATTTTTAATGATGTTCATAGTGGAGAAAGAAGACTCACAACTGTATGTGGAGCCAAACATGGTCAAGGTGTGTAGTTCTACTTTGGTTAGACCAGGGAAAACAGTCTCAGACACAGCCTGCAGCCAGAAAGGGTCATGATCAGTTAGTTGAAAGTGCTCTCTTAGTGCAACATTTGCTTGCAGATCAATCAGTTCCATCTGTAGAGATCCAGCATGTGCCCACTTGAAGGTCTGTGTCACCTCCTTTGAAAATCCCCTGACATCTGTGACGAGGAATGGATTCTCAATTAGAAGAAGGAGCTGCTGTCGAAGGCTGAAGCTGTCAAAGCGATTACTGAAGTTTCCAATCAGCTTATCAATGAAGTCAATATGAGGAGAAACATCTCTCTCACCCTGAATCTGTTCCTGCAATTTTGGGAAGTGTGCACAGTCTCCTTGAAGATCTTCATCGAACACTTCCAGTTTCCTCTGGAAGGAGAGGACAGATGTCATCAAATCACAAACTGAATTGTTCTTGCCCTGTAGTTTCACGTTGTGCTCATTAAGGTGTGATGTTTACCAAAAAAGCAACAATATCCATTTTGCTCTCATCTTGCAAAAAAAGTTCAAACTTGGTTGCCTTCTGACTCTTGAGCTGTACTAGGAAAGCTGTTATTTCCTTTTGAATGGACCAAAAGCGTTCCAACACCCTACATTTACTGAGCCATCTTACGTTGTTGTGCAGCAGTAGGTCATTTGCATTTGCCTCAACTTCTTTCAGGAATTCTCTCAGCAGGCGATGTTGATGAGATGAGGACGCCCTGAGGAAGTTGATGAGTTTCATCATTGTATTCATCACTTCAGCATACTCTTCTGACAGATTGGTGCACATGACAGACTGATGAATGATGCAGTGGTACGCTGTGAGATCAGGGTTGTCCTCTTTCAGCCGTACCGCAGCTCCTCGCTCACTTCCTATCATGGCAAGGGCCCCGTCTGAGGTGGGAGAGGCCACTTGTTTTAGACCTATCCCCCTCTTTCTCAGCATCTCCTTTATGGCCATGAATATGTCCCTTCCTCTTGTATGTGTCTCGAGTGGTACCTAACAGGTCTTCACATAAGTTTGCTGATGACACAATGGTGTTAGGCCTGATCACCAACAACAATGAGACAGACTATAGGGAGGAGGTCAGAGACCTGTGGTGCCAGGACAACAACCTCTCCCTCAACGTGAGCAAGTCAAAGGAGATGAACGTGGACTACAGGAAAAGGAGGACCGAACACGCCCCCATTCACATTGACGGGGCTGTAGTGGAGCGGGTCAAGAGTTTCAAGTTCCTTTGGTGTCCACATCACTGTCATGACGTTGCCCTCTTTGGGTACAGCAAGCCCCATCCCCCTCTCCCTTCAACTAGGCTGCTGTGGTCAGAGAGAGGTCGTAAATTCCTGAGGAGAAGACCCTGCCTCATGGCCACACAGTATAAGAGACAGAGTGAATTTTCATAGAGAACAAAGGAATTTCTTCCACCTCACAGAACTTGAGGTCTAAACAAATTTCATGTTCCAGAAAAGGTATAAAAGATTGGTGAAGAATCCAATTACGAACTGGTCCGTTTGTTACAACTTGGGGAAGCTCATGGGAGACGGTGTGGCCACATTACCATAACGCTGTTTATATAACAGCCTCAGATATGAGATTTACATCTAATTGTTGTATAAGATGAATAAGTGAGTATGATACTGTTTACACAATTTTACAATATGATTTTGGACTGTTTAATGAAGGAAACTCCAATTCCCTTTTGAGTTTAACTAAATCAGAGGACCGCCCCTGAGCCCAGTTAGGGTCAGGCATCCTGGGACAGCCCCTTTTCTGCAATTCCGAATAAAACCCAACTTTGAGAAATTATCACCAGACCGTGTTTCTCTCAATCATGGGAGTACAAAGGTTGCAGACCATTGCTGAATATTTTAACCACACCACGTGGTTAAACTATTAGACTATCGATACCGACAGAATAAGAACAAGTCTTTGATATTAATTACTAGTCTGCAGCTAGGAATTCGGCATCATTGAACGCAAAGAACGACAACCGCCGAAACATCCATTCTATAACGAATGAATGAATGTCACTCTGAACAACCACTCTAACCACAACAGACGACAGAGAGAGAGAGACGGACAATTCTACAAAAGAAACAAACTTTTCAACAGCGATGAAGACGACACACTGAGCGTAAATATATATATTGATTGCAATTGTTCCCGAATGTGTGAGCGTTCATGTGTAAAGGATTAGCATTTTAATTGTTATAATTATCAACTCTGTAGTGACTTCTCAGCTGACCTCCATTCCCCGTTTTGTCCACCAAGCCGCGATGCCGGTTTAGCCCACTAGGGCACATTCCCTTATAATTTCTTGTAACCATATTGACTTTGCTTGTTTGTTTATGCATTTCTGTGAATTACTTAGTTAGTAATACATAAATGGTTTAAGACAATTGATGTATGGATGCCTCATAGTGAAGACTGGGTTCGTGTAGATAACCAACAATTTGGAATGAGACTAACGTGAGGTAAAGTAAATAATTCAATAATTCAAGACTTATTTGATCAGATATAAAATATCTGAAAAGTTATTTTAGGAAATGATAACTTTGTAATCTGAATATTTTCCTTGGTGCCCCGACTTCCTAGTTAATTACAGTTACATGATTAATCAGTTTGATCGCGTAATACTAATTACAGAGAATCTTTGATAAAAACGAAGTCTTCAATTTAATGATAGTAAAGAGACGACATCACCAACAAACTATCATGGTCCAAATACGTCGTTTAGAGGGCACGACAATACCTTTTCCCCCCTCAGGAGACTAAAAACATTTGGCATGGGTCCCGAGATCCTCAAAGTTCTACAGCTGCACAATCGAGAGCATCCTGACCGGTTGAATAACCACCTGGTATGGCAATTGCTCGGCATCTGACTGTAAGGCACTAGCGAGGGTAGTGCATACAGCCCAGTACATCACTGGGTCCAAGCTTCCTGCAATCCAGAACTTATATACTAGGCAGTGTCAGAGGAAGGCCCCAAAAATTGTCAAAGACTCCAGTCACCCAAGTCATAGACTGTTCTCTCTGCTACCGCATGGCAAGCGGTACTGGAGCGCCAAGTCCAAAAGGCTCCTTATTTAAGCTTCCCTGCATTAAATTTCCCGGCCACTAGGAGTGCCGCCTCTGGATGAGCGTATTCCTATTTGCTTATGTCCTTATACAGCTCATTGAGTGCGGTCTTAGTGCCAACATTAGTTTGTGGTGGTAAATAGATCGCTACGAAATATACAGATGAAAACTTTCTTGGTAAATAGTGTGGTCTACAGCTTATTATGAGATACTCTACCTCAGGCGGGCAAAACCTCGAGACTTTCTTAATATTAGATTTCGTGCACCAGCTGTTGTTTACAAATACACCACCCCTTGTCTTACTGGAGACAGCTGTTCTATCTTGCCGATGCAACGTAAAACCCACGACATGTTATCCATGTTGTTGTTCAGCCCCGACTGAAACATAAGATATTACAGTTTTTAATGTCCCGTTGGTAGGATATTCGTGATAGTAGCTCGTCTATTTTGTTATCAAATGATTGTACATTGGCTAATAGGACTGATGGTAGAGGCAGATTACCCAGTCGGAGTCGGATCCTTACAAGGCACCCCAAACTACTTCCTCAATCTCTCTGTCTCTTTCTCATGCAAATTACAGGGATTTGGGCCTTGTCGGGTGTCTGAAGTACAGTGGGGGGGAAAAGTATTTAGTCAGCCACCAATTGTGCAAGTTCTCCCACTTAAAAAGATGAGAGGCCTGTAATAGGTACACTTCAACTATGACAGACAAAATGAGAAGAAAAAAAATCCAGAAAATCTAATCAATTTTATGAATTTATTTGCAAATTATGGTGGAAAACAAGTATTTTGTCACCTACAAACAAGCAAGATTTCTGGCTCTCACAGACCTGTAACTTCTTCTTTAAGAGGCTCCTCTGTCCTCCACTCATTACCTGTATTAATGGCACCTATTTGATCTTGTTATCAGTATAAAAGACACCTGTCCACAACCTCATACAGTCACACTCCAAACTCCACTATGGCCAAGACCAAAGAGCTGTCAAAGGACACAAGAAACAAAATTGTAGACCTGCACCAGGCTGGGAAGACTGAATCTGCAATAGGTAAGCAGCTAGGTTTGAAGAAATCAACTGTGGGAGCAATTATTAGGAAATGGAAGACATACAAGACCACTGATAATCTCCCTCGATCTAGGGCTCCACGCAAGATCTCACCCCGTGGGGTCAAAATGATCACAAGAACGGTGAGCAAAAATCCCAGAACCACACGGGGGGACCTAGTGAATGACCTGCAGAGAGCTGGGACCAAAGTAACAAAGCCTACCATCAGTAACACACTACGCCGCCAGGGACTCAAATCCTGCAGTGCCAGACGTGTCCCCCTGCTTAAGCCAGTACATGTCCAGGCCCATCTGAAGTTTGCTAGAGAGCATTTGGATGATCCAGAAGAAGATTGGAAAAATGTCATATGGTCAGATGAAACCAAAATAGAACTTTTTGGTAAAAACTCAGCTCGTCGTGTTTGGAGGACAAAGAATGCTGAGTTGCATCCAAAGAACACCATACCTACTGTGAAGCATGTGGGGGTGGAAGCATCATGCTTTGGGGCTGTTTTTCTGCAAAGGGACCAGGACGACTGATCCGTGTAAAGGAAAGAATGAATGGGGCCATGTATATCGTGAGATTTTAAGTGAAATACTCCTTCAACTTCAATTATGTGATACCTTGGTTAGTGAACTCCCCCCAAAGTCGCCTTCGCATTACGATTTAATATACCCATACTCTTCCCAGTCCCTATGGTTAGCTTCCATTTGACCAGATGACGCAGACACTACTCAGCATTGATGCGATCTTTCTGTAAGTACAGCAACCGCCTCAATTTGACTGATGAAATAATCCCATTGGAAATGGATTGCTCCCCTCAAACTCCACCACAAATGTAATGGTCCATTTTGAAGCAGTTCACCCCTCCCAATCGTTCATCTTTTCATAGACCTTACGTGTGAAATTAAGTGTTATCCATTAGCCTCAAATGTTCAAGTACCTCTATCCCAGAGCACGTATTTTTAAAAGTGTTGTGCTCATAGAGATGCTTCCCTCAAACTATAGATCAAATCACACAGACAAGCGCTATTACTCAATTTCATATGATCATTATATGATAGAGAGATACATAACACTGATGTAGTCTGTCACAGAGACCCGGCATCAAATCACCGCTCATCTAGTCTTCATTGGACGGGTCTGGGTGGAAATGAGATGTCCTGGAACTGGGTGTTAGACTATGTGGCCATGCATAGTACATGACAGTGTGTGTGTGAAAATAGAGTCAGACTTTGAGCACATGTACAGTATGAACGAGAGAGAGTAAATGTAAATGGGAGTCAGACTATGTACAATACATGAAAGAATGTGTGTGTGTGTGTGTGTGTGTGTGTGTAACACAATCTTACCTTGTCAGAGCAGACTGTTTTCCTGCAATCCTGTCCAACACTCCGTCTTGCCAGTGTCTGATCTGGCTGTCATCTCTCATATCTGACTAGCCTCCACACAGAACCATCCAGAAGGTTTGGATTAGACAAAAGGGGCCTGGAGAGAGAAAAACACACACACACACAGTCTTTGAAAACAATTCACTAAATGAGGGCATTGCAACAAAATGACAATAGAATCCAGGCATTGACCGACTCTTTAACGAACACCGATTGGAGTAAAAGGATCATAAGCAATGTTACCTATCAAAACAATGGCTGAAAATGGAGGTCCTTGATCTGAGCATACAAACCAAAAGGATACCTTATTTGCTATTTTTCCATTCCTTTGAAAAGGCAAATACTATCTTTAGAGCAGAGGCGTATTCCATTAGGAGAAGCAACAATGTGCCCATAGGAGCACTGTAAAACGTCTGGAAGACAGGGAAACTTAAGCAGAGGGTTGCTGCCTGTCAGACAGAGCCTAAAAACAGTATCAACAGTATCAGACAGCATTTCAGACCCAGACAGCATTTCAGACCCAGTGCCCCAGCAAAGAGAGGATAGACAATGTTGTGTGATAGACGCTGATCTTGGGTCACTTTTGTATTTTCCCCACTATTGGTTATGGTTATGATTGAAGAAGAGGAAGCTGGTCTTAGATCTAAGGAAACTTTCCCCTAGAGCGCACTCAACAGGGTGGGTAATGTGTCATGTTGTATCTACTCAACACCTCCTCTGGTTTTACAGGCTCCTAGGTTAACACTCATAACTTTATGGGCTGCTTTCCCAGACTAAGCATGCTCGTGGACTAAAAACCTTGACTTAATCTGTGTTTTGGAAACCATCCCCATAACTGTGAAATGATTCAGAGTAGGGCAGAGAAAGCCTATCTAAATGCTTGCTTGCTGTCAGGTCATGTACTGTATACACGTGTGCCCCACAAAGGTGCGTGCTCAGTCCCCTCATGTGCTCCCTGTTCACCCATGAGTGCATGGCCACGCACGTCTCCAACTCAAATCGGTGGTAGTCAAAGTAGTTTTTAACTGTAATGCAGTTGATTGATGATAACATGAACATGTACTGGGCTTGTCATCCATACAAGCATTACATTCAGATTTTTACCTCAATATAAACAGTAGCCTAAATGTAGGCTAATTTTGCTGGGGAGAAATGGGGAGATTCGGGATGGAGATGCAGGTGTGAAAACGGTGCAGCCTATTTATTTCATGCTATCTTGGCTGAGCTCCTATGTCAAACACCGGGAAACGGACTCCAACATCTCAGAAGAGGTAAGGTCTTGTCTTTTTTGTTTAGCCAGTTGCTTGTAAATAGCTGGATGGCTATAGAGATTAGCCCTGAATCACTACGAGTGGTGAGGTGCAGACCAATTTATTGGATGCGTATGAAAGCTCCCAGAAGCATGAATACTCTGACTTCTGTGAAGGCCGCATGTCAGTAAAGGCTGACCATGCTGAACCAGTCAGCCATGTCACAATATAGATTCAATGTTTGGAGGAAAAAGAGGATCTTACTAATCTAACATCTCATAAGAGGATTAATACCACAAGTGTGTGCGTGTAAGTGTGAGAGAGGAACCGAGAGTGGAGGCATGAATACTCAATAATGACCACTCGGCACTTCTACTTCTCTATACTTGGTGTAGCTCTGAGGTAAGACTGTCAAAAATCTGTTACCTTGAACCATGATTGTGTTTGCATGTCCAAATCCCACAATCACATGCAGGTGGTTTTAGTCTTCATTAATCTCAGAAACTGACTGCGTAATTTCACAGAACAACCAGTGAGTCTACTGGACGAGGCCAGGTTTCTTTAAAGCCACAATCAGGAGTTTGTGTTTTCAGCACAGCGGCAGCCCTGGCCGCAACTTGGTTTGAGGGATGGGGCCTTGAAAAATGGGTGGAAAACCCTCTTAAATTTTTTAGACTGAACTATGGATGCAAGAAAGGACAGACAGTCCATGAGATCTATATAAAAGTTCTTAACATTTGTTGAAGGTACATCTGGATTGCATACAAAGACCCAACACCAAAAACATTATGGAGTTATACAACCCTAAATTTGGGGTTATGATAGGTGAAGATTGTTGAACCATACATTTCAGTTCTTCAAGAGTCAATAAGATTATCAGGAATTAAAATGACCCTTCATTGCCCCAATGGAAATACATTTTAAAACTTTGTTAACCTCAATGATTATGAATGCATTTTATCCACATGTTGTGGAATTGTGTTTTCAAAACCCTTGAAATGAATGGGAATCTTATGGATTGTGGTTTAAATGGCAACTGTGTTTTGTACACAATACCCCCCCCCCCCCCCACACACACACACACACACACACACACACACACCCACACTCACACTTTAATGCGACGGTGATTGTTAAAGTTAATGTGAGTAACCAAATACATAGGTCATTTTCCTGCTGGTAATTAGCCCGACCCTTACATATCCTTTCCATAGCACAGACACTCTGGAATGGAAAGGAGAATGGTGGGGAAAACAGCCAGGAGCCAATCAGAGAAACCACAGGCCCCCATCAGGAACCAATAAGAGGAAATTTATATGACACAAAATCTCAAAATGGATTGATACTTTTGATCAATAAATAGAGTACAAAACAAATGTGAGGAATGTGTACTCACCAGTACTCACCATTTGTTTTATATTCTATTTCATGATCTATCATTATTTTCTACTCACTGAGTAGTCTACATACGTACTTAAAAGAAAATGCATGAGGTTTTGGAAAGACACTAAACACAGTAGAAATTAAAGAGGAAGTTCAGGATTTTGTAACTTGATGTTTTCTCACTCTGAAAGTAGTCTCCTGGGCCTGAAGAAACAGTCATCCATGGTTCGGTTCTTTAAACAGCTGCTACAAACTTCAGCTAACTTTAGTTACCATTAGGTAACAATCAATTTGAAGTGAATGAGGTGTGTTCATGTAATTTTTAATGGCCAAATAACCTTTAAGTAGCATCCAACCAAATTTCAAATCAAAAAGTATATTGGTCACGTACATAGATTTGCAGATGTCATCGCAGGTGCAGCAAAATGTTTATGTTTCTAGCTCCAACAGCACAGTAATATCTAGAGGCAGGGGCACAACTTTCACTGGGGACAGGGGGGACATTCTGAAGATGCATTTTTGTCTCCCCCAATTTTATCATTGCACTGTCTGTGATATAAAAAGTGGCAACAGTGTACTTTAGGACCATGCATACGCCTCAGAGCGGTTGGGTAGGCTGTTTGACGGTTTCAACCGGCTAGATTTAGGACTACACAGACACCAAAGAGCGTGTGAACAGAGGCAACTGTTGTCTGTGTGTTTTATGCTTTTTCTCCGAGTTGTAAAAGGAAGCAGAGCAGAAACTGTCTACTCTTTATTTGACTGATGTAGCTGGCAAAGTAACTTGGGGCGGCAGGGTAGCCTAGTGGTTAGAGCATTGGACTAGTAACCGGAGGGTTGCAAGTTCAAACCCCCGAGCTGACAAGGTACAAATCTGTCGTTCTGCCCCTGAACAGGCAGTTAACCCACTGTTCCTAGACCATCATTGAAAATAAGAATTTGTTCTTAACTGACTTGCCTAGTTAAAAAAAGGTTAAATAAATAAAAAAAACTGCTGTTTGACTTAAAGTATTTATTTCCAGTGCTAAGCCAGTAGTGTAACTGACATGTAATGGTAGCCAAAGTCTCATCCTCTCTCAACTGAAGTGAATGAACTATTTAGCTAGCAAGTAGCTACCACAGCCAGTTCATCTCTAGGTAGCTGTTGTGTGGAAATGTTTTGCAGGCTTTGTTTTGTCCCATTTCAACAGAAGTAAATAAACTTGGCTAGTTTTCACCAGTTGATGTAGCTACCATTAGAGCTAGCTAGCTAGCTAGCTCACAATCTTGAGCTATTATTTTTTTACCTCAATCACACTAGACCTGAATCAAATAATGAAAGCAGCGGCCAAACATTGAAGACCGATATTCTGATGTTTTTGACAACGCAATGTAAGTTTTTATTAGTATAGCGTTGTAACGTTAATGATCTGTCAGTTTCCCTTGGTAATTCCCTACTTTTCATACTGACACGGTTTATAAACAGCTCTACAGGCTTCACTGTCATGGTGCACAGTCAGTACACAACACTATGCCCATCATAAGAGGATCTTAAGAGGATCAGATGGTGACAGGTGTCCCAGCAGGGTCAGATAACCAGTATACAGAGCTCAGGTGAATTTTGCAGTATATGAATGGATACAAAGTTCCACCTTGAGTTGATGGTAGGCTACAGTCTGGGATGTGGGAATAATGGTCATTACAATTATTGAACCATTGATTATATTATTGGATAATATAATGTATAAATAAACACCAAGGTAATTCTTTGTCATGCCTCATCTGAGCATGATCAGATGGTGACAGGGGTCTCAGCAGGGTCAGGAAACCAGTGAAGGCCAGTCTGTGAGAGCGCTGAGGTAAACTTTATTCTCTCTGAGCAGCAAACACAGGACAAGCCAGAAGCTTCAAAGATTGAAACTATTTTAAGGCAGTCTGACAAACCTCTAAAAATTGATTTCCAAACTGTATCAAGGTTTGATAGAGGCTTTTCCTGATGACACAAAACATGTCAAAACAAAAATGTGAGTTCGACCTGGGAGACACTATTGACAAGGATTAATGGATACAGATGTGTTTGAATGCCAAGTCATGCTCTTAAATCTCAGACATAATTTACTGCAATTTAATACCATCCACAGAAAATACTATACTAAACAAAAATATAAATGCAACATGTAAAGTGTTGGTCCCATGTTTCATTACCTGAAATAAAATACCCCAGAAAAGTTCCATATGCACAAAATTCTTATTTCTCTCAAGTTTTGTGTACATTTTTTTTTAAACAGCTTGATCATTACACAGGTTCACCTTGGACTGGGGCCAATAAAAGGCCAATCTAAAATGTGCCGTTTGTCACAACACAATGCCACAGATGTCTCAAATTTTGAGTGAGCATGCAATTGGCATGGTGACTGCAGGAATGGCCACCAGAGCCTATGGCAGAGAATTTAAATGTTTTTCTTCTCTACCATAAGCCACCTCCAACTTCGTTTTAGAGAATTTGGCAGTATGTCCAACCGGCCTCATAATCACAGACCACGTGTAACCACGCCAGCCCAGGACATCCACATCTAGCTTATTCACCTGCGGGTTCGTTGATGAAACTGAAGAGTATTTCTGTTTGTACAGTATGTATGTATTCGGAAAGTATTCAGACCCCTTGACTTTTCAACATTTTGTTAAGTTACAGCCTTACTCTAAAATTGATTATATCGTCCCCCCCCCTAATCAATCTACACACAATACCCCATAATGACAAAGCAAAAACTGTTTATAGAGTTGAAATCGGAAGTTTACATACACTTAGGTTAGATCATTAAAACAAATTTTTCAGCCACCCACACATTTCTTGTTAACAAACTATAGTTTTGGCAAGTTGGTTAGCATATCTACTTTCTGCATGCCTTTAAACAGCTTGGGAAATGCCTGAAAATGATGTCATGGCTTTAGAAGCTTCTGATAGGCTAATTGACATCATTTCAGTCAATTGGAGGTGTACCTGTGGATGTATTTTAAGGCCTATCTTCAAACTCAGTGCCTCTTTGCTTGACATCATGGGAAAATCAAAAGAAATCAGCCAAGACCCCAGAAACAAAATTGTAGACCTCCACAAGTCTGGTTCATCCTTGGGAGCAATTTCCAAACTCCTGAAGGTGCCACGTTCATCTGTGCAAACAAGAGTACGCAAGTATAAACACGCAGCCATCATACCCCTCAGGAAGGAGATGCGTTCTGTCTCCTAGAGATGAAAGTACTTTGGTGTGAAAAGTGCAAATCAATCCCAGAACAACAGCAAATGACCTTGTGAAGATGCTGGAGGAAACAGGTACAAAAGTATCTATATCCACAGTAAAATGAGTCCCATATCGACATAACCTGAAAGGCAGCTCAGCAAGGAAGAAGCCACTGCTCCAAAAGCAGACGGTTAACTTTAGCTGGCTATGACAATCGGTTTGTATTGCTAGTACTCTATGGATTGGGATTATAGTGAATTGTTTAGCAAACTAACTTTACATGTCTAAACAAAAGACCCCCAGTTAAAACTTGCTGTTAGCTAGCTAACGTTAGTTGAGGTTAGATGGCTGGCTTGCTAGCTAACATTAATTTACGTGTATGACCTGAGTTTAACGTTAGTGATGTTTTCTCAGAATGGAATTTTGTATTGCTAGTTACACCCTGTTAGCTAGCTAACTATCTAACATTGAACCAATTTGGTTAACTTTAGCTAGCTATGACAAGCTTGCTGTTAGCTAGCTAGCTGACATTAGATGGCTGGCTGGCTTGCTAGCTAACATTACGTGTATGAACTGTGTGTAGGGATGTTCTCAGAATGCCATTTCGCATCAATTGTATAATAATGCTAAAATATTTGTACATGGAATTTGTCTTTCAGCATCAGTAGAACACGCCTGACTCTCCTCCACCAGTCATATTACCAGGACGCCACCCAGGACACAAACACTTTGGTGGAAAGCTGCTGCCATCCCATGTGACAATAGCAGCAGTGTGACGTCTCCACAAGGAATCGATGGCAACACTTAGTATGTAAAGCATAAACATGTTTTGATTATTTAATTGATCTCCAACATGATTGGCACTACTTTTATTGCATTACAGCTTTGATTTTGCTCAACAAGTAAGCAACATTTCCTCCTTTATACTGATCAAGGACGTAGATGGATAGATATACACTCAATTTTTTTTTAGAATATACACTGCTCAAAAAAATAAAAGGAAAACTTAAACAACACAATGTAACTCCAAGTCAATCACACTTCTGTGAAATCAAACTTTCCACTTAGGAAGCAACACTGATTGACAATACATTTCACATGCTGTTGTGCAAATGGAATAGACAACAGGTGGAAATTATAGGCATTTAGCAAGACACCCCCAATAAAGGAGTGGTTCTGCAGGTGGTGACCAGACCACTTCACAGTTCCTATGCTTCCTGGCTGATGTTTTGGTCACTTTTGAATGCTGGCGGTGCTTTCACTCTAGTGGTAGCATGAGACGGAGTCTACAACCCACACAAGTGGCTCAGGTAGTGCAGCTCATCCAGGATGGCACATCAATGCGAGCTGTGGCAAGAAGGTTTGCTGTGTCTGTAAGCATAGTGTCCAGAGCATGGAGGCGCTACCAGAAGACAGGCCAGTACATCAGGAGATGTGGAGGAGGCCGTAGGAGGGCAACAACCCAGCAGCAGGACCGCTTCCTCTGCCTTTGTGCAAGGAGGAGCAGGAGGAGCACTGCCAGAGCCCTGCAAAATGACCTCCAGCAGGCCACAAATGTGCATGTGTCTGCTCAAACGGTCAGAAACAGACTCCATGAGGGTGGTATGAGGGCCTGACGTCCACAGGTGGGGGTTGTGCTTACAGCCCAACACCGTGCAGGACGTTTGGCATTTGCCAGAGAACACCAAGATTGGCCAATTCGCCACTGGCGCCCTGTGCTCTTCACAGATGAAAGCAGGTTCACACTGAGCACATGTGACAGACGTGACAGTCTGGCATTTCTTTGGGGGGCCGCACAGCCCTCCATGTGCTCGCCAGAGGTAGCCTGACTGCCATTAGGTACCGAGATGAGATCCTCAGACCCCTTGTGAGACCATATGCTGGTGCGGTTGGCCCTAATGCAAGACAATGCTAGACCTCATGTGGCTGGAGTATGTCAGCAGTTCCTGCAGAGGAAGGCATTGATGCTATGGACTGGCCCGCCCGTTCCCCAGACCTGAATCCAATTGAGCACATCTGGGACATCATGTCTCGCTCCATCCACCAACGCCACGTTGCACCACAGACTGTCCAGGAGTTGGCGGATGCTTTAGTCCAGGTCTGGGAGGAGATCCCTCAGGAGACCATCCACCACCTCATCAGGAGCATGCCCAGGCGTTGTAGGGAGCTCATACAGGCACATGGAGGCCACACACACTACTGAGCCTCATTTTGACTTGTTTTAAGGACATTACATCAAAGTTGGATCAGCCTGTAGTGTGGTTGTCCACTTTAATTTGAGTGTGACTCCAAATCCAGACCTCCATGGGTTGATAAATTTGATTTCCATTGATAATTGTTGTGTGATTTTGTTGTCAGCACATTCAACTATGTAAAGAAAAAAGTATGTAATAAGAATATTTCATTCATTCAGATCTAGGATGTGTTATTTTAGTGTTCCCTTTATTTTTTTGAGCAGTGTATTTTTGGCAACTTTCCTTCACTACATTCCGAAATAAAATAATGTACTTTTTACTCCATAAATTTTCCCTGACACCCAAAAGTACTCGTTACATTGTTTAAAAAAAAATATTTTCCCGTTATTTTACCAGGTAAGTTGACTGAGAACACGTTCTCATTTACAGCAACGACCTGGGGAATAGTTACAGGGGAGAGGAGGGGGATGAATAAGCAAATTGTAAACTGGGGATTATTAGGTGACCGTGATGGTTTGAGGGCCAGATTGGGAATTTAGCCAAGACACCGGGGTTAACACCCCTACTCTTATGACAAGTGCCATGGGATCTTTAATGACCTCAGAGTCAGGACACCCGTTTAATGTCCCATCCGAAAGACGGCACCCTACACAGGGCAGTGTCCCCAATCACTGTCCTGGGGCATTGGGATATTTTTAGACCAGAGGAAAGAGTGCCTCCTACTTGCCCTCCAACACCACGTCCAGCAGCACCTGGTCTCCCATCCAGGGACTGACCAGGACCAACCCTGCTAGGCTTCAAAATCAAGCCAGCAGTGGTATGCAGGGTGGTATGCTGCTGACAATGTGACAGAAATTGTTCAGTTCACACATTAATCAAGAGAACATTAATCAAGAGAACATCCCTGGTCATCCCTACTGCATCTTATCTGGCAGACTCGCTAAACTCAATTGCTTAGTTTGTAAATTAATGTCTTGAGTGTTGGAGTGTGCCCCTGGCTAGCCCGTCAAAGAAAATGGTGCCGTCTGGTTTGCTTAATATAAGGATTTTAAAATTATTTATACTTTTACATTTTAGCAATTCCAGTTACTTTTGATACTTTATTTTTAGAACCAAATACTTTGACTTTACCTCAAGTAGTATTTTACTGGGTGACTTTTACAGGAGTAATTTTCTATTAAGGTATCTTTACATTTATTCAAGTATGACAATGTAGTACTTTTTCCACCACTGGATGTGGCTAGGGGTTATAGTTATAGTATCTCAGTGTCATCTAATATTTATAAAATCTTTTCATCTGGACAATATTATTATGTGGAACTTATCCTTATTGTACGCTACTACTTTTACCACTTTTAGTCTTTACTACGCTACTCATTGTTTAGCACATGACCTCACATGTGAATCCTTAAAGAGATGGCTGGGGCTGGCTTAAAAGGGTGTGAACAATGCTGAATAGGTGTAGACAAAGGAGAGCTCTCCAGTAGGTACCAAAAATTCAAAGGCCCTTTTCTCAAAAGGGAGTTTACAAGTTTATCTATTTTCAAAGCAGAATTACTTTCCCATTTCATTTTTGAGGAACGGTGTGTGATATACCATTTTGTAGCTCTGAGTCTACTTTTATCCAATGTAAAAAATACAATTTCTAATTTTGCGACATAAGACTGATTTGAGCTGGTTGGTCACATTTGTGCATCCATAGCTTTCTCAGTCATCATTATTCACGCTTTATTCGGGATTATCCTTAATCATGGTAGCATCCACATTCATGTGGAAGTGTTTAGAAACATTCTATTCTTAATTACAATAAAAGTGTCCCCAAAAAGAACATATGTAGATTGTGTATAAATGCAGGAAATGAGCTTTAGTTGCCCTCCAAAAATCTGAGGGAGGACCCCCAGACAGGTTATGTCCCCCCCCATTTCTAAAACCAAAGTTGTGCCAGTCTAGAAACAATATTGAAAAAAGAGTATAAAAATAAATAAAACATCTACTTCTGTTGATTGTTCACTAGTGTAGTGAACGTGAGTGTTTAGAGAAAACCAAATCGTACCTTACTTTCAGGGTGACATAATTAACTATTCCATTAAGTATAAATACATTCTGTGAATATACAAACTCAGCAAAAAAAGAAATGGCCCTTTTTCAGGACTCTCTCTTTCAAAGATAATTTGTAAAAATCCAAATAACTTCACAGATCTTCATTGTAAATGATGTGATGGTCAGATTCGTATTTATCGTCGAAGGAATGAGCGTTACACCGAGGCGTGTACTCTGGAGCGGGATCGATTTGGAGGTGGATGGTCTTTCATGGTCTGGGGCGGTGTGTCACAGCATCATCGGACTGAGCTAGTTGTCATTGCAGGCAATCTCAACGCTGTGCGTTACAGGGAAGACATCCTCCTCTCTCATGTGGTACCCTTCCTGCAGGCTCATCCTGACATGACCCTCCAGCATGACAATGCCACACTGCTCATTCTGTGCGTGATTTCCTGCAAGACAGGAATGTCAGTGTTCTGCCATGGCCAGCGAAGAGCCTGGATCTCAATCCCATTGAGCACGTTTAGGACCTGTTTGGTCGGAGGGTGAGGGCCATTCCCCCCAGAAATATCTGGAAACTTGCAGGTGCTTTGGTGGAAGAGTGGGGTAACATCTCACAGCAAGAACTGTCAAATCTGGTGCAGGCCATGAGGATGAGATGTACTGCTGTACTTAATGCAGCTGGTGGCCACAACAGATACTGCCTGTTACTTTTGATTTTGACCCCCCCCCCCCCCCCCTTTTGTTCAGGGACACATATTTCCATTTCTGTTGGTCACATGTCTGTGGAACTTGTTCAGTTTATGTCTCAGTTGTTGAATCTTGTTATGGTCATACAAATATTTACACGTTAAGTTGGCTGAAAATAAACGCAGTTGACAGTGAGAGGACGTTTCTTTTTTTGCTGAGTTTATGTACATACATAATACCAGTCAAAAGTATGGACACCTCATTCCAGGGTTTTTCTTCATTTTTACTATTTTCTACACTATGAAATAACACATATGGAATAATGTAGTAACACCAAAGTGTTAAACAAATCAAAATATATTTTATATTTGAGATTCTTCAAAGTAGCCACCCTTTGCCTTGATGACAGCTTTGCACACTTGGCATTCTCTCAAACAGCTTCACGAGGTAGTCACCTGGAATGCATTTCAATTATCCATATCTGCAGCACTCTACCACTCAGGCCTTTATGATAGAGTGGCCAGATGAAAGCTACTCCTCAGTAAAAGTCACATGAAAACCTGCTCCAGAGCGCTCAGGACCTGACTGGGGTAAAGTTTCACCTTCTAACAGAACAATGACCCTAAGTACACAGCCAAGACATTGTAGGAGTGGCTTCAGGACAAGTCTTTGAATGTCCTTGAGTGACCCAGCCACAGCCCAGACTTGAACATCTCTGGAGAGACCTGAAAATAGCTGTGCAGCGACACTCCCCTTCCAACCTGAAAGAGCTTGACAGGATCTGCAGAGAAGAATGGGAGAAACTCCCCAAAATGCAGGTGTGCCAAGCTTGTAGTGTCATACTGTACCCAAGAAGACTGGAGGCTGTAATCGCTGCAAAAGTTGCTTCAACAAAGTAATGAGTAAAGATTCTAAATATTTATGCTAATGTATTTTTGTGTGTGGCTATAATGTCTAAAAACCAGTTTTTGCTTTGTCATTATGGGGTATTGTGTGTAGATTGATGAGGAATAAGGCTGTAATATAACACAATGTGGAAAAAGACAAGGGGTGTGAATACTTTCCCAATGCACTGTAAAACAGCTAAACCACATACTAGGAGGCTCAGTGGATCTCACAGCCCATAAAGCTATCACTATCTAATAGCTTCAGTGTAGCTTATCTGTTAGAGGTGATTCTGATCAAAGTGGTAATTGGTTTCCTCCAGCTTTCAGAGGTCAGGGCTGCTGCTCCCCTCATAGCTCAGAGTGGTGGTGAGATGTCTGTGGAGGCTTGGTGGTGGGTGACCCTTGGGGGTTGTGTGCTCCAGTTCGGGCTTGTCTTTCACCACCACCACTGCTGCTCTTCTCTTTCTCTCCCTCTGCTCTCTCAATCCGGTTTGTTTTTGTCTTAGCGCTCCTCTGGGAGGCATAGCCCGGTACTTCCTGGTCCATGACGGACAGGAAGTCGTAGAAGGGCATGGAGGGCATCCATTTCTCATCCACAATAACACCTGGGTGGGGGAGAGAGAGAAGAACAGAAGCAGAACCTGTTTAGAAAGCACCATACTCAAATAGTAGAATAACAGAAAAACCTGAAGGAACAGAAACAAGAAAAAGCTCAAGAAATCTGTAAAACGGTAAACTAACCCATGAAAAGATGTGCTAGGGGTTGTTTTTTGACAGAGCATACAGTAACCTTATAATAGAACAAACTTACTCAGGCTGGTTATAGGCAGACTATCACATTCCACCTATACAGTAGCCCATATATCCTATTTAAAAAAGGACTGAATACAAACAGATCATTTGGTTCCATTTCTACCTACCTACATATAGTTGAAGTCGGAAGTTTACATACACTTAGGTTGGAGTTATTAAAACTCGTTTTCAACCACTCCACAAATGTCTTGTTAACAAACAATAGTTTTGGCAAGTCGGTTAGGACATCTTAGTGCATGACAAGTAATTTTTCCAACAATAGTTCCATCTCATATTGCTCAAATAAACAGCAAACCTGGTTTTAAAAAAACTAAGCAAAACCTCACGGCACAACACCTCTCCCCTGTTTGGTCTAGATAGTTTGTGTGAATGTATTGATATGTAGGCTACGTGTGCCTTTGACAAAACATTTTTTAATGTAGTTCTGTCCTTCTGAGTTCTGAGCTGTTCTGTATTATGTCATGTCTCAGGTTTTGTGTGGACCCCAGGAAGAGTAGCTGTTGCTTTTGTGACAGCTGATGGGCATCCTAATAAAATACCAAATACGCAGCTGGATTTTAGTGCAAGGTCACGGATAGGTTGCTGAACATAAGGAATAATTCCATGACAACATGTGGAACTTCAATTTAGAATTAGATTTTCCACTGGCACTCCGAGATAGATACAGCAGAAGAAAAAGTCTAAAATGACCAGCAGGATCAAACACCAGATCTGTAGTGCACAGTTAAAGGGATAGTTCACTTAACATGCAAATTGCATCACAGTTTTTGCTCTGTACTGAAAGTTCTCCATCTTTAAAACTTGACTACTGACATGCACACTTTTTTAGGGTTGTATTAACAACAAATACTAAAATCGTCTTTGAGTGACATATACCTTTAAGAGAGAAGGGTACAATTCATGTTAATAATAACACCACCACATTGTGTTCTAGAAAAGTGCTATATACACCCAAAAACACTTATGTGATAGCCTGTACACTTTTGTAGCACTAAAAGTAAGGGCTTGACCCTTCACAGATAATACTCATGATCTATATATACAGTCAGATCCAAAATTATTGGCACCCCTGATAAAGAGGAACAAAAAATACTGTTCAAAATAAATAATACAAATACTGAGCTATATTGATTGTATGGTCAAGAACATGGGAACATTATATTTTATACTAATTCAATTGCTCAGAGAGATTTTGTTCAACAAAATTTATTTTTTTAATCTAGAAAATATATTGGCACCCGTTTTCAATAATCTATAACCCTCCCCTTGCGGATAAGGGAAGGGTTGATACCTAGTCAGTTGTACAACTGAATGCCATCAACTGAAATGTGTCTTCCGCATGAATCAGAGAGGTGCGGGGGCACTATTAGATAGTGATAGCCTTAAATCGACAACGTCTTTGGAGCCCGGGGAACAGTGTCAGCTCAGATAACAGACCTGGGTTCAAATACTACCAGGCACCTCAATTACCTTTCATTAAAATGTCAAAACAAGTATTCAGATAACCTTTATATGAAAAAACAAACAAGTAGTTGAATATTGAAATGCATTTGAAAATACTATTTGGAAGGTATTGCCATGTATTTACAATTACTTCAAATACATACAGTATCGTTGGAAGTATTTGAAAGATAATTTTTTTAATAATACTTGGTATGTATTTGAAAATAGTTCTGAATGTACATTATTTCAAATGAAACCAACAACTCTTATACATGAATGTTACTTTTCTGCATATGCGTCCGTTTTCCAACACCAAACCCACCACTGGTGTGCGTGGCCTAAGAGCTCGATTTTCATGTCATCTGACCATATCAGCATATCAAAAAACTACCTCATATCTACTGTAAAATTTGGTGATGGATCTTTGATGTTATGGGACTATTTTGCCTCCACTGGTCTGAGGCCCTTGTTAAGATCAACGGCATCATGAACATTACCAAGTACCAGGACATTTTAGCTAAAAACCTTTTTAATTAAAAAAAAACTTTACTTAACAGGGCAAGTCAGTTAAGAACAAATTCTTATTTACAATGACGGCCTACCCCGGACAACGCTGGGCCAATTGTGAGCCGCCCTATGGGACTCCCAATCACAGCCTGGATTTGAACCAGGGACTGTAGTGACGCCTCTTGCACTGAAATGCAGTGCCTTAAGGCTCCCGAGTGGCGCAACGGTCTAACAATAACCCCAAGCACATCAAATGCTTAACTGACCACAAAAATCAACATTTGGTCATCTCAGTCTCCGGACTTGAACCACATTGACAACCTGTGGTTTGAATTGAAGAGAGGAGTTCAGTTCAGAAGTGCAGACAAAGGATATCAATGACCAGGAAAGATTCTGTATGGAGGAATGGTCTAAGATCCCTCAAATATTCTCCAATTTCAAACATTTTAGAAAAAAAGCTCAGTCCTTGCAAAGAGAGGGTGTTGGAGTATTGAAAACAGGTGAGCCAATAATTGTGGTGCCTATCTTTGAGATTTGTTTTATTATTTGTTAAACCAAAATATGAGCAATTTGCATTAGTATAAAATATTCACTTTTTTTGTTGTTGCATACAATATAGTTCAGTGTTATTTATTTTTGTATTTTTGCTCATCTTTATCAAGGGTGCCAATAATTTTGAACCAGACAGTAGCTTTGTCTCTCCAGACAGGAATATTGCATTATATACAACTTATGCTTTTACAGCAGTTACTTAATATGGGGCCAATTCCATCTTCCATTTCCATGCTTACAGAGAGTGACTAAGAGACTTTGTGGCTGTCTCAAGGAAATGGACAATAAAGGAATCATCTTCATTGTGTGGTGAGTGGAATGCATAAGCCGTCAATGTGTAGAGAGGGGTAAAACATGAGCCAAAAATCCACTCTACTGTCATTTCAGGCTTTAGTGGGATTGGGCTGGTCTTTGACAGTAACCGTCTGAGTACATGACATTTACAACAATACAATGCTTGAATTACACAATAAAGTCAGGTTGTGTACATTATCACCTGGTCGACCAGGAAAGGAGTCATTTTTTCACCTTGACAATGGGTGCAGATCCTAGACGTGAGAGGCCAGAGGGTTGCCATTTCAAATCACAGGTCTGTCTGAAAAATGTGTTGGTTGCTGGTATCAAATCCTAGATGCCATCTCCTGCATTTGTGCCCTGCTCCAGGCTTTACTATGGCTGACCCTGGGCTCAAAACTCTTCTCGCTGTGTGTGTGTTTTTTTCAAAGAGTTGGGATGAAGCAGAGTCAAATTTTCAGCTCTGTGATAAAATGGACAATGATCATCGTGTGGAGAGTTGAATGCATTAGCAGTTAATGCGTAGCGAGAGAGGGGAGAAACATGAGCCAACACACTACTGTCAAATCAGGCTTTGGTGGGATTGAGCTCATCTTTGAAAGTAACTGTAAAATGTCATGTACTTAGACAATGAGTCAATGCTTGAATTACACAG